>NW_027509141.1:2607500-3207500 GCF_051911475.1 Siphateles boraxobius | reverse complement strand
CAATGAAATGTTTTTGTGTGAAAAAGACTTCCTTCGAGCCGAAGTCGAACCAGCGACCTAAGGGTTGCCAACTTGCCACCTACAGTCCTCCGCTCTACCAGCTGAGCTATCGAAGGCACGATTGGGGACAAAACCTCAACATATCAGGTTGCTGAAGCTCCGCCACTGGCTAAAACTGCTACTAGCACAGACATACGTGCTGGTTTTTTTTGATTAAGTGATGCAAAGGCAACCCGATCTTCCCATACCGGGAGGCGAAACCGGGCCGCCTGGGTGAAACCAGGAATCCTGACCGATAGACCATATGGGATCTTCGTTCCACCTGGAGCAGGCCCTTTTGCTTTTAGTGTGTGACCGCCCCCTGTAAGAACATGGGAATGATCGAAGGGAATGTTTACTGAATTCAATTTAATCAGGCTCAACAGAGGGAGCTCTCATTTTCCTCCGATTCCTGCGATGGCCTATTAGACACTATGAACTGGTCGTAAAGCAAGGTCCTTGTGACAGTTCTCATGCAATGCATTTGAAAAGACTCATAGTATTGTATGGTAACCGTTATCCTACTGACAAAGCAGCCTATTGTTGGACTGTCAATTTTTTATATTTCTCAACCATTCCAATAATATTAATAACAAAAACTATGGGATAATAAAAGGAAATAATAAAACGGCTAAGGGCTGACAGCGTAGTAAAAGAGGCAGAACGAGCCACTTAGGAGTCGAACCTAGAATCTTCTGATTTGTAGTCAAACGCGCTATCCATTGCGTCACTGGCCCACCTAACAGTTGGTGTTCGACTGGGCAGATGGCTGTCATGACATCTACTTTTTCTCATGCTATTAACTGACCTAGAGCCAACATCAGGAAGGGGTCAGATGAGGGGCATGCTACAAAAACCTTCGAGATGGAGGCCTCACATGTTGGGGATCTAGTTGTTGTTGGAATCTTCCTACAGAGCCTGTGACAGTTTGTTAGTAGAAGAACTGGAATCCAGGGCCAGAGGCTTCTGCAAAAAACTGCTATAAAAACCTTTGAGATGCAGGCTTCACATGTTGAGGATCTCATTGTTTTTGTTTTCATGGCAAGTTGTGGTGTTGTTAGGATATTCCTACTGCTATAAAAACCTTCGAGATGGAGGCCTCACATGTTGGGGATCTCGGTTGCTTTGTTTTCATGGCAAGTTGGGGTGTTGTTAGGATATTCCTACAGAGTCTGTGACAGTTTGTCAGCGGAAGATCTGGGATCCAGGGTCAGGGGTCAGTGACGTCTCCTCTCCTGGAGGACAATACAATTATTAGTGGTCTGTCTGCAAAATCTGGTAGAGGCCAACAACCAGGCTTGAGGGGCAGCTGTCAACAGACCTTCCCTGGTTGTCTAGTAGTTAGGATTCGGGTTCTATTCCCGGTCAGGGAATGAGCTTTTGCCCACCACCGGAGGACATGATTTTAAAATGGCGAACTACGAACTCAAGCGCTGACGCCCTCGTCGAGAAGCACGGCCAATGAAATGTTTATGTGTCAAAAAGACCTCCTTCGAGCCGGAGTCGAACCAGCGACCTAAGGGTTGCCAACTTGCCACCTACAGTCCTCCGCTCTACCAGCTGAGCTATCGAAGGCATGAATGGGGACAAAACCTCAACATATCAGTTTGCTGAAGCTCCGCCACTGGCTAAAACTGCTACTAGCACAGACATACGTGCTGGTTTTTTTTGATTAAGTGATGCAAAGGCAACCCGATCTTCCCATACCGGGAGGCGAAACCGGGCCGCCTGGGTGAAACCAGGAATCCTGACCGATAGACCATATGGGATCTTCGTTCCACCTGGAGCAGGCCCTTTTGCTTTTAGTGTGTGACCGCCCCCTGTAAGAACATGGGAATGATCGAAGGGAATGTTTACTGAATTCAATTTAATCAGGCTCAACAGAGGGAGCTCTCATTTTCCTCCGATTCCTGCGATGGCCTATTAGACACTATGAACTGGTCGTAAAGCAAGGTCCTTGTGACAGTTCTCATGCAATGCATTTCAAAAGACTCATAGTATTGTATGGTAACCGTTATCCTACTGACAAAGCAGCCTATTGTTGGACTGTCAATTTTTTATATTTCTCAACCATTCCAATAATATTAATAATAAAAACTATGGGATAATAAAAGGAAATAATAAAACGGCTAAGGGCTGACAGCGTAGTAAAAGAGGCAGAACGAGCCACTTAGGAGTCGAACCTAGAATCTTCTGATTTGTAGTCAAACGCGCTATCCATTGCGTCACTGGCCCACCTAACTGTGGGTGTTCGACTGGGCAGATGGCTGTCATGACATCTACTTTTTCTCATGCTATTAACTGACCTAGAGCCAACATCAGGAAGGGGTCAGATGAGGGGCATGCTACAAAAACCTTCGAGATGGAGGCCTCACATGTTGGGGATCTAGTTGTTGTTGGAATCTTCCTACAGAGCCTGTGACAGTTTCTTAGTAGAAGAACTGGAATCCAGGGCCAGAGGCTTCTGCAAAAAACTGCTATAAAAACCTTTGAGATGCAGGCTTCACATGTTGAGGATCTCATTGTTTTTGTTTTCATGGCAAGTTGTGGTGTTGTTAGGATATTCCTACTGCTATAAAAACCTTCGAGATGGAGGCCTCACATGTTGGGGATCTCGGTTGCTTTGTTTTCATGGCAAGTTGGGGTGTTGTTAGGATATTCCTACAGAGTCTGTGACAGTTTGTCAGCGGAAGATCTGGGATCCAGGGTCAGGGGTCAGTGACGTCTCCTCTCCTGGAGGACAATACAATTATTAGTGGTCTGTCTGCAAAATCTGGTAGAGGCCAACAACCAGGCTTGAGGGGCAGGTGTCAACAGACCTTCCCTGGTTGTCTAGTAGTTAGGATTCGGGTTCTATTCCCGGTCAGGGAATGAGCTTTTGCCCACCACCGGAGGACATGATTTTAAAATGGCGAACTACGAACTCAAGCGCTGACGCCCTCGTCGAGAAGCACGGCCAATGAAATGTTTATGTGTCAAAAAGACCTCCTTCGAGCCGGAGTTGAACCAGCGACCTAAGGATTGCCAACTTGCCACCTACAGTCCTCCGCTCTACCAGGTGAGCTATCGAAGGCACACTGATTGGGGACAGAACCTCAACATATCAGGGTGCTGAAGCTCTCCCACTGGCTAAAACTGCTACTAGCACAGACATACGTGCTGGTTTTTTCGATTAAGTGATGCAAAGGCAACCCGATCTTCCCATACCGGGAGGCGAAACCGGGCCGCCTGGGTGAAACCAAGAATCCTGACCGATAGACCATATGGGATCTTCTTTCCACCTGGAGCAGGCCCTTTTGCTTTTAGTGTGTGACCGCCCCCTGTAAGAACATGGGAATGATCCAAAGGGAATGTTTACTGAATTCAATTTCATCAAAAACATTCATTCCTGCGATGGCCTAATAGACACTATAAACTGGTCGTAAAGCAAGGTCCTTGTGACAGTTCTCATGCAATGCATTTGAAAAGACTCATACTATTGTATGGTAACCGTTATCCTACTGACAAAGCAGCCTATTGTTGGACTGTCAATTTTTTATATTTCTCAACCATTCCAATAATATTAATAACAAAAACTATGGGATAATAAAAGGAAATAATAAAACGGCTAAGGGCTGACAACGTAGTAAAAGAGGCAGAACGAGCCAGCCAGGAGTCGAACCTAGAACCTTCTGATTCGTAGTCAGACGCGTTATCCATTGCGCCACCGCGGGGGCCAGCCGCGGATAGTTGTAATGCACTGACAGCCAATCAGATTGCAGCATTTCCCCCACCGCTGTCCTTGGTACTGAATTTCTTTCCCTGTCCATGGTGCTGAAATGCTGCACTAGTTATTCAAAATTTCACATGAAAGGCAGGTTAAAATCTACATCACTTCAGTCTGAAATGTGTATATCCTTTTTTTGTATAGACACTTGTTTAAAGGAAGGCCCAAATTATATAATATATTATATATATTATAATTAGGATTTTTTTTGGCAACTGTAAATGTATAATTTGTTTTTGTAGTTTATACCACGTTTAAGGAATGTCATAAATGCTGCTACTTTGAAAATAATAAAATACTACTCCTCCAGATTGTCAGTGTGTTTAATTATCATCAATTTTCTCCACTAGGATTTACAATTTACTGGTCAAATGAACTGAATATACTTTGATTCACTGATAGGAGACAGAACTCAGTGTAGAAAAGAATCATCTATATAACTTTTATTTACATGTAAGAAGGGAAAAAGCATGAGACATTTCAATTAAAATGAACAGTTTCACTAACAACAATGAAGTTATGAATGAAACAAAACGAATGAAACAAAAAATCTGTTAAACTGATTTGCAACACTGACTTTCTATCTGAAAAACAGACAAACCCAGATAAAAGACATCGGTCTATTCAAAAAGGCAGGTTGTAAGAATGAAAATAGTGTGCCATGATAAGATAAGTGTTGTAGAAAAAAAGGGAGCATTTAAGGTCATCCTTCAAATATAACTTTTTACAATGACTAAATTAAAATGACAAGTGTATGACAAAATAACCCAAACTAACTATTTACATTGGTACATTTTCATATTTACATCTATTCAAAATATATGTGCATCTATACAGAAGCCTAGGAAACCTATAAACCTACAGAACATATACACATCTACAATAATTTATTTATAAGTATAAACATTTATCTTTTCCTTTCATCCACCCATCTCTGCCTCATAGTAAGGAGACTGCTGAAATTCTTTCCAGTTCATCTCCTTGGCCATGCCCTTATCTCTGTATAGAGAGTACACTTTAGATAGGCAGTAGATGTATTTCCCTGCCACTCCAGGGAAGCCGGTATGGATGTGTGGGCTGTTTGGCCCCTGTTTCAGGTCCATGTGGCAGAATCTGCACCGGCGGCCTGTTTGCTGGGAGTCTGGCCTTTTCCTCTTTTTCTCCACCTTCTCCTCCACCCGTTTCTTGGTGGCCTCCAGCTCCCTCTGGAAGAATTCTGTCTGTGCAAATTCTCCAAAAGGCATGTTGGGGTTAGAGAGTCCCTCAGCAGCATAACTTTGATGCACCTTCTTTGAACAATAGAAGTAGCGCACAGGCCCTTGCTGGTGGAAAAAGTGGATGGAGGATCCATCAGTCTCATATTGAGACTTGGGCTGTCCACAAGCAAGACACGTCTTTGTCTGCCTTTTCTTTTGCTCTGGCCGATGCTGTTGCTGCTGCCTCTCCAAGATGCTCTCCACAATCTTCTCAATGGAGTCTTGTATCAGAGGTGCGGACAGGGCAGCTGCAGGTGGGTTCACTATAGCCGGCTCCATGGTGACCACAGGAACACTAGCCGTCTCACTCCCCTTTGTTAAAGAGTGCCACAGCTGCTGAGTCTCCAGAAGTTTTTCCTGGCTTGTGTTCAAAGAAGAACTGGTGTTGAGGAGTTTTGCCAGGTGCTTCACATAGCGGGATATGTGCAGCTTGGTTGTGGGGTGCATCAAGCTATTGGGATCTGTGGCAGACTGATGGACCATTTCAGCATAGTCTCGATCCACAAGCTTCAGAATGTCCTTTTCCCCTTGGTACTTCTGCAGCAAGCTGTCGATAGCTTCTTTCATGTTCGGCGTCCAGCGTGTGTGGTCCAACACAAAAACCCGTCCACCCGTCTTTATGGGTCCTGTGCGAGCGCTCCTCGGCGAGGACCTCAGCGGGAGGGGCATGGCATGTGAGATTTCTGGAACACAATAAAGCAAGAAAACAGTTTATCAGATGATCATGATGTTACATTAAAACATAATGCAAAAATGTATGGCTAAAATGATTATGTTAACTTACCCATCGCTGCTGGAGTCGCCTGGTTGTCTTCTGACGGCATCTCCTGCTTTAGCAGTGCACCAGCAGAGAGCGAACGACCGATGGATGGTGCCGTTTTTGGGGATGCCGTGCCGGAAAGCGGTGTCCAGCTGGGGGAAAGTGCTGAATCTGGAGACTGGGCTTGGGCAGGACCACATGTCTGCACAGGAGGCAGAGGAACAAGAGCAGCTGGTTCGTCTCTCTTTTGGGTTCGGTGTTTGTCCCAATCCAGAGGAACTGGATGGCAGCCTGGCTCTGTGTACTCTAGGCCAAACCTCTCTCCGGTGTCTCTGTCAGAGAGATGAAGTGCTGGGTACTTCTCCTGCCCAGTCACTCTCTTTGAGGCAGAATTTAACTCCACCATTAGTGCTGGGTCAAACACAGCAGGGAGGATGACACCTGGCTGCTTAAGGTCCACCAGCCGTTGGTAGTTCCAGCGTGCCACCCCTGTCATGCCCTGGGCCTGGAACAATTCAGTGGAGACATGAGTCCCAGTGATCCACTGGGCCTGGTGGAAGTGGTACCCCTCCTGCTGTGACGTACCTCTGACGGGGATCCAGATGGGGACTTTGGCGCCTTCACCGGGTACGTGGTTTAGCTGAAGAGTTCCACCCTACCGGTACATTATGCCCTCAGAGAGTTCAGGGTCACTGAGGCAACCGCGGAGAATGTGCACTCTCTGTATGCGCCAAGTCTTCAGAATGGATGGCTTGAAGAGTGGTACATTGTTGGGGTCCATGGGCTGGTGCAGATGCTTCAGGACTTTCTCCACTCTGTCCAGCAACTCTGTGGGTTGTGGTATTTTGGTCCTGCAGTGCTCCCGTATGTGCTGTTTTGTGGGATTGGCTGAATGGATACCACAGAACCCATAGGCATCCTGGAGCCTCTTTAGATCCTCCTGATCCACCACAGAGAAGGCTGTGGAGAGGAGCTGGCAGAAAGTGCTGAACAGAGGGTGATGCTCAGAGGTGCACTCCCGTGAAAAACGCCTCAGGCAGTGGAACAAGTCCAGCTTCACCACAATGTTGTGATTGAAATGTGACCGTGAGGCACAGGTGTTCTCCAGCGGTCCAGAGGTCGCCCCAGCAACAATGGAAGGGGTAGTCTTCCAGGCACCCCAGTGTAGATGTTCACCAGGGATGCAGTCTGGGATCTTAAATGGAGCACAGCAATCCCTAAATGCAAGGCACAAAGATGTAGATCAATTTAGATTTTTTTTTTAAAGAAACTGAATTTGTTTTTAGTAGTGTTGCAAAATATAAATAATTTTTACTGTTTGTCATACATTTTAATCAAAGAACAAAACAAAAAGTAAATCACTCACTGCTCTTGACTGAATAATGTTTGTAGCTTTAGAGGATTAATTAATTATTATGAAGGATTAATGTATATTTAATTTATAATTTATGCAGTGAAGGCTGTGAAGTTTTTGATAGTTTCTTGACTTTATTGTTTTTGTCTACTACCAAAGCAATTAGATGAATCTGAACACCTACACAAGCGTTAGTCTTTCAATTTAATTACTATCCATTCAAAAGGGAAAACTTAAGGATAATTTTGTACTGTAATGTAAACATCAATACCATAAACTGCAGTGAATTACACATTACACATTAAAGACTATTTTTGTTTTGTAAAGAAATTGTCAAAAAGAAAACATTGTATAATGCTCCTGATGTTAGTGTGTTTTCTTTGGTCTGTGTTTTATGATTGACAAAGTGTGTTTGTTGGTTGAAAAACTTTACTAGTGTTCTGTAAGAATGAGCTGATTTGAGATATAGGCTAAAGTGTTTTGATAGATATAGTGCATTTTGAATGTGAAATTAATTGCTGTGCATGTGCCTAGATGAAAGTTGGTTTGGAGAACTGTGTAGAGTTTTGAAAAAAATACAAATATTTAGAAATGGATCACACAAGGTTTGATCAAGGTTTGATTCAATCTTTGATCTCTAAACTTCAGTCACATACTGTAGTTCAAAAGGTCAAGAAGACAATACTTTTTCATAAATTAAAAAAACATTTTTAATGATTTTAATGTTTTTAATGGCATAAAAAAATAATGGTTCAGTCTGAGATTGTATTGATAACTTGGTAGTCAAGATTTTGGTTAGTGCAATGTATAATTAATCAGACAATAGGCCTATCTGTAGGCGAGTTATCAACACATTAAATGTATGCTATTTAACGTCACAATATGAAAACCATTCACATAAATCTAAAAAACTATCATGTTCATTCATTATTTAGCTCGTATTCACCCCACCATCTAAAACGAGCGATGCTGAGCTAACTCATCAACATAACCTTATCAGAAACGGACTGACAAGATTACTTATTTAACGTCATGACATGAAAACTATACACATGAATAATTAAAACGTTAATTAATTATTCGGCGCTTCATTTCATAACACGTCATCTCTTATCATGCAACCGATGCTAGCTACTGTACCAATGACTAAATTTACCCTTTGGTTTTAAATGAATCTCAAAAAACATATCTTACCTTTGATAGATGAAAAATCAGTGTGAAGAATGATGGTAGTGAGTCGATGTCTCCGCAGAAGTTTGTCCAGAATAAAAGTTTGCAAAAACGCTCTGTAAAAACTCGGAACAGCGCCAAAAGGGCGTAGCGGCCAAAGGTATATTACATCCGTAGTGTTTTAGCACTACCATTGAAAATGAATGGGAAACTGTTTAGGGCCGTTTAGCTGAACAATCCACGGCCGCCGCACCTAACAGTTGGTGTTCGACTGGGCATATGGCTGTCATGACATCTACTTTTTCTCATGCTATTAACTGACCTAGAGCCAACATCAGGAAGGGGTCAGATGAGGGTCCTGCTACAAAAACCTTCGAGATGGAGGCCTCACATGTTGGGGATCTCGTTGTTGTTGGAATCTTCCTACAGAGCCTTTGACATTTTCTAGCAAAAGAACTGGGATCCAGGGCCAGAGACGTCTGGAAAAAACTGCTATAAAAACCTTCGAGATGCAGGCCTCACATGTTGAGGATTTCATTGTTTTTGTTTTCATGGCAAGTTGTGGTGTTGTTTGGATATTCCTACTGCTATAAAAACCTTCGAGATGGAAGCCTCACATGTTGGGGATCTCTATTTTTTTTTTTCATGGCAAGTAGTGGTGTTGTTAGGATATTCCTACAGAGTCTGTGACAGTTTGTCAGTGGAAGAACTGGGATCCAGGTTAAGAGACGTCTGCAAAAAACTGCTATAAAAACCTTTGAGATGGAGGCCTCACATGTTGGGGATCTCGGTTGCTTTGTTTTCATGGCAAGTTGTGGTGTCGTTAGGATATTCCTACAGAGTCTGTGACAGTTTGTCAGTGGAAGATCTGGGATCCAGGGTCAGGGGTCAGTGACGTCTCCTCTCCTGGAGGAAAACACAAGTATTAGTGGTCTTGCTGCAAAATCTGGTAGAGGCCAACAACTGGGCTTGAGGGGCAGGTGTCAACAGACCTTCCCTGGTGGTCTAGTGGTTAGGATTCGGCGCTCTCACCTGGGTTCGATTCCCGGTCAGGAAATGAGCTTTTGCCCACCACCGGAGGACATGATTTTAAAATGCCGAACTACGAACTCAAGCGCTGACGCCCTCGTCGAGAAGCACGGCCAAGGAAATGTTTATGTGTCAAAAAGACCTCCTTCGAGCCGGAGTTGAACCAGCGACCTAAGGATTGCCAACTTGCCACCTACAGTTCTCCGCTCTACCAGCTGAGCTATCGAAGGCACACTGATTGGGGACAGAACCTCAAGATATCAGGTTGCTGAAGCTCCGCCACTGGCTAAAACTGCTACTAGCACAGACATACGTGCTGGTTTTTTCGATTAAGTGATGCAAAGGCAACCCGATCTTCCCATACCGGGAGGCGAAACCGGGCCGCCTGGGTGAAACCAGGAACCCTGACCGATAGACCATATGGGATCTTCTTTCCACCTGGAGCAGGCCCTTTTGCTTTTAGTGTGTGACCGCCCCCTGTAAGAACATGGGAATGATCGAAGGGAATGTTTACTGAATTCAATTTCATCAGGCTCAACTGAGGGAGCTCTCATTTTCCTCCGATTCCTGCGATGGCCTAATAGACACTATAAACTGGTCGTAAAGCAAGGTCCTTGTGACAGTTGTCATGCAATGCATTTGAAAAGACTCATACTATTGTATGGTAACCGTTATCCTACTGACAAAGCAGCCTATTGTTGGACTGTCAATTTTTTATATTTCTCAACCATTCCAATAATATTAATAACAAAAACTATGGGATGATAAAAGGAAATAATAAAACGGATAAGGGCTTACAACGTAGTAAAAGAGGCAGAACGAGCCACTTAGGAGTCGAACCTAGAATCTTCTGATTCATAGTCAGACGCGCTATCCATTGCGTCACTGGCCCACCTAACTGTTGGTGTTCGACTGGGCAGATGGCTGTCATGACATCTACTTTTTCTCATGCTAAAAGGGCCAGAGGCTTCTGCAAAAAACTGCTATAAAAACCTTTGAGATGCAGGCTTCACATGTTGAGGATCTCATTGTTTTTGTTTTCATGGCAAGTTTTGGTGTTGTTAGGATATTCCTACTGCTATAAAAACCTTCGAGATGGAGGCATCACATGTTGGGGATCTCGGTTGCTTTGTTTTCATGGCAAGTTGGGGTGTTGTTAGGATATTCCTACAGAGTCTGTGACAGTTTGTCAGCGGCGGATCTGGGATCCAGGGTCAGGGGTCAGTGACGTCTCCTCTCCTGGAGGACAATACAATTATTAGTGGTCTGTCTGCAAAATCTGGTAGAGGCCAACAACCAGGCTTGAGGGGCAGGTGTCAACAGACCTTCCCTGGTTGTCTAGTAGTTAGGATTCGGGTTCTATTCCCGGTCAGGGAATGAGCTTTTGCCCACCACCGGAGGACATGATTTTAAAATGCCGAACTACGAACTCAAGCGCTGACGCCCTAGTCGAGAAGCACGGCCAAGGAAATGTTTATGTGTCAAAAAGACCTCCTTCGAGCCGGAGTTGAACCAGCGACCTAAGGATTGCCAACTTGCCACCTACAGTGCTCCGCTCTACCAGATGAGCTATCGAAGGCACACTGATTGGGGACAGAACCTCAACATATCAGGTTGCTGAAGCTCCGCCACTGACAGCGTAGTAAAAGAGGCAGAACGAGCTCTTTCATGGCAAGTTTTGGTGTTGTTAGGATATTCCTACTGCTATAAAAACCCCCGAGATGGAGGCCTCACATGTTGATAGATGAAAAATCAGTGTGAAGAATGATGGTAGTGAGTCGATGTCTCCGCAGAAGTTTGTCCAGAATAAAAGTTTGCAAAAACGCTCTGTAAAAACTCGGAACAGCGCCAAAAGGGCGTAGCGGCCAAAGGTATATTACATCCGTAGTGTTTTAGCACTACCATTGAAAATGAATGGGAAACTGTTTAGGGCCGTTTAGCTGAACAATCCACGGCCGCCGCACCTAACAGTTGGTGTTCGACTGGGCATATGGCTGTCATGACATCTACTTTTTCTCATGCTATTAACTGACCTAGAGCCAACATCAGGAAGGGGTCAGATGAGGGTCCTGCTACAAAAACCTTCGAGATGGAGGCCTCACATGTTGGGGATCTCGTTGTTGTTGGAATCTTCCTACAGAGCCTTTGACAGTTTCTAGCAAAAGAACTGGGATCCAGGGCCAGAGACGTCTGGAAAAACTGCTATAAAAACCTTCGAGATGCAGGCCTCACATGTTGAGGATTTCATTGTTTTTGTTTTCATGGCAAGTTGTGGTGTTGTTCTCGTCGAGAAGCACGGCCCAGGAAATGTTTATGTGTGAAAAAGACTTCCTTCGAGCCGCAGTCGAACCAGCGACCTAAGGATTGCCAACTTGCCACCTACAGTCCTCCGCTCTACCAGCTGAGCTATCGAAGGCACGATTGGGGACAAAACCTCAACATATCAGGTTGCTGAAGCTCCGCCACTGGCTAAAACTGCTACTAGCACAGACATACGTGCTGGTTTTTTCGATTAAGTGATGCAAAGGCAACCCGATCTTCCCATACCGGGAGGCGAAACCGGGCCGCCTGGGTGAAACCAGGAATCCTGACCGATAGACCAAATGGGATCTTCTTTCCACCTGGAGCAGGCCCTTTTGCTTTTAGTGTGTGACCGCCCCCTGTAAGAACATGGGAATGATCCAAAGGGAATGTTTACTGAATTCAATTTCATCAGGCTCAACTGAGGGAGCTCTCATTTTCCTCCGATTCCTGCGATGGCCTAATAGACACTATAAACTGGTCGTAAAGCAAGTTCCTTGTGACAGTTGTACCATCTGAGCTATCGAAGGCACACTGATCTCGGGACGGCGCGCATACTTCTATCAAAGCTAGTAGAAGTTGCCTGAAATTGACCCAAAGATCACAGGTTCGAATCCCGCTCGCCCAAACTTTTTATGACTAATGTTAATTATTAGGATAAACATTATTTAACTACACATTTAAGTCCAGATAATTCTGTCATGTGTAGAAATTAACATATGTATATAATAATTCAGTAAACAATAATAATAATAATTATAAGAGGAAGAAGATGAAGAAGAAAAACACAAAAACGTCCTAACCCATTATATTTTTTTAATATAATCACAACAATTATTAAAACTGGTAATATTAATAATAATAGTAGTAATAATAATCTGGTACATAAATAACTTAAGGCATAACTAAACATAAATAAACTAAAATAAATGCTTCTAATCTATTATTATTATTATTTAAAATATATATTATTATAATAATAATAGTAATAATGATATTAATGATAATCAGGTACATAAATAACTTAAATGCTTCTCATCTATTATTATTATTGTTATTAATAATAATAGTAATAATGATATTAATGATAATCAGGTACATAAATAACTTAAGGCATAAGTTAACGTAATAAAATAACTAAAATAAACTCTTCTCATCCAGGCAACCACCTGTTGCCTAGAAATTAAAATGTGTATATAATTTTAGTGTACTTGTTGTAGTAAATAATACAGCAAACAACAATAATAATAATGAAAAGAGGACTTAGATGAATAAGAAAAAGCACAGAAACATCCAAACCCATTACATTTTTTTTAATATAATCACATTCCGGTACATAAATAACTTAAGGCATAGCTAAACATAAATAAACAAAAAAAAATGCTTCTCATCTATTATAATTATTATTATTATTATTAAAAATATATATTATTATTAATAATAATAGTAATAATGATATTAATGATAATCATGTACATAAATAACTTAAGGCATAAGTTAACGTAACAAAATAACTAAAATAAACTGTTCTCATCCAGGCAACCACCTGTTGCCCTGACGACAGCTACTAACAGGACCATTAAAACAATGGACCACCAATCTCTGGATACTGTAGTTTCTTTCCCTGGGCCAAGTATTTTACTTAACTCCAATAAGAATTAAATTACCTGATACAGTATACCTGTCTTTCACTCCTATTCTAAAAACTGTAAACAAATGTAATCAAATAAAGTGTAAGAAAAGTAAAATGAATAAAACACAAATAAAGGTACAAACACAACACCCATTATCCCCATCCTACTCACTGATGCATGTGCGCAACACACACCCACACCCACACCCACACCCACACCCACACCCACACCCACACCCACACCCACACCCACTCCCACACCCACACCCACCCACGCACACACACACATACACACACACACACAAACACAAACACACACCAACCATGTTTAAAAACTGATTCAAAAGGCATCACACACATAGTTGTTATACATTTTAAAGACAGCTGTCATTGTTGGAGAATTGCTCTATAATCAAACATTAATCAAATAAATAAATAAAAATAACATGCTGAAAGAGCAATTTTAAGAAGCTGGAGGGTTGTCATTTCCTGGCTTTTTTTCCTATAACCTCGTTCCATCAGCACAGCCCTCCATTCATCATATGATTTAGTCTCAGACTCTTCGCAGTACCAGTTGCCAAAGTACTGAAGATGTGTTGGTGGCTTTCTCTCCTTATTTCACTTTCTGCAAAGAATGACGTCTGTCTTCCTAACATACTTTCTTGTCACTGTTCCAGAGCTCTCCCTCTTCTGTTTTCTCTTTCTATATTGCTGAGAAGAGTAAGGAACCGCTTGACTGGATGTCTGTGTCTGAGCTGATGGTGGCATAGCTGACGGTAATGGGAGGTTGAAGAACATCACCTGTGAGGGACCAGGCACTGTAGGAAGCTGCACAGGTGGTAAAATGAAAGGGAGAGAGACAGGTGGTGCTGGTGCAATAGGGACAGGAAGTCCTTGATGTGATGGTGGAGCCTGGAAGATGGCCTGAGGTTGCGACCTCCCCTTGAGATTTGCCTCCCCAGCAGTATTTGGTGGCAGGATAAAAAGGTGTGGCTCTGACAAATTGCCGGAACAGAGAGTCGGTCCTTTCTGCATAGCAGCAGGAAGGTTCTCTGGTCCTGCCATGGGTGCTACAGGGGCTTGGATACCCTGTTTCAATATCTCCTGTTCCTGTGACTTACAACGCCTGCTGTACCTGGGAGAACATAAAGCAACCAATTTGAATAGACATTTAAGCAATTATACAAAAGATGGTATGTTCAACTACGGTTTGATCATGACTATGATGCAACAGCAAGACACAGCTGAGATCACAGAGCAATTGATCACACCCTTGTCTCGGGTATCCTTCCTTTAGTAAAATGCCGCTGCAGTGAGAGGTGCAGTGAGAGATGCAGTGAGAGATGCAGTGAGAGATGCAGTGAGAGGTGCAGTGAGAGGTGCAGTGAGAGGTGCAGTGAGAGGTGAAGTGAGAGATGCAGTGAGAGATGCAGTGAGAGGTGCAGTGGGAGGTGCAGTGAGACGTGCAGTGAGAGGTGCAGTGAGAGATGCAGTGAGAGGTGCAGTGAGAGATGCAGTGAGAGGTGCAGTGAGAGATGCAGTGAGAGGTGCAGTGAGAGATGCAGTGAGAGGTGCAGTGAGAGATGCAGTGAGAGATGCAGTGAGAGGTGCAGTGAGAGGTGCAGTGAGTGATGCAGTGAGAGGGGCAGGTGCAGAGAGGTGAAAAAAACTGATTTGCTTTTTACTGGAATGCTTTTGAATGTGAACAGTACGGTACATGTGGAAATAAAAGTCCCAACCAAGAAATTTAGTGTAAAAACGGGGGATTGCATGTTTTGCATGCAAATACCTGTAAAACTGACACATACAAGTCTATGTAGTTTTTGTAATGTCAACAATAGCCATTATTTTGAAACCTGGTGTACTTTGATTGACTGCATGTACCTTGTGAAGTGAAATCAAGTGTTATTCTTTGACAGAATAATTTCATTTTGAGTCAGATTTCCAGTGTTTTGGGAAATTTAGTGTGTAGAGAAAGATGTGTTCTATTTTGAAATGAAGAGTTAGTATATATTTAACAAAATGTGTTTTGAGAAGAAAATCATCCATTTGGCCAATTGTGTTTTGTTGGTGTGAGTCTGTGTTAAGAGTTTTGAAAAAGTATCTGAAGTATGGGTAAGCGCTTGTTGGCGATTGAAAAAAACTGTAAGACAACCACATAAAAGACTTGAACGCTTTGTGTGGCACTTCAATTTATGCTTAGCTGGAACAATGCTAATTTACTCACCATTGTGTGACTGTTGCAGTGTTAACTTCTGGGAGCTGGATGGTGGTCTCGCTCATCTCACTCTTGGATGTGCTTGTAAGCACGCACCACCATTGTGAAGCGGGACACCCTCATTCCATCACACCGCACCACGTTTGGGTAGAGGGCACAAAGCCTTGTGAAGATGGCCTCCACCACTCGGTTGCAGTCAGGCCACTGTGCAGGACTATGAGCCCCAACGAAACACCTGCAAATTACAGCAGAATACATATTCATTTCAATGTGTGATCCTTACTCTGTTATTTTTCTTGTTTGTTTCCCCCTTTTCTAATCTGTCTGTTTTGCTTTGTGTTGTCTAGATGTAAATTTTTAATATCTGTGCATAGTTATGTTTTGTGGTTTGTTTTATACAAAATTTAAGACAATCAAGAACCTGGGTTTGCTAAATTTAACATACCTTTTGGTGCTCTCCACATCTGGTGCCACAATCTTCTTAGTGGCTCTGAATCGTCCCTGTTTTAGGGAGGTTTGGTGACGTCGTGGGTAAATGGTTTTCCTCTTGTCATACTGCCCCAATGCCTGCCATAGGGTGATGATCTTGACACACTCTTCTCCAGTCAAGGCCAAACGGTGGTCTCTGAGGCTAACCAAGAACTCTGCCAAGTCCTGCACGGCTCCATACCCCCCAATATTATCAGGTCCAACAGAATCCTAAAATAAAAGATAATTTAGGAACTTTTGATAGCAGCAATGAATACAAATATTCACATGAAAGCACAGCAAACATAACTAAGATTTTGTTTACAGACGTAAATGTACACTGGGCCCTTACATCATGATAAGTGTTCTCTTCAGATGTCAGAAGACCAGTTTCAGCTGATAATTGGTCCACTGGAACTACATGAAAAAGGCAAACATTCAGTTTAAATTTGTATTTTTGCCTTTCAATAAGACATATATACATAGAGGTGGTGGTAATTGTTGTCACAATAACTCTATATAGATACTTTGGTAAACTCACAGCTATGTGCTCCAGGAAAGAGTCCTGGCTTTGAATGACTGTGCATTGGGCTGGTGACAGGAGACGGAGGGACCACAGACAATGATGAAATAGAGCAGGTGACAGATGTCACTGGTGATGGAGGAACCACAGACAATGGTGAAATGGAGCTGGTGACAGGAGATGTCACTGGTGATGGAGGAACCACAGACAATGATGAAATAGAGCTGGTGACAGGAGATGTCAGTGGTGATGGAGGAACCACAGACAATGATGAAGTGGAGCTGGTGACAGGAGATGTCACTGGTGATGGAGGAACTACAGACAATGATGAAATGGAGCTGGTGACAGGAGGGGTTGGAGATGATGCTGCAGACACTGATGCTTGTGAAGAGGCAACAGGTGTCCGTTCTGTGTCAAAGGTGGGGACAGTGATGTCCTGAAACTCCTCAAGTTCAGCATAACTTTCATCCACTTCTATACCAACCTCAGTGGTCTCGGACTCTTCAATGGCCAACTTGTAGTCCTGCAGAACTTTACCAGTTTGCTGGTAAAGGTATTCCACTCCAATAAGCTCACCTTTAAAATATTAAAACATTGAAAATTAGATAATATACCAGGATATTATATTATAATTCAGAGGTTAAATGGTATGTGTACACTTAAAAAAAATGTGACCAAAAACAACAAATAGTTATCTACCAGTGTACTTTCTTGGCCCAACATAAGGGATGATTTTCTTGCCCATAACCTCCTCTGCAAGAGTATTGACAGCATGACGCAGAAGATGATTGTAGGAATGGGGCTGCTGCTCATCAGTTGTTGCTGCCACAGCCCGGTCCTCATTCCACCTTGCAAGTCCATCCAAAAGATACGCCTGGAAGAAGGTGTCACTCCAGCGTACCTGTAATTTCAAAAAAGAAAAATAAGACCACACAAAAATGTCATATGGATACACAAATAGCTGTTCCCATAGTTATTTTAATATATAATTAAATCAAATCTTATTTTAATAATTCAGTTAAGTCACTTATTTACCTGGGATGAATCTGTTAAGGTGCAGGTGAAATGACTCAAGCGAAGTGGAACCTCTGGCACAGCGGTAGGTTGGCAGACGGTGCCCTCCCTTCACTACAGTGCCCGTCTGCATGTAGAGCTGCACACCTACAGGATCCTGGATGCAGGCCACATGCTTCCGCTGGGACTTCAATATCTCTCTCATCCGGGCTGAGTTTATTAGTGGGACTCCCATAGTGTCACGACCAGCAGCTCCATCAAAGGCCTGAATATGGCTCTCAATTAGCGCCAGGGTCTCCTTGGTCCCGCGAGTGGTTCTCCTGCAATGTAGGGCTAGCTCGTTACGGCTGATACAGCGCAGCACATCAGCCTCGGATGTAGGTTTCCAGTTAGCTTCTAGCTCTGCATGCTTTGCCTTCTTCAGGGTCGTCAGGTCAACCTGGTCCCACATGAAAATACAGTTGGCTGAGGCGACTCATAAATGTGGCATACAACTGATGAGAGTCAGTGGTGCAACCCACAGCAAACCTCCGCATGAAGTGCCATACATCTAAACGGATGATCATTTGCTCCCACTCTGCAAACATTCTTCTCAGAAGAGTGTTGCCACAGCAGTCTCGGTCGACATACAGTACCTCGGGAGGAGCCACCCCAGCCACTCTGTATCGCTTGATGAGGCCTTCAATCATTGGCCCGAGACCAAAACCTTCACTGGCTGTGAGCACGGACATGATCACCTGTCCGTGCTCATTGCCAACATTGGTTGCCCAGGTAGCAGTGCCATAGCTGCGTCCTGCCAGTTTTCTGGCCACTTTTTTTGTTGAATCCATTTTTAAGATCCGACCATATTGTGATGTGATAGTGGCCTTGATCTCATCCAGCCTTTTGCAGGACATCCTGGGCGTACACCTGCATCAACCACCGGTGCTTAGGGACAGAAGGAATTGAAGGAGCAGATTCAAATGTCACAGGCAGGATCAGGCTACAAGTGACAGCACTGGCAATCCCCTTGCAATCTGTCAGATACTGGACTGTCTTTTGCAACCAGACCTCAGTATGACGTTCCTGCAGCTTGCGCTGGATCTGGCTGCTGCTGTTTCCCAGCCCTCGCTGACGCATCAAACATACTACCTCGACGTCACATGCAAGTTTTGATGTAAGAATGCAAGGGAACTGCACCCTGTGGCCAATGTCGAGCTGGGATACGATATCATGGCTCCAGCTGATGACCTTCCTCTTACGTCTTCGGCAGGCCAGGTACTCAGATGCCACAAAGTATATCTTACCCAAGGCAAACACCTGCCTGATCTTTTGATGCAAGCCAGCTGAGGTCAGAAGGTCTTTCTGACAGTCTGGATGTGGACAGGTCAGCTTCACTTGCCACAGTTTTCGTGGCATCCAGAGCAGCAGGGGATGTCCAAAGTAGTTCTCTAAGGGAGGGCAATTACTGGTCTTCAGTGGAACCTGTGGAGGATACCACCAAAGTTTGTCCACCCTGCTAAAGATCAGCTCAGGATGGCCCTGTGCTGTCCACCTGAACAGAGCCTTGGAAATCCACCTCTGATCAACTTCAGGCAGAGTGTGTATCCATCCAGATGGAAGACAGACTCGTTGTGCTGGGGAAAAAAACAAAAAATGTAATAAATACAACAAATGCAAATTCACAATAACTTCCCTTAACTTTTTTATCCCTGGAATGGAACTTGAATATTTTGTTGCATGTTTTAAATAAGTATAAACGTACATGCCAGATGTGCCATCTCAAACTTAGTTGCCTCTGCCAGCAGTGTGCTGTCATCTATCTCAATGGACACAGTCGGGCGAGTGAGGATAGCTGAGGTCCCTGTGGCTGCCTCAATGGACACAGTCGGGCGAGTGAGGATAGCTGAGGTCCCTGTGGCTGCCTCAATGGACACAGTCGGGCGAGTGAGGATAGCTGAGGTCCCTGTGGCTGCCTCAATGGACACAGTCGGGCGAGTGAGGATAGCTGAGGTCCCTGTGGCTGCCTCAATGGACACAGTCGGGCGGGTGAGGGTGGCTGAGGGCCGCGTACGTGCCTGGGCCAAAGCTACAAAACAAAACACAGAACAGATAAACATGACTACAGAACAATAAATCCTAAAATCCTACAAAGCAATAAATACTAAACACACCAAAAAAGTGTTATACAAATAAATGTTTGCTTACAAGGTGTGGATTTGACGGGGGAAACCAGCCTTTCAATGGTCTTGGTCAGGCTTTTCTGGTTAGGCAACTTCCTAAACAAGAGGGAGCGGAGAGAGGCGGTGGAAGTATGGGTGGAGGCAGCGTGCTGGGTGGTGGTTGTAGCGTGCTGGGATGTGATGGTAGCGTGCTGGGTGGAGGCAGCGTGCTGGGTGGTGGTGGTAGCGTGCTGGGTGGTGACAGCGTCCTGGAGAGCTTTCCCAGCATATTGCTCTTCCTTCATGGCAATGGCAATTCTGCCAGAAGGAAAGAGCTCAAAATACTCCCTGAAACTCTCTTTGTTGTGGGCATGTTCTTGGGAGTCTTTGCTGCCTCCTGTGGGGTCCCTCTTCATAGCTGCCACCAAGTAAGCTGCATACCCCAGGGCATTTTCTGCCACCCACTTGAATGTTTGCCCTCGAAATACACCAAAATGGATTTCAAAGAAACCCAGCAGGTGCTTTCTGTTAGCTAGATCTCCGTGGTGCTGACTTAAGCTTTTCTTGGCCTTGTCCAGCACTATGTCAGGGGACAGGGGTCTTGTGTACGGCTTTCCTTTGTTGGCCTCCTTCACCTTTGCCGCTTCCATTGTATCACTCAGATTCAGGCTGCCATCAGCTCGTCTCCTGAAGCGAGGTTCCATCTAAATTTAAAAAAAAATGTTTGAAGATATAAAGAATTTAGAGAAAGAAACAGACAAACACATTTGGTAACACATTAGTTAATACAGCCGTGCATATTAAATTACTATATTTACTCATGATCACCTTGTAATGTTGATTATATATTATGCTTTGTGTGTCTATATTTTTCTAACAGGCTTAAAATGTTGATTTACATATCAGAATCTCAGAATGATCCCAGAATAAGAGGTCATTTTTTTCAATAATTATTATACCATTATTATACCATTGTTATACCACTACTTTCCCCTCTTTGAAATCCTTTGCTCTATTACAAGTAACAGTTAAATGTAATGCATTCAAAATGTTAGCCTACTTAACATTAGCTAAAACAAGTTAGTTTAGCATCAAAATATAGTAAAAGTACTAAAAGTAGAAGCATAATGTACACTACATTACAGTAATTGAATTATAATTAGTGATGCCTTAGTGTGTAACAATCATTTTAATGTTGCAACTGGTAAAGCTGTAGTAAACTGTAACGTTATATGCTTTGTTCTGCTTGGTCGTTTTATCTATAAATACATTTTTTAATTATATTTTGTATTAATTACTTGAATTATTAGCTAGTCTGAGACAGAGGTTATTCATATAAAACAACTATATATTTGGCACTTTACTTTTATTGACAAAAGACTGACTTACTTTGCGAATTTTGATCCGAAGTAAATCAATGAATGTTATCCTCTTCTCCAGTCCCAATTCGCAAGTCTCTGGGGGGAGGTGACTCTTGACGTTTATTGGTCAATTCTTGGTTAGTTACTAGGCTGAATCATGGTAGCGATGAGAGCCGATATTGGCCATAAGCGTACGAATCATAACCAAGAATAGTACGAATCTTGGTTGCAGCAGGGAACGTGATTGGCTGTCATAACCAAGAATAACCACGATTAACAGGCGGCATGAAGCGCCACTAACTGTATGTGTTCGACTGGGCAGATGGCTGTCATGACATCTACTTTTTCTCATGCTATTAACTGACCTAGAGCCAACATCAGGAAGGGGTCAGATGAGGGTCCTGCTACAAAACCCTTCGAGATAGATGCCTCACATGTTGGGGATCTCGTTGTTGTTGGAATCTTCCTACAGAGCCTGTGACAGTTTCTAGCAGAAGAACTGGGATCCAGGGCCAGGGACGTCTGGAAAAAACTGCTATAAAAACCTTCGAGATGCAGGCCTCACATGTTGAGGATCTCATTGTTTTTGTTTTCATGGCAAGTTGTGGTGTTGTTAGGATATTCCTACTGCTATAAAAACCTTCGAGATGGAGGCCTCACATGTTGGGGATCTCGATTTTTTTTTTTCATGGCAAGTAGTGGTGTTGTTAGGATATTCCTACAGAGTCTGTGACAGTTTGTCAGTGGAACAACTGGGATCCAGGTTAAGAGATGTCTGCAAAAAACTGCTATAAAAACCTTTGAGATGGAGGCCTCACATGTTGGGGATCTCGGTTGCTTTGTTTTCATGGCAAGTTGTGGTGTTGTTAGGATATTCCTACAGAGTCTGTGACAGTTTGTCAGCGGAAGATCTAGGATCCAGGGTCAGGGGTCAGTGACGTCTCCTCTCCTGGAGGACAATACAAGTATTAGTGGTCTTCCTGCAAAATCTGGTAGAGGCCAACAACTGGGCTTGAGGGGCAGGTGTCAACAGACCTTCCCTGGTGGTCTAGTGGTTAGGATTCGGCCGCTCACCTGGGTTCGATTCCCGGGAGTCAGGGAATGAGCTTTTGCCCACCACCGGAGGATGTGATTTTAAAATGCCGAACTACGAACTCAAGCGCTGACGCCCTCGTCGAGAAGCACGGCCAAGGAAATGTTTATGTGTGAAAAAGACCTCCTTCGAGCCGGAGTCAAACCAGCGACCTAAGGATTGCCAACTTGCCACCTACAGTCCTCCGCTCTACCAGCTGAGCTATCGAAGGCACACTGATTGGGGACAGAACCTCAACATATCAGGTTGCTGAAGCTCCGCCACTGGCTAACACTGCTACTAGCACAGACATACGTGCTGTTTTTTTTCGATTAAGTGATGCAAAGGCAACCCGATCTTCCAATACCGGGAGGCAAATCCGGGCCGCCTGGGTGAAACCAGGAATCCTGACCGATAGACCATATGGGATCTTCTTTCCACCTGGAGCAGGCCCTTTTGCTTTTAGTGTGTGACCGCCCCCTGTAAGAACATTGGAATGATCCAAAGGGAATGTTTACTGAATTCAATTTCATCAGGCTCAACAGAGGGAGCTCTCATTTTCCTCCGATTCCTGCGATTGGCCTAATAGACACTATAAACTGGTCGTAAAGCAAGGTCCTTGTGACAGTTCTCATGCAATGCATTTGAAAAGACTCATACTATTGTATGGTAACCGTTATCCTACTGACAAAGCAGCCTGTTGTTGGACTGTCAATTTTTTATATTTCTCAACCAATCCAATAATATTAATAACAAAAAATATGGGATAATAAAAGGAAATAATAAAACGGCTAACGGCTGACAGCGTAGTAAAAGAGGCAGAACGAGCCACTTAGGAGTCGAACCTAGAATCTTCTGATTCGTAGTCAGACGCGTTATGCATTGCGTCAGTGGCCCACCTAACTGTTGGTGTTCGACTGGGCAGATGGCTGTCATGACATCTACTTTTTCTCATGCTATTAACTGACCTAGAGCCAACATCAGGAAGGGGTCAGATGAGGGGCCTGCTACAAAAACCTTCGAGATGGAGGCCTCACATGTTGGGGATCTAGTTGTTGTTGGAATCTTCCTACAGAGCCTTTGTCAGTTTCTTAGTAGAAGAACTGGGATCCAGGGCCAGAGGCATCTGCAAAAAACTGCTATAAAAACCTTTGAGATGCAGGCTTCACATGTTGAGGATCTCATTGTTTTTGTTTTCATGGCAAGTTGTGGTGTTGTTAGGATATTCCTACTGCTTTAAAAACCTTTGAGATGGAGGCCTCACATGTTGGGGATCTCGGTTGCTTTGTTTTCATGGCAAGTTGGGGTGTTGTTAGGATATTCCTACAGAGTCTCTGACAGTTTGTCAGCGGAAGATCTGGGATCCAGGGTCAGGGGTCAGTGACGTCTCCTCTCCTGGAGGACAATACAAGTATTAGTGGTCTTGCTGCAAAATCTGGTAGAGGCCAACAACCAGGCTTGAGGGGCAGGTGTCAACAGACCTTCTCTGGTTGTCTACTAGTTAGGATTCGGGTTCGATTCCCGGTCAGGGAATGAGCTTTTGCCCACCACCGGAGGACGTGATTTTAAAATGCCGAATTACGAACTCAAGCGCTGACGCCCTCGTCGAGAAGCACGGCCAAGGAAATGTTTATGTGTGAAAAAGACCTCATTTGAGCCGGAGTTGAACCAGCAACCTAAGGATTGCCTACTTGCCACCTACAGTCATCCGCTCTACCAGCTGAGCTATTGAAGGCACACTGAATGGGGACATATCAGGTTGCTGAACCTCCGCCACTGGCTAAAACTGCTACTAGCACAGACATACGTGCTGGTTTTTTCGATTAAGTGATGCAAAGGCAACCCGATCTTCCCATACCGGGAGGCGAAACCGGGCCGCCTGGGTGAAACCAGGAATCCTGACCGATAGACATTATGGGATCTTCGTTCCACCTGGAGCAGGCCCTTTTGCTTTTAGTGTGTGACCGCCCCCTGTAAGAACATGGGAATGATCCGAAGGGAATGTTTACTGAATTCAATTTCATCAGGCTCAACTGAGGGAGCTCTCATTTTCCTCCGATTCCTGCGATGGCCTAATAGACACTATAAACTGGTCGTAAAGCAAGGTCCTTGTGACAGTTCTCATGCAATGCATTTGAAAAGACTCATACTATTGTATGGTAACCGTTATCCTACTGACAAAGCAGCCTATTGTTGGACTGTCAATTTTTTATATTTCTCAACAATTCCAGTAATATTAATAACAAAAACTATGGGATAATAAAAGGAAATAATAAAACGGCTAAGGGCTGACAACTTAGTAAAAGAGGCAGAACGAGCCAGCCAGGAGTCGAACCTAGAATCTTCTGATTCGTAGTCAGACGCTTTATCCATTGCGCCACTGGCCCACCTAACTGTTGGTGTTCGACTGGGCAGATCGCTGTCATGACATCTACTTTTTCTCATGCTATTAACTGACCTAGAGCCAACATCAGGAAGGGGTCAGATGAGGGTCCTGCTACAAAAACCTTCAAGATGGAGGCCTCACATGTTGGGGATCTCGTTGTTGTTGGAATCTTCCTAGAAAGCCTGTGACAGTTTCTAGCAGAAGAACTGGGATCCAGGGCCAGAGACGTCTGAAAAAACTGCTATAAAAACCTTCGAGATGCAGGCCTCACATGTTGAGGATCTCATTGTTTTTGTTTTCATGGCAAGTTGTGATGTTGTTAGGATATTCCTACTGCTTTAAAAACCTTCGAGATGGAGGCCTCACATGTTGGGGATCTCAATATTTTTTTTCATGGCAAGTAGTACTGTTGTTAGGATATTCCTACAGAGTCTGTGACAGTTTGTCAGCGGAAGATCTGGGATCCAGGGTCAGGGGTCAGTGACGTCTCCTCTCCTGGAGGAAAATACAAGTATTAGTGGTCCCTCTGCAAAATCTGGTAGAGGCCAACAACTGGGCTTGAGGGGCAGGTGTCAACAGACCTTCCCTGGTGGTCTAGTGGTTAGGATTCGGAGCTCTCACCTGGGTTCGATTCCCGGTCAGGAAATGAGCTTTTGCCCACCACCGGAGGACGTGATTTTAAAATGCCGAACTACGAACTCAAGAGCTGACGCCCTCGTCGAGAAGCACGGCCAAGGAAATGTTTATGTGTGAAAAAGACCTCCTTCGAGCCGGAGTCGAACCAGCGACCTAAGGATTGCCAACTTGCCACCTACAGTCCTCCGCTCTACAAGCTATCGAAAGCACACTGATTGGGGACAGAACCTCAACATATCAGGTTGCTGAAGCTCCGCCACTGGCTAAAACTGCTACTAGCACAGACATACGTGCTGGTTTTTTCGATTAAGTGATGCAACGGCAACCCGATCTTCCCATACCCGGAGGCGAAACCGGGCCGCCTGGGTGAAACCAGGAATCCTGACCGATAGACCATATGGGATCTTCTTTTCACCTGGAGCAGGCCCTTTTGCTTTTAGTGTGTGACCGCCCCCTTGTAAGAACATGGGATTAATCCGAAGGGAATGTTTACTGAATTCAATTTCATCAGGCTCAACTAAGGGAGCTCTCATTTTCCTCCGATTCCTGCGATGGCCTAATAGACACTATAAACTGGTCGTAAAGCAAGGTCCTTGTGACAGTTCTCATGCAATGCATTTGAAAAGACTCATACTATTGTATGGTAACCGTTATCCTACTGACAAAGCAGCCTATTGTTGGACTCTCAATTTTTTATATTTCTCAACCATTCCAATAATATTAATAACAAAAACTATGGGATAATAAAAGGAAATAATAAAACGGCTAAGGGCTGACAGCGTAGTAAAAGGGGCAGAGCAAGCCAGCCAGGAGTCAAACCTAGAATCTTCTGATCCGTAGTCAGACGAGTTATCCATTGCGCCACTGGCCCACTGATCAGGTGTCTTTGAGCTTACACGGGACCTGTTGGTGTTCGACTGGGCAGAGGCCTGTGATGACATCTACTTTTTCGCATGCTATTAACAGACCTGGAACCAACATCAGGAAGGGGTCAGATGAGGGGCCTGCTACAAAAACCTTCAAGATGGAGGCCTCACATGTTGGTGATCTCGTTTTTTTTTTTTCATGTTAAGTTGTGGTGTTGTTAGGATATTCCTACAGAGCCTGTGCCAGTTTCTCAGCGGAAGAACTGGGATCTAGGGCCAGACACGTCTGCAAAAAACTGCTTTAAAATCCTTCGAGATTCAGGCCTCACATGTTGGGGATCTCATTGTTTTTGTTTTCATGGCAAGTTGTGGTGTTGTTAGGATATTCCTACAGAGCCTGTGACAGTTTCTCAGCGGAAGAACTGGGATCCAGGGTCAGAGACGTCTGCAACAAATTGCTAAAAAAAAAACCTTAGAGATGGAGGCCTCACGTGTTGGGGATCTCAATTTTTTTGTTTTTATGGCAAGTTTGTGGTGTTGTTAACAGACCTGGAGCCAACATCAGGAAGGGGTCAGATGAGGGGCCTGCTACAAAAACCTTCTAGATGGAGGCCTCATATGTTGGGGATCTGTTTTTTGTTTTGTTTTTCATGTTAAGTTGTGGTGTTGTTAGGATATTCCTACAGAGGCTGTGACAGTTTCTCAGCGGAAGAACTGGGATCCAGGGCCAGAGACGTCTCAAAAAACTGCTTTAAAAACCTTCAAGATGCAGGCCTCACATGTTGGGGATCTCATTGTTTTTGTTTTCATGGCAAGTTGTGGTGTTGTTAGGATATTCCTACAGAGCCTGTGACAGTATCTCAGCGGAATAACTGGGATCCAGGGCCAGAGACGTCTGCAAAAAACTGCTAAAAAAACCTTTGAGATGGAGGCCTCACATGTTGGGGATCTCGGTTGCTTTGTTTTCATGGCAAGTTGTGGTGTTGTTAGGATATTCCGACAGAGTCTGTGACAGTTTGTCAGTTTGTCAACAGCTCCTGGTGGTCTAGTGGTTAGGATTCGGCGCTATGACCACCGCGGCCCGGGTTCGATTCCCGGTCAGGGAATGAGCTTTTGCCCACCACCGGCGGTAGTGATTGTAAAATGGCGAACTCAAGCGCTGACGCCCTCGTCGAGAAGCACGGCCAAGGAAATGTTTATGTGTGAAAAAGACCTCATTTGAGCTGGAGTTGAACTAGCGACCTGAGGATTGCCAACTTGCCACCTACAGTCCTCCGCTCTAAAAGCTGAGCTTTCGAAGGTACACTGATTGGGGACAGAACCTCAACATATCAGGTTGCTGAAGCTCCGCCACTGGCTAAAACTGCTACAGGCACAGACATACATGGTGGTTGTTTCGATTAAGTGATGCAAAGACAACGCGATCTTCCCATACCGCAAGCCGAACCCGGGCCGCCTGGGTGAAAACCAGGAATCCTGACCGCTAGACCATATGGGATATTCCTTCCGCCTGGAGCAGTCCCTTTTGCTTTTAGTGTTTGACACGCCCCCTTTGAGAACATGGGAATCATCCGAAGGGATTCTTTACTGAATTCAATTTCATCAGGCTCAACAGAGGGAGCTCTCATTTACATCGCGTAGTGGGTTCAGTTTCCTCCCATTCTTGCGATGGCATAATAGACACTATAAACTGGTCGTAAAGCAAGGTCCTTGTGACAGTACTCATGCAATGCATTTGAAAAGACGCATAGTATTGTATGGTTACCGTTATCCTACTGACAAAGCAGCCTATTGTTGGACTGTCAATTTTTAATATTTCTCAACCAATCCAATAATAATAATAACAAAAACTATGGGATAATAAAACGGCTAAGGGCTGACAGCGTAGTAAAAGAGGCAGTGCAAGCCAGCCAGGAGTCGAATCAAGAATTTTCTGATCCGTAGTCAGACGAGTTATCCATTGCGCCACTGGCCCACTGATCAGGTGTCCTTGAGCTTACACGGGACCTGTTGGTGTTCGACTGGGCAGAGGCCTGGGATGACATCTACTTTTTCTCATGACATTAACAGACATGGAGCCAACATCAGGGAGGAGTCAGATGAGGGGCCTGCTACAAAAACCTTCAAGATGGAGGCCTCACATGTTGGGGATCTCGTATTTTTTTTTTCATGTTAAGTTGTGGTGTTGTTAGGATATTCCTACAGAGCCTGTGACAGTTTCTCAAAGGAAGAACTGGGATCCAGGGCCAGAGACGTCTGCAAAAAACTGCTATAAAAACCTTAGAGATGGAGGCCGCATATGTTGGGGATCTCAATTTTTTTGTTTTTTTGGCAAGTTTGTGGTGTTGTTAGAATATTCCTACAGAGTCTGTGACAGTTTCTAAGCGGAACAACTGGGATCCAGGGCCAGAGACGTCTGCAAAAAACTGCTAAAAAAACCTTCGAGATGGAGGCCTCAAATGTTGGGGATCTCAAATTTTTTGTTTTCATGGCAAGTTTGTGGTGTTGTTAGGATATTCCTACAGAGTCTGTGACAGTTTCTCAGCAGAAGAACTGGGATCCAGGGTAAGAGACGTCTGCAAAAAACTGCTATAAAAACCTTCGAGATGGAGGCCTCACATGTTGGGGATCTCGGTTGCTTTGTTTTCATGGCAAGTTGTGGTGTTGTTAGGATATTCCTACAGAGTCTGTGAGAGTTTCTCAGTTTGTCAGTTTGTCACCAGTCCCTGGTGTTCTAGTGGTTAGGATTCGGCGCTCTCACCGCCGCGGCCAGCGTTCGATTCCCTGTCAGGGAATGAGCTTTTGCCCACCACCGGCGGTAGTTATTGAAAAATGGCGAACTACGAACTCATGAGGGGCCTGCTACAAAAACCTTCAAGATGGAGGCCTCACATGTTGGGGATCTCGGTTGCTTTGTTTTCATGGCAAGTTGTGGTGTTGTTAGGATATTCCTACAGAGTCTGTGAGAGTTTCTCAGTTTGTCAGTTTGTCACCAGTCCCTGGTGGTTAGGATTCAGCACTCTCACCGCCGCGGCCAGGGTTCGATTCCCGGTCAGGGAATGAGCTTTTGCCCACCACCGGCGGTCGTGATTGAAAAATGGCGAACTACAAACTCAAGCGCTGACGCCCTCCTCGAGAAGCACGGCCAAGGATATGTTTTTGTGTGAAAAAGACCTCCTGCGAGCCGGAGTTGAACCAGCGACCTAAGGATTGCCAACTTGCCACCTACAGTGCTCCGCTCTACCAGCTGAGCTATCGAAGGCACACTGATTGAGGACAGAACCTCAACATATCAGGTTGCTGAAGCTCCACCACTGGCTAAAACTGCTACAAGCACAGACATACATGCTGGTTTTATCGATTAAGTGATGCAAAGACAACCGGATCTTCTCATACCGGGACTCGAACCCGGGCCGCCTGGGTGAAAACCAGGAATTCTGACCGCTAGAACATATGGGATATTACTTTCGCCTGGAGCAGTCCGTTTTGCTTTTAGTGTTTGACACGCCCCCTTTAAGAACATGGGAATGATCCGAAGGGATTCTTTACTGAATTCAGTTTCATCAGGCTCAACAGAGGGAGCTCTCATTTGCCTCGCCAAGGGGGTTCAGTTTCCTCCCATTCTTGCGATGGCATAATAGACACTATAATCTGGTCGTACAGCAAGGTCCTTGTGACAGTACTCAAGCAATGCATTCTAAAAGACGCAGAGTATTGTATGGTAACCGTTATCCTACTGACAAAGCAGCCTATTGTTGGACTGTCAATTTTTAATATTTCTCAACCAATTCAATAATAATAATAACAAAAACTATGGGATAATAAAATGGCTAATGGCGGACAGCGTAGTAAAAGAGGCAGAGCGAGCCAGCCAGGAGTCGAGCCTAGAATCTTCTGATCCGTAGTCAGACACGTTATCCATTGCGCCACTGGCCCACCGATCAGGTGTCCTTGAGCTTACCCGGGACCTGTTGGTGTTCGACTGGGCAGAGGCCTGTGATGAAATCTACTTTTTCTGATGCTATTAACAGACCTGGAGCCAACATCAGGAAGGGGTCAGATGAGGGGCCTGCTACAAACGCCTTCAAGATGGAGACCTCACATGTTGGGGATCTCGTTTTTTTAATTTTTTTTATTCATGTTAAGTTGTGGTGTTGTTAGGATATTCCTACAGAGCCTGTGACAGTTTCTCAGCGGAAGAACTGGGATCCAGGGTAAGATACGTCTGCAAAAAACTGCTATAAAAACCTTCGAGATGGAGGGCCTCACATGTTGGGGGTCTCATTGTTTTTGTTTTCATGGCAAGTTGTGGTGTTGTTAGGATATTCCTACAGAGCCTTTGACAGTTTCTCAGCGGAAGAACTGGGATCCAGGGCCAAAGACGTCTGCAAAAAACTGCTTTAAAAACCTTAGAGATGGAGGCCTCACATGTTGGGGATCTCAAATTTTTTGTTTTTATGGCAAGTTTGTGGTGTTGTTAGGATATTCCTACAGAGTCTGTGACAGTTTCTCAGCGGAAGAACTGGGATCCAGGGTAAGAGACGTCTGCAAAAAACTTCTATAAAAACCTTCGAGATGGAGGCCTCACATGTTGGGGATCTCGGTTGTTTTGTTTTCATGGCAAGTTGTGGTGTATGGAAGTAAAATAATGCCAAATGTTTTGGAAACAAAAAGCCTGTTGAATTGTACTACTTGAAACAAATATGCATTGCATTAACCCTGCTTGTATATTAATGCATTGTATTTTTAGGGCTTTCATTTTTATGGGCTGAAATTTAGCATGGTTGAATATTTAAGCTGTGAATATTTTAATTCAAAACATTTCAAACACATTTTCATGAGTAAAATTTCAATAATCCATATTCACCTTTCATATTTCACTTCCAAAATATTCAAACTGATTAAAAATACAACCTATAATATTCAACAGGTGGTTTTCGGTCCATTTCATTTCGCTGTGCAAATTCGCTTCCACGAATTCAGTGGTTCAAATTCGAAAGTAAATTCAACGTTGACATCCAGGAACTGCAGCCATTCATTCATAAAAACTAATTTACAACAATTTAAATGTATTTGTGATTATTATGTTTTATGTGAAATTCAGTGTCTTCACGATTACTTTTCCTGTGTAGCCTACATGCACCTCTACCGTGAACGAGATTATAATGTTATTCCCCCGATGTGGATGTATACAGATCCAGTGTTACATTTGAGTTTGACATATCTATTGGTTGTTTAGTTGCCTCAACCTTATATTGAGGCGATTGAGCTGCATGCAGTAGGCTGGGGTTTCCCTCAATACGTCAGGATGCCCCTGCTGGACATATAAAACGCTTAACGTAGCTTAATGGACTAATACAGTGATATAAAAGACCAAACTCGCAGGCAAGCAGAAGGACTCAGAATATTAACTTAACGTGCAAAGTTTAAAGCTGCGCGTTTCTCAGTGATACTGGCATAAATTGGCTTGACATTGGACATTCGCACATTTAGGGACCGTCTCTAAAGTTACATATGACATTGGTATACACGTTTCTAACTTCAATAGCATTTGAAGAGAACGACTTGCAGTCATAAAACCAACTGTAAAGTATTCATGTAGGTGTCAGGCATAATGCGCAATTTATTCAAATAAATTGAAGTTTGCTATTGAAGTTAGAAACGTTTAGGCCTATAGGACTACCAATGTTACTTTAGAGACGGTCCCAAAATGTGCGAAAGTCAAGCCAATTTTACATTTAATTATTTAGCAGACGCTTTTATCCAAAGCGACTTAAGTTACAGTTAAACTAACAATATAGGACAACAATATTAAATATGACCCTTCCCAGATTAATCATGTATGTAGGAATATTAACATGTATGTAGGCATACTTCCCCAATAAGGTGCGAGTTTGGTCTTTTATGTCACTGTATTAGTCCATTAAGCTACGTTAAGCGTTTTGTCCTGATGGAAGGGGAATCCTTGAGTATGATGAGGTATTGAGGGAAATCGATTATAATTCCGTTCATGGTAGAAAAAGTTGATAACATGTAAGGCTACACAGGGAAAGTAACAATGAAGTTAATGAATGAAACATAAAAACAGCTTTTGTGCCTTTATCATCTTTTCCGCATACTGACCAAGATAATCATCAAAAAAAACTTAATGCATGCTCAATTGTTGTAAATGAGTTTTTATGAATGAATGGCTTGCTCTAACTGTTGCTCTGGTCTTCGTCAACAACACGCGCTTCCACCCCCTGCTGGCGAGGTCGACCAACAGCAGATGGAGATTATGCTTGCTCGGTAATCTACTGCTTTTCCTGCAGTTCCTGGACGTCAACATTGAATTTACTGTCGAATTTGAACCACTGAATTTGTGGAAGTGAATTTGCAAAGCGAAATAAAATGGACAGAATATTGTCTGTTGAATATTATAGGTTGTATTTTAAATCAGTTCGAATATTTTGGAAGTGAAATATGAAAGCTGAATATGGATTATTGAAATTTATCTAATGAAATTGTGTTTGAAATGTTTTGAATTAAAATATTCAGCTTAAATATTCAACTATGCTAAATTTCAGCCCATAAAAATGCAAGCCCTAAAAATACAATGCATTAAAATACAAGCAGGGTTAATGCAATGCATATTTTTTTCAAGTAGTACAATTCAACAGGCCTTTTGTTTCAAAAAAATTTGGCATTATTTTACTTCCATAGTGGTGTTGTTAGGATATTCCTACAGAGTCTGTGACAGTTTGTCAGCGGAATTACTGGGATCCAGGGTCAGTGACGTCTCCTCTCCTGGAGGAAAATACAAGTATTAGTGGTCTTGCTGCAAAATCTGGTAGAGGCCAACAGCCAAGCTTGAGGGCAAGGCACCAGCAGACCTTCCCTGGTGGTCTAGTGGTTAGGATTTGGCGCTCTCACCGCCGCGGCCGGGGTTCGATTCCCGGTCAGGGAATGAGCTTTTGCCCACCACCGGCGGACGTGATTGTAAAATGGCGAACTAGAAACTCAAGCGCTGACGCCCTCGTCGAGACGCACGGCCAAGGAAATGTTTATGTGTGAAAAAGACCTCCTTCAAGCCGGAGTTGAACCAGCGACCTAAGGATTGCCAACTTGCCACCTACAGTGCTCCGCTCTACCAGCTGAGCTATCGAAGGAACACTGATTGGGAAAAGAACCTCAACATATCAGGTTGCTGAAGCTCCGCCCCTGGCTAAAACTGCTACAGACATACGTGCTGGTTGTTTCGATTAAGTGATGCAAAGTCAACCCAATCTTACCATACCGGGAGTCGAACCCGGGCCGTCTGGGTGAAAATCAGGAATCTTGAACGCTAGACCATATGGGACCTTCTTTCCGCCTGGAGTAGTCCCTTTTGCTTTTAGTGTGTGACCGCCCCCTTGAAGAACATGGGAATGATCCGAAGGGATTGTTTAGTGAATTCAATTTCATCAGGCTCAACAGAGGGAGCTCTCATTTGCCTCGCCAAGGGGGTTCAGTTTTCTCCCATTCTTGCGATGGCATAATAGACACTATAAACTGGTCGTAAAGCAAGGTCCTTGTGACAGTACTCATGCAATGCATTTGAAAAGAGGCATAGTATTGTATGGTAACCGTTATCCTACTGACAAAGCAGCCTATTGTTGGACTGTCAATTTTTAATATTTCTCAACCAATCCAATAATAATAATAACAAAAACTATGGGATAATAAAACGGCTAAGGGCTGACAGGGTAGTAAAAGAGGCAGAGCAGGCCAGCCAGGAGTCAAACCTAGAATCTTCTGATCCATAGTCAGACGCGTTATCCATTGCGCAAAGGACGGCACGCGTACGTCTATCAAAGCTATCATCAGTTGTGTGAAATAGACCCAGAGATCGCCGGATCGAATCCTGCTCGTCACAATTTTTTATGACTAATATTAATCATTAGTCTTTATGTTAATTATTAGGATTAATGTTATTTAACTACACATTTAAGTCCAGATAATTCTGTCATGTGTAGAAATTAAAATGTAATTTTAAACAGTAATAATAATGATAAGAGGAAGAAGATGAAGAAGAAAAAACACAGAAACTTCCAAACCCCTATTATATTTTTTTAATATAATCACAACAAGTATTAATAGTGGTAGTATTAATAATAATAATAGTAGTAATAATAATCAGGTACATAAATAACTTAAGGCATAACTAAACATAAATAAACTAAAATCCTTCCAGGGGCTTGGATACCCTGCTTTAAAATCTCCTGTTCCTGTGACTTGCAACGCCTGCTGAACCTGGGAAAACATAAAGCAACCAATATTAATAAACATTTAAGCAATAATACAAAAGATGGTATGTTCAACTACTATTTGATCATGACTATGATACAACAACATGACACAGCTGAGATCACAGAGCAATTGATCACACCCTTGTCTTGTGTATCATTGCTTTTGTAAAACGCCGCTGGTACGGTAGCTGTACATTTGTATGTGTCGTTTCTTGCAGTCTGTTGAAGACCATGTCGTGAGCAATAAATGTTATCTTTCATAATGGAGAAGAAAGCAGAAGTTGGACTCTTGTTTATTTGTTTCAAGACCCGTCCTCAGCGTCAGGAAGTATCGCGTGATTTCAGCTCTCGCGATGTAACGAATTGTGTTACGTCAACGTTAAATACAAGTACTCTACAGCGACTCTAGGGGTCGCTGTTTGACAAAAACGGAATTCCTGCATAGTGCTGCTTTAAGTCAACCGCGTCAATTACTTGAACCCTCTGTGTGGCACTCAGCTGCTTTAAATGTATGCTTAGCTGTAACAATGCAAATTTACTCACAATTGTGTGACTGTTGCAGCATTAACTTCTGGGAGCTGGATGGTGGTCTCGCTCATCACCTTAGCATTGGTGAGGATGTACTCACGGATGTGCTTGTAAGCACGAACCACCATTGTGAAGCGGGACACCCTCATTCCATCACACCGCACCGCGTTTGGGTAGAGGGCACAAAGCCTTGTGAAGATGGCCTCCACCACTCGGTTGCAGTCAGGCCACTGTGCAGGACTATGAGCCCCAACGAAACACCTGCAAATTACAGCAGAATACATTTTATTAATTTTAATGTGTGATCCTTACTCTATTTTTGTTGCTTTTTCCCCCCTTTTCTTTTCTGTCTGTTTTGCTTTGTGTTGTCTAGATGTTAATTTTTAATATCTGTGCATAGTTATGTTGTCTTGTTTGTTTTATACAAAACTTTTAAGACAATCAAGAACCTATGTTTGCTAAATGTAACATACCTTTTGGTGCTCTCCACACCTGGTGCACAATCTTCTTAGTGGCTCTGAATCGTCCCTGTTTAAGGGAGGTTTGGTGACGTGGTGAGTAAATGGTCTTCCTCTTGTCATACTCCCCCAATGCCTGCCATAGGGTGATGATCTTGACGCACTCTTCTCCAGTCAAGGCCAGACGTGGTCTCTGAGGCTAACCAAAAACTCTGCCAAGTCCTGCACGGCTCCATACCCCCCAATAATATCAGGTCCAACAGAATCCTAAAATGAAAGATAATTTAGGAACTTTTGATAGCAGCAATAAATACAAATATTCACATGAAAGCACAGCCAACATAACCCAGATTTTGTTTGCACACGTAAATGTACATTAAAAAAGAGACTGGGCTCTTACATCATGTGAAGTGTTCTCTTCATATTTCGGAAGGCCAGTTTCTGCTGATAATTGGTCCACTGGAACTACATGAAAAAGGTAAACATTTAGTTAAAAATTTTATTTTTGCCTTTCAATAAGACATATATACATGGAGGTTGCGGTAATTGTTGTCACACTAACTCTATATGAATACTTTGGTAAACTCACAGCTTTGTGCTCCAGGAAAGAGTCCTGGCTTTGAATGACGGTGCAGTGAGCTGGTGACAGGAGATGGAGGGATCACAGACAGTGATGACATGGAGCTGGTGACAGATGTCACTGGTGATGGAGGAACCACAGAGAGTGATAACATGGAGCTGGTGAAAGATTTCACTGATGATGGAGGAACCACAGAGACGGATGACATGGAGCTGGTGACAGGAGATGTCACTGGTGATGGAGGATCATTTGATCGCAATGAATAAGAACCAACCTACTTAGCTAAAACAAGTAAGTTTAGCATCAAAATATACTAAAAGTACTAAAAGTAGAAGCATAATGTACACTATATTATTGGATTATAATTTGTGATGCCTTAGTGTGCAACAATCATTTTAATGTTGCAGCTGATAAAGCTGTAGTAAACTAACATTATATATTTTGTTCTGTTTGGTCGGCTTAGCTATAAAATCAATTTTTTAAATATATTTTTGATTAATTACTTGAAATATTAGCTAGTCTGAGCCACAGGTTATTCATTTAAAACAACTATTTATATTTGGCACTTTACTTTTATTGACAAAAGACTGACTTACTTTGCAAATGTTGGTCAGAAGTTAAACAATGAACTTTATCCTCTTCTCCAGTAGCAATCCGCAAGTCTCGGGGGGGAAGGGGGGCTCTTGATGTTGATTGGTCAATTCTTGGTTAGTAACTAGGCTGAATCATGGTAGCGATAAGAGCCGTGATTGGCCATAGCATACGAATCTTGGTTGCAGCCGGGAACGTGATTGGCTGTCATAACCAAGAATAATACCAATCTTGGTTGCAGCAGGGAATGTGATTGGCTGTCATAACCAAGAATAACCACGATTCACAGGCGGCATGAAGCGCCACTGGCCCACTGATCAGGTGTGCTTGAGCTTACACGGGACCTGTTGGTGTTCGACTGGGCAGAGCCCGTGATGACATCTACTTTTTCTCATGCTATTAACAGACCTGGAGCCAACATCAGGAAGGGGTCAGATGAGGGGCCTGCTACAAAAACCTTCAAGATGGAGGCCTCACATGTTGGGGATCTCGTTTTTTTGTTTTTTGTTTTAATGTTAAGTTGTGGTGTTGTTAGGATATTCCTACAGAGCCTGTGACCGTTTCTCAGCGGAATAACTGGGATCCAGGGCCAGAGACGTCTGCAAAAAACTGCTTTAAAAACCTTCGAGATGCAGGCCTCACAAGTTGGGGATCTCATTGTTTTTGTTTTCATGGCAAGTTGTGGTGTTGTTAGGATATTCCTACAGAGTCTGTGAAACTTTCTCAGCGGAAGAACTGGGATCCAGGGTAAGATACGTCTGCAAAAAACCGCTATAAAAACCTTCGAGATGGAGGCCTCACATGTTGGGGATCTATGTAGGATATTCCTACAGAGTCTGTGACAGTTTCTCAGTGGAAGAACTTGGATCCAGGGTCAGTGACGTCTCCTCTCCTGGAGGGATATACAAGTATTAGTGGTCTTGCTGCAAAATCTGGTAGAGGCCAAGAGCCAGGCTTGAGGGCAAGTCGTTAACAGACCGTTCCTGGTGGTCTAGTGGTTAGGATTCGGCACTCTCACCGCCTCAGCCCCGGTTCGATTCCCCATCAGGGAATAAGCTTTTGCCCACCACCGGCGGTCGTGATTGTAAAATGGCGAACTACGAACTCAAGCCCTGACGCCCTCGTCGAGAAGCACGGCCAAGGAAATGTTTCTGTGTGAAAAAGACCTCCTTCGTGACGGAGTTGAACAAGCGACCTAAGGATTGCCAATTTGCCACCTACAGTCCTCCGCTCTACCATCTGAGCTAAGCTGGTAGAGCAGAGGACTGTAGGTGGCAAGTTGTCAATCCTTAGGTCGCTTGTTCAACTCCGGCTCCGTGGAAAGACAGTGTGTCACGTTATAAAAAGGCTCTAAAAGCAGCAAGGGCTGAGCATCTCCGCAAACTAATAGGGGTGGTGATGGCGCTGTGGATAAGACACATGCCTTTGGTGTGAGAGACCCGGGTTTCGAATCCACTGTGAGACACCAATGTGTCCCTGAGCTTTGGATAAAAGCGTCAGCTAAATGAATAAATGTAATAGAAAATAACCAAAATAATCCCAGGTTTTTATTCAACACCGTGGCTAGAATAACAAATAAAGACCAGAGCAAAATATTCCGTTACAGTATAGTAGTAATGATTTTATGAATTTCTTCAATGAGAAAATAGAAAGCATCAGAAACACAATTGTAAATGTACAATCTTTTATGGTGTCTTATGATTCAGCCTCAATTATCGCCCCTCAAGAACAACTACACCGCTTTACAACTATAGGACAGGAAGAGTTAAATAAACTTATCATTGCATCTAAACCAACAACATGTTTCTTAGATTCAATACCCACTAAACTTCTGAAAGAAGTGTTACCTGTAGTGGAAGAGCCTCTTCTCAATATTATTAACTCGTCTTTATCTTTAGGTCATGTTCCAAGAATATTCAAACTGGCAGTGATAAAACCTCTCATTAAGAAACCGCAATTAGATCCAAATAACCTAGCAAATTACAGACCCATTTCAAATCTTCCATTTATGTCTAACATTCTAGAAAAAGTTGTGTCCGCTCAATTGTGCTCTTTCTTGCAAGAAAATGATATCTATGAAAAATTTCAGTCAGGATTCAGATCGCATCATAGCACAGAAACTGCGCTAGTTAAAATTACAAATGATTTACTTTTAGCTTCTGACCAAGGCTGTATCTCAATACTAGTTCTACTCGATCTTAGCGCTGCGTTCGACACTATAGATCATAAAATACTCTTGGATCGACTACAAAACTACACTGGTGTTTCAGTATATTTACAGTAACCAAATCTAGACATTATATGCACTTCTTCAAGAGTATCCAAAATATACGTTTTTTTGAAGATGGATTAATTAGTTCTGGCTCTGAGCACTTGCTTTGTGGGACAACACTTGAGGGATACAAAAGCTATCCACCTGAGAATAGTCATACAGACAACTTTGGCAGGCTAAAGCATGATTGTTTCATTGTCCACAAGGATATTACGAATTGAGCAATTCAATTGCTCGCCCTGTTCCTGTGGAGGAAATTCTTTCGAAGAGTCCAGCACAAAACAGGTAACATTGGTAAACGCTGAGGCGAGAACTACTCATCCAGGCCTCGCCCTGTTCCTGTGGAGGAAATTCTTTCGAAGAGTCCAGCACAAAACAGGTAACATTGGTAAACGCTGAGGCGAGAACTACTCATCCAGGCCTTCATCTTCTTCTTCTTCCTTCTTTGCGTCAACCTCGGCTGTGTCGGAAAACTCATGAAGGAGCACGTACTCTCTGCTGCTGAAGCCAAACTTCAGCACATCCTTTTCTTTGAACTCGTAGTAACGCTGAGATTATATATGCTGATTGTTCAGGTGGGTGCTATTACCAGAACCCAGATTTACGGAGCCCGAGAATTCACCTTTGAAAAAAAAAAAAAAAATTCCGTTACCACTAGTTTATAAACTGAACTCACGAATTCTTAAACTGTTCCCTCGGTTTAACAAATCGTGCACACGGATTAATCATTTTTTTTAAATGGATAATTTCTTGATTTTCACAAAAAAAAACTACATAGGCTACTTGTATCTTTAAGTAAATTTTTTGGGAGGAAAAAGCTCAATATAATAGAATAAGCAAAAAAAAGACTTCACATAAAAAAAAGAAATATAACACAAACACAAGGTTAGGTTGTATAAAAATAAAACATTCATAAATTATTTTATGATAAACATATTACTGTCTTCAGTGAACTCGTTTATAGTTATAAACGCAAATGATAATAATAATTATCATTATTTTTATTACATTTAGGCTATTTAGAAGACACTTTTATACAAAAAATGAACAAAGCAATTCGTCAAATGTCAGTCATAATACAGGTTAAACAATAATAATACAGGGCTAAGATTATCACAAATAAACACAAGAACAAAAGTGGATGTTACATCTTAGATGTAGAGACAAGTCTTAGAGACAAAACATGACAATCTGGGGCTCAGGTCAGGAAGCAGACAGACTGGCTAAACCGACCGTCTGCTAGCGGCCTCGCGTCACCAAGGTCAGATAAATCCCATCACATAGAGCATCTTTCACCTAGATATCATCATATAGAGACTGTGTCTGTTCCCAAAATTTGGAAATCCAAAAAACGTCCAAACCGATCTAAGGTTAAAAATGTAATTGATATTCAAGAAATAAAAAATAGATATAATACAGATGAACAAACGATAAAGCTTGGGTTGCTGAATATCCGATCCCTTACTTCCAAAACGCTCATAGTTAATGATATGATTTCAGATTATAACCTAGATGTGCTGTGTATGACAGAAACCTGGCTAAAACCAAACGATTACATTACTTTAAATGAGTCCACCCCCCATGATTACTGTTATAAACATGAACCTCGCCTGAAAGGCAAAGGGGGAGGTGTTGCTGTAATTTATAGTAATATTTTCAAAACCACTAAAAAATCTAGTTTTAAATATACTTATTTTGAAGTGTTGGTGCTTAATGTAAAAATATATAATGTAAACGATAAATCAAGTTTGAGAATTCTGCTGGCAACTGTATACAGGCCACCAGGGCACCATAAAGATTTTATCAAAGAATTTGCTGACTTTCTATCAGAATTAGTATTGACTGCAGATAAAGTCCTAATTGTTGGTGATTTTAATATACATTTAGATAATGAAAAAGATGCAATGGGATTGGCATTTAAAGACATTCTTAACTCTATTGGAGTTAGACAACACGTGTCAGGACCTACTCATTGTCGTAATCATACTCTAGATCTAATATTATCACATGGAATCAATGTTGATGCTGTTGAAATTCTGCAGCAGAGCGATGACATCTCAGATCATTATCTAGTCTCATGTAAATTACATTTAGCCAAGGCTGCAAAGCCAACTCCGTGTTAAAAGTATGTTAGACCTATCACTTCTGCCACTAAATATTGCTTTATCAATAATCTTCCTAATCAGTTTCATCATCTCAGCATCCCAGATAGCTTAGTAAAACTTGAAATTGCAACAGAAACTTTTTACTCTCTCCTTTCCAGCACTTTAGACACAGTTGCTCTGTTGCGCTTAAAGAAGATTAAAGAAAATAGTCCAACGCCGTGGTACAACGAGCACACCCGGGCCCTTAAGAGAGCAGCCAGAAAAATGGAGCGCAACTGGAAGAAAATAAAACTAGAGGTATTTCGGATTTCATGGAAGGAGAGCTCGATTGCTTACAGAGAGGCTTTAAAAGCTGCTAGATCTGCTTATTTTTCAACCCTATTAGAAGAAAATAAACATAATCCTAGGTATTTATTTGAAAAAGTGGCTACACTAACGAAAAAGAAAGCTTCAAGCACAGAAGTTTCCAAGAAACACAGCAGTAATAACTTTATGAACTTCTTCACTCATAAGATTGATAATATTACGGAAAAAATTATAACTATGCAACCGTCTACTACAGCAACGCATCAGGGAGTGCATTATGGTCTCCCTGAGGTAAAATTTGATTCATTCATTTCCATAGGAGAGGAAGAATTTTGCGAACTCGTTAATTCATCTAAATCGACAACATGTATGTTAGAACCTATACCGACTAAACTATTGAAAGAGATGCTTCCAGAAGTCATAGATCCTCTTCTTAACATCATTAATTCGTCTTTGTCTCAAGGATACGTACCAAAAACCTTCAAGCTGGCTATGGTTAAACCACTTGTTTAAAAAACGCAACTTGATCCTACAGAATTAGTCAATTACAGGCCGATCTCAAATCTACCTTTTCTATCAAAGATATTAGAAAAAGCAGTATCCTCACAACTGTGGTCCTGTCTTGAAGGAAATGATATCTGCGAGGATTTCCAGTCAGGACTTTGTCCTGATTGGCTCTCATTAGAGTCACAAATGATTTGCTCTTATCATCGTGGTTGTATCTCTCTATTAGTGTTACTTGATCTTAGTGCTGCATTTGACACCATTGACCACAACATTCTCTTAAATAGACTAAAAAACTATGTTGGCATTAGTGGAATTGCATTAGCATGGTTTAAATCTTATTTATCTGACCGCTATCAGTTTGTAGCAGTTAATGAAGAGATGTCTTATCGATCACAAGTTCAGTATGGCGTACCACAAGGCTCAGTACTGGGACCGCTGCTGTTCACTCTGTACATGCTACCTTTAGGAGATATAATTAGGAAACATGGAATTAGCTTTCACTGTTATGCTGATGATACTCAGCTCTATATTTCTTCCAAACCTAACGAAACTCACCAATTCACAAAATTATCGGAATGCATAGTTGATATAAAAAATTGGATGACTAGTAATTTCCTACTACTAAATTCTGAAAAAACAGAGGTTCTAATTATTGGACAAAAAACTTCCACACGTAATAACTTAGAATACTGTTTAACACTTGATGGCTGCTCTGTTAAGTCTTCGTCGTCAGTTAGGAACCTGGGTGTGCTCTTTGATACCAATCTTTAATTTGAAAGTCACGTGTCTAGTGTCTGTAAAACGTCTCGGTTACGTATGTAACCCTCGTTCCCTGAGTAGGGAACGGAGACGTTACGTCGGATTATGACGAATGGGGTTTCGCTTAGAACACCTATCGACTTTGAGTATTACAAAACGAGCCAATGGCAAAGAAATGCCATGGGTCTGCGGAATTTGCATGACGTAACTCCGCCCCACCTCGTGGGTATAAAAGGAGGACGCCGGCAACAGGCAGATGTTTCTTCGCTGAGAAGCCAAGACTGAGCTCAGGCGATCCCCGCGGTACAGCGGAAAGTGGCAGGCAGACGTAACGTCTCCGTTCCCTACTCAGGGAACGAGGGTTACAAACGTAACCGAGACGTTCCCTTTCGTTGTCACTCCGAGTTACGTCGGATGACGACGAATGGGGTTACCAGTCTAATCACGCCACCTTCTCGGCTGTCTTCCAGTGCCCTGCGTAAATCTGAGATCCCTGTTGTGAGACTGGCACGGACGAAGGACTCCTATTTAGCACAGGAATACCAAGGTACACTGGGGAGCATATCCCAAATTCAGGGGAAATATGCAATTACTGCCAACCCAGAGGGGGGGACTTAGAGAATACACATGTGACCCGAAGGAGACATGGAGAACACTGGGGTGTCCAGCCGCAGGTGGAATATTTCAACCCCAGGGGTGGCAAGGTGGCTTGCCAAGGGAAAGACACATGCTCAAGAGGCTTACAGTGGAAATTCACATGTGGGGGTCGCTCAGGGGAGGGACCATGCACACGGGAGGCACCTAGCCGACGCACAGGCAATAGACACTGGCGCCAACGTCAGGACTGCTGGAGGAACTCAGGGCTTTCGGGGAAGCTCACCTGAGGAGAATATCGCACGTATCCAGCCCGTGGAGTGGAATGGCGAGCAAGCGAAGACACCTGAGCGGGTCCAGTACTAGCCGGTTGAAGCGAGTACATGAGAGGACACTGGCTCCACTCTGAGATTGTAGAATCTGGCGAATGTGTTAGGTGTCGCCCAGCCTGCAGCTCTGCAGATGTCTGTTAGCGAGGCGCCATGCGCTAGAGCCCAAGAGGATGCCACACTCCGGGTGGAGTGGGCAGTCACACCAAGGGGGCACGGTAGACCTTGCTGCTGGTATGCCAAAGCAATGGCGTCCACTATCCAGTGAGACAACCTTTGCTTGGAGAGAGCCTTTCCCTTCAGCTTCCCACCATAACAGACAAAGAGCTGGTCTGAGGTCCTGAAACACTGCGTCCTGTCTACATAGGCGCGGAGGGCGCGTACTGGACAGAGCAGTGCCAAGGCTGGGTCTGCCTCCTCCGGGGGCAGCGCTTGCAGGTTCACCACCTGGTCCCGGAAGGGAGTGGTAGGAACCTCGGGCACATATCCAGGCCGGGGTCTCAGGATCACGTGAGAGTAAGCCGGCCCAAATTCCAGGCACGCTTCGTCAACGGAGAATGCGTGCAGGTCCCCCACCCTCTTGATGGAGGCCAATGCAACCAGGAGCGCTGTCTTCGTAGACAGGAACTTAAGCTCCACTGATTGCAACGGCTCAAAGGGAGCACTCCGCAGGGCAGTTAGAACCACTGAGAGGTCCCAAGAGGGAACGAGAGGAGGGCGAGGAGGGTTCAGTCTCCTCGCTCCTCTCAGGAACCTGATGATCAGGTCGTGCCTTCCAGCAGACTTACCTTCGACCGGGTCATGGTGTGCGGCAATAGCGGCAACATAGACTTTCAGGGTGGAGGGAGACAGCCCTCGCTCCAGCCTATCTTGAAGGAAGGAAAGCACAACACTAATCGAACATCTCCGGGGGTCTTCTCGGTGAGAAGAGCACCAGTTGACGAAGAGGTTCCACTTCAACGCATAGACGTGTCTCGTGGACGACGCTCTAGCGGAAGTGATGGTAGCCGCCACCGCTGGTGGTAGGGTACTCAAACCTGCCTCGTCCCGTCGAGGAGCCACGCGTGGAGGTTCCAGAGATCGGGACGAGGGTGCCATAGGGTGCCCCGTCCCTGAGAAAGGAGGTCCTTCCTCAGGGGAATCGGCCAAGGAGGTGCTGTCGCGAGGAGTACTAGTTCGGAGAACCAGGTCCGGGCGGGCCAGTATGGCGCGACCAGAATGACCTGCTCCTCGTCCTCCCTGACCTTGCGCAGGGTCTGCGCAAGAAGGCTCACTGGGGGAAACGCATATTTGCGGCCCCGCGGCCAGCTGTGCGCCAGTGCATCCGTGCCGAGCGTGCCCTCGGTCAGGGAATAATACAGGTCGCAATGGGTCGAGTCGTGAGAGGCAAACAGATCTAACTGTGCGTCCCCGAACTGGTCCCAAATCAGCTGAACCGACTGGGGATGGAGTCGCCAATCTCCCGGGAGGGGCTGAAGCCGTGAGAGCTCATCGGCTGCACAGTTCAGGGCTCCGGGGATATAATGGCATGAAGCGACCTAAGATGCTTCTGACTCCATATGAGGAGGTGGCGGGCGAGTTGCGACATACGGCGGGAGCGTAGACCACCTTGATGGTTGATGTACGCTACAGTGGCGGTATAGTCTGAACGGACTAGTACATGTTGGTTCTTGAGCACGGCCCGGAAGCGGCGCAAAGCAAGACGTACGGCCAGCAACTCGAGGCAATTGACGTGCCAGAGGCGTCGGGGTCCTGTCCAGGAGCCCGCAGCAGCACGTCCATTGCACATGGCACCCCCGTGGAGGAGGCATCTGTCGTTACAACAACATGCCGCGAAGCTCGTTCCAGGGGCACTCCGGCCCGTAGAAAACTGAGGTTCGACCACGGGGTGAAGGTCTGACGGCAGGTCGGAGTAACTGGTACTCGGAGGGTGCCGTGTTGCCATGCCCACCTCGGGACTCGGTCGCGGAGCCAAAGCTGAAGCGGTCTCATATGAAGCAATCTGAGCGGCGAACCGCGGCTGCAGATGCCATATGCCCCAGGAGCCTCTGAAGAAACTTCAGTGGAACCGGACTCTTGCGCTTGATAGTCTCAGGCAAGTCAGCAATGGCTGAGTGGAGAAGGCGACCAAGTCCATACCGAGAAAAGAGCTCCTCTGCACGGGGCAAAGTCTACTCCTTCCCCGGTTGACCCGAAGGCCCAGACGAGCTAGGTGCCGGAGCACTGGGTCCCTGTATTCGCAAACCTGGTCTCAGGAGTGAGCTTAAGACAGCCAGTCACCGAGATAGTTCAGGATGCGAACCCCGTGTTCCCATGGAGGAACAAAGGCAGCCTCAACAACCTTGTGAAGGCGCGAAGAGACAGGGCTAGCCCGAATGGGAAAACAGCGTACTGATATGCGCGCGCCCTGACAGCAAACCGTAGATATGTTCTGAGTCGAGGGAGAACGGAGACATAAAAGTAGGCGTCCTTCAGGTCGATCGCTGCAAACCAATCCTGTGGCCGCACACATCCAGAAATGCGTTTGGCCAGGAGCATCTTGAACGGCAGCCTGTGAAGGGAGCGGTTCGGACCAGGATTGGCCGTAACCCACCAGACTTCTCCGGGACAATGAGGTAGGGCGTGTAGACCCGGACCTCCTTTCGGCTGGAGGGACCGTCTCAATCGCACCCTTCACCAGTAGGGTAGCAACCTCCGCTCTCATGATAGTGCATAGCCATCGACCAAAGTGGAGCGGACTCCCCTGCAGTGGGGAGGAGACCGTGCGAACTGAATCGCATAGCCGAGCCGATGGTTTGCGCGACCCAGCGGAACAGATAGGGAAGCTCTAGGCAGGCTCCCAACTGTGCCAGCGGCGTCGAGAACCACAGACGTCCCCCCGGTGGTGCAGCGAAGCGGAATGACCGGCCCAGACGTGGACTGCATAGCGGCCCGGAGTGGGGGCAAGGTCAAAACCGCACCCTGACAGAGGAGGCCAGGGAAGGGCCAGCGTTCCACGGGGGCCTGCTCTGTCAAGGGTCTGGCGACAGAGGGGGACAGGGGCGAAGCGGTCGTGGACGGCACGCCGTGTCAACCACCTCCGGGACAGAGGGGGACGAGGAGAGCACGGCATGTGGGCGGCGCTCTGTGACGTCCGAACTCTCTGTGCTCAGAGACGGGAGAGTCAGTTCTTTGGAGAATAAGGATTCTTCCCCGGCCCTCACCCGGGGAAAGGAGTGGTCCTGCTACCAACTCCTGGAAAGAACTGAGTCCCATCTCTGAGGAGCCCATCCCAAGAGCGCCGCTTAACCCGGCGTGTAGCGGGGGGCGGGGCTGGAGAGGACTGTTTTGGCGTCCGACCGCGACCTCCAGAGCCGGCCCGGCTGAGCGGGCGGGGTGGGAGCCGCGGGGGGCGCCCACGGCGGTGGGCAGACCGAGGGACCTGAGCGGACGGCGGGGCCGTCGGGACAGAGTCAACCTCAGTCTGCTCCATCCCCGAGGAGCCCGTCTCAGGAGCGCCGCTTAACCCGGCGTGTAGCGGGGGGCGGGGCTGGAGAGGGGCTGTGGCGTCCGCCCGCGGCCCCCAGAGCCGGCCCGGGTGAACGGGCGTGGTGGGAGCCGCGGGAGGGCGCCTTCGGCGGTGGGCAGACCGAGGGACCCGGGCGGACGGTGGGGCCGTCGGGACGGAATCAACGTCAGTCTGCTCATGAGCGGCTGAGAGCTGTTGGTCAAGCCCTCAACCGCACCGCCGGAGAGGCCGACCTGGGATATGGGAATGTCGGACAGACGGGTCCGCGGGACATCCAGCACATCAGACAGGTTCAGCCACAGAATGGTGAGCATCACCTGACCCAGGGAGCGTACGGCCACTTTCGTCGCTCGGAGAGCAAGGTCAGTGACGGCGCGCAGCTCAGTGAAGAGCCCTGGGTCAGTCCCGCCCTCGTGCAGGTCCATGAGCATCTGGGTCAGGTGGACCAGCAGAATGACCATGGCATGCAGAGAGGCGGCTGCCAGTCCCGTGGCACTATAGGATCTCGCCACAAGCGTAGACGAAAAACTACAGGCCACGGGCGGGTGCTTAGGATTGCGCCGAGAAGAAGCACTCTGAGGATACATAGCATCGCAACAGAGCGTTCAGCCGGGGGAACCCCAGTGTACCCAAGGGCAGCGGCCCCATCGAGGGGAGGAAAGGCGGATGAGATCAGCGAGCGGTCCTGAGAAGACAAGGGGGTCTTCTAGGACTTCGAGATCTCATCATGCACGTCCGGGAAGAGAGGTATTGGGGTTTGCCACGGACGAGGGTCGGCGGCCTTACCCAAAACCAATCGTCCCAGGAAAGCATGGCCGTCATCTCCGGATCAGACTCAGGCACAGCCTTATGCACACCGGAAGGTGGCAGCTGTGACGAGCCCTCACTTCCAGAAGACTCAAGCCCACCTAGTGATGCTGCAACAGACATGGCATCTTCCTCTGTAGCTTCAACTGAAACACGCGGGCCACCAGAGGGTAGACTCGCGAGAATCAGCAGTTCACTAGCGGGCACCGTCATTGAAGAGGGGGGCTGGGGTCACGGACACATAGTCGGCGCCTTGTTCCAGACCGTAACCCTCAGGTCACCCTGGCCACCCGCCGAAGATCGGGGGGTGGATGAGGGGACTCTCACTCTTGCGAGTTCACCGAGTCTCGACCTATTTATGACGCGATGATCACGTTCCCTTGCGAGAACATGAGTCACCCACGAGTGCTGTTCAAGCATGATCAAACACACTAGACAGCGCTCGTGCCCATCAGAGTCCGATACCAGTCCGCTGCAACCAGAAATGCACGGGCGAGCCGTCTTTAAAAAGACGTGCCGCGTGCGAGCTCTTTTATGAGAGGAGAGAAAAAAACTCAGCGATGTTGAAGCGCACAGGGAGACACACACACACTGGCAGATTACTGCACAGATCAGCAGGCACTGTGAGCTCGCTGCAGATCGCCGTCACACCAACACCGGAGAGAGAAGCTCGTCTCGTAGAGCGAAGTCAGAGATGACTGTGGAGTGAAGAAATGCTCTTGGCTCCGAAGCGAAAACATATCTGCCTGTTGCCGGCGTCCTCCTTTTATACCCACGAGGTGGGGCGGAGTTACGTCATGCAAATTCCGCAGACCCATGGCATTTCTTTGCCATTGGCTCGTTTTGTAATACTCGAAGTCGATAGGTGTTATAAGCGAAACCCCATTCGTCGTCATCCGACGTAACTCGGAGTGACAACGAAAGGGAACCGCATTTTTCCATCTTAAAAATATATCTAAATTACGTCATATGCTCTCATTGACAAATGCGGAACAACTAGTTCATGCGTTCATGACATCAAGGCTAGATTATTGTAATGCTCTACTGGTAGGTTGCCCTGCACGCTTAATAAACAAACTACAGCTAGTTCAAAACGCAGCCGCTAGAGTTCTTACCAGAACCAGGAAGTACGACCATATTAGCCCGGTTCTGTCAACACTGCATTGGGTCCATATTAAACATCGAATAAATTTTAAAATATTGCTGATTACTTACAAAGCACTAAATGGTTTAGCTCCCCAGTACTTGAGCGAGCTCTTAACGCATTATAGTCCTTCACGTCTATTGCGATCTCAAAGTTCTGGCCAGGTGATAATACCTAGAATATCTAAATCGACTGCTGGCGGTAGATCCTTTTCCTATTTAGCACCAAAACTTTGGAACAATCTTCCTAACATTGCCCGGGAAGCAGACACAGTCTGTCAGTTCAAAGCTAGACTAAAAACACATCTCTTTGACCTAGCATTCACATAACACTCTATAGACTTCTATAATTCAATCTTAATTAGATCCAGGCCGTTTCCAGATCTGACGAAGGACTTTCGCCTGGACCTGATGACAATGCAGTGCTGAAGTGCCAACTTAGCCTCTCCCTATGGAGGTTCCCTATACCACTCTACAGATAAAGCATTGTGGATTTTTTTGGTTCGCGTACCTACCCGAAGTGATAAGATAAAAATAAAATTCTGCATCAAAATTTATAGACAAGACAAGTAGTTTGTTTAGGCATGGTTTGTAAGGAATTACAAACCTGCGCACATATATTCAAACGCACATAACTATAGAATCAATTCTTAATGCGCATGTGAACGCCATCAGCGTCTATCACAGGTTCGCGTTTAATGTCTGTTTAGAGAGAACGGTGTCGTCTTAGCGGCCCCTAATTTAATAACAAACTATCATTTAGACGGAAGTGAATCAATCAAAACTAACTGTAGCTGGAAAAAACATTTTTCAAGAACCACTATAAAACCAAACCAAACGAAACTCTCAGACTCTTCCATTCAGATATGGACATCCAAATTTAGTAATAATCTTTTATTCTCTGCTTTTATTGTTATTTTTATTTCTTATGTGTGAATTTATTTCTTATGTCCACCTCGGACCCTGCCAGACCCTCCAAAAAAGAGCAATTTCCTCATTCAAAACAAAAATAGGTAGGCTTATGCAAGTAATACTGGTTTTAAAACAACACTTAAAGGGATAGTTCACCCAAAAATAAAAATAAACAATTAGACTATATTTCTTTTCTTCTGAAAGAAGATATTTTAAAGAATGCTTGTAATCAAACAGTTGATGGACCCCATTGACTTCCAAAGTCCCCCCAATAGCTCAAAACAATAGCTATTCTCTTCTCCGGGCTCTCTGACATATTCAGGTACAGCTGAAAGCTACCAATAGCGATTGTTGACAATCAGACGGTGCTGTCTGCTTTACCTCCTCTGTCCACTGGATGGCAGTATCATATACCAAGAGTTTCACACAAACACCATAACTAATATACTTCAGACAGTTACATAAAGCTTATGTAGTAAAAAAAACAATATTAATATAAATTTTTGTTCCATTGCTTTATATTAGGTGAAGATGTTTCATGGTCAACAAAGGTCTGCTCTCTAGGCTGCCACAATTACAATGATTTATTTTTTGAAAGGGTCATTAACATTGAACTGACTTCAAAGGCACTTCCACACTTTTTGTTGCATCTTGTAGACCCTGTATCCTGTTTTGACAAGGATTCACAAAAGCCTAACTCAGGGAGACAGGTAGCACTTTCCAAAACCAACAACTCCAAGGGAGTTTAAAGTTGTTGAGACAAAGAGTGCATTGTGAATTTTCCCATGCCTGAAACATCTCACAGTTTGTAGTCAAATAAGGGCGATAGAACACATTGTACTTATAACATGGCATTTTTTCAGCACTATGACCTATCTGCCCCAAGTAATATTGATGACCATAAATTGACTTTTATCAGGAGCTTTAATATAAAACATCTCAAATGTGTTCATTTCTAGATTTAATTAAGGAAAATGTATATCTGTTTTCATTAGATTGAGATTCAGAGAAGTCAGAAGGCAATCCTTAACAGAAGAACAGCAGGTTGTATCTCAGCTATCAGTGAACATCCTCAGAACTTTGGCTATAACTCTCTGGCAAGGTTTTCTCAGTTACAAAAAAAAGTTCTTCCAGTAACACTAATAGAACATTCCTTTAAAGTTATCTGGTTTTTAATAATTTTCTCAAAACTGTAGCACAAAAACGATATTTATTGTTCATAAAATAAAAAAATAAAAACTGAAACGTTGGACTGTTTTTTTAAATGTTACTACTACTACTTTCAGAACGTTCAGAGAACATTAAAAAGTAACGTTCCCATAATGTTTTCAAACTGGAATGGTCCCTTAACAGTCATCCAGTATAACCAAGAAAAAAACATTTTAAAACATTAAAAACTAGATGTTTTGAACATATAGGGAAAATTCTGAATATGCTGAATGTTCTGAATTCTGAATTTCATGTAATTATACATTTAAGTACTGAGTAATATTAATTAACTAGTGTTGTGGTAAGATTGGGGTTTGGTCTAGGGTTAGTCGTTAGATGTAATTGTGCATAATTTTATTATTTATACTTGGTGTCCTAGTAGAGGATCCACAAGTGTAGAAATGTTCCACTAATGCTTAGTATAACAATAGAAACACTATTCAAAGTTATGTTCGAAAATATTGTTCCACTTTGTAATGTAAATCTCATGACACATGATAAAATTAAACCCAATTGCTGATTTGTTAAACAAGTAACAGACAAAAACCACATTAATAAGAATCCAGAAACACGACTTGACCAAAATTTCTCAATTAATTAAAGGGATACTTCAGGATTTAGCATTAAGCTTTGTATCAGTAGAAAACCATTAGTATTTTCGAATTACCGTGCTCCCCCTACCGTCACTTTATGGAATGGGTCCTGCAAGGCGAAAGACTTTGTAAAGGCTATCGTCTCGTTTTGCCCACCTGTGTTGTCCAGGATATCAGACGGAGATATCCAGCTCCTGACGAACAATACTGTCAATGAATATAAGGAAACAGCTGAAGCTCTGGAAGAGCTTTCAGTGTAAAAGTGTTATTAATGATTTTTTTAATTAAAAGTTATAACTCACATTGGTTGTGGTTCTTTTTATAAACCTTTACTGTTACTAGATTATGTATTAGCCTAGAGAATGTGTGGAGAAATTTTTCGGATACTGCCGCCTGTAACCGGTAGGCGTGGTTAGGGAGTGGCTTGGCCTCGTAAGGGCAGCAAAGCAAGTGCATTCTGGGAGTTGTTGTCTTTCAGCCACATGAGTAAAAAATACATTTTTTGCCTTTTCTCAGTCTAGAATGCTTCAATTCAAAAATAATTTCACATTTCTACTATATAAATGACCACTATTAAATACACATTCATCTTTCCACAGCTGAAGTATCCCTTTAAGTAACCTTGATTCCCAGGGAAGGAGACGCTGCGACAGTAGTTGATGCTATGGGAACATATCTCGTGTGATGATTGTCTAAAGCCCATATTGAATCATGGATTCATTGGAAGATAGCACTAACTCTGCCCACCACTGAACACCAGAGGGCATCTCACACACACGCACACACACACACACACACACACACACACACACACACACACACACACACACACACACACACCACATATATACATCTGAACACCAGAGGGCGTCTCACGCAAAAATGCCCCGCAGAAGTACTGAATAAACAGAAAATTGAAACTCTTTGATTGATTAAACATTAATAATAAACATACTACTGCCTTATTCTGTATAAGAAGCCACATAATCTCACAGAAGGATGCTCAACTGTCATTATGAAGTGAGTTTGGAGTAAAAGCATGTTGTAAAATGTTGTCTTTTGTTAGAAAATAGATTAATAAATGCTCCTCATGTTTGGAAAGATGTTTGTTGCTTTTTCAAATGCCCGTTATAAGTGACTCTAACTCACACTCAAAAGCACTTTATATAGAAGGGGGGATCTCTTCAAACACCACCAATGTGCAGCATCCACCTAGATGATGCGACGGCAGCCATATTGCGCCAGAACGCCCACCACACACCAGCTTACTGGTAGAGCGGAGACAGTGATGAAGCCAATCAGTCTATGGGGATGATGAGGAGGCCATGATGGACAGAGGCCGATGGGGCAAATTTGGCCATGATGCCGGGATTACACCCCTACTCTTTTTCGAAGGACATCCTGGGATTTTTAATGACCTCAGAGAGTCAGGACCTCGGTTTAACGTCTCATCCGAAGAACGGAGCTCTTTGACAGTATAGTGTCCCCATCACTACACTGGGGCGTTAGGACCCACACAGACCACAGGGTGAGCACCCCCTGCTGGCCTCACTAACACCTCTTCCAGCAGCAACCTGGTTTTCTCAGGAGTCTCCCATCCAGGTACTGACCAGGCTCAGCCCTGCTTAGCTTCAGTGGGCAACCAGTCTTGGGCTACAGAGTGCTATGGCTGCTGGCAAAGACTAATGAACATAGTGACAACACTGGTTTAAACCACTAACACCAGAGGTTGAATCCACATAAAGGTTGTAAAATCTGATAACAGTGTGCGGAGAGGCCCAGTCTGCCGCCACACAGATATATTACAATGACACTCCTCTGGCCAAAGCTTATAAAGAAGCAATACTCCTAGAAGAGTGTGCATGAACATTTAAAGGCAAAGTCAAGCCACACACCTCATAACAAGCCTTCAATATAGCATTCCTCATTCAATGTGACATCCTCTGCTTTGTAGCAGCAAAACCTTTGCTACGGCCACCAAAGTAGACAAACAGGTCAGATTTACACCACTGGCTTGTGCAGTCAACATAAATCCTTAAAGCTCTAACAGAACTAACAGTATTTATACATGGTGTTCGCGCCATCTTGGTAGCGCGTCCGTGTGTGTGTCGTCATTGGGGGTTCCATCCATCCTAGCTGTATAAAATAAATGTTTTATGAGTTATTTGTTTGTTTTATTTTTTATGGGTGCATTTATGCTGTGATGTGTATCTGCAGATATGAGTTGTTGCATTTATTATTGTTATTTATATATGTGATTTATTGATTTATATGTGACCTTTCAAGTGGTACGTCACGGGGGGAGGGAGTTGTCAGGCCTATAAAATGGCTCCAGAAATCTAGTACTTAAGAGAAATGCTGGTTCCGTCATGTGATTGCACGAACAGGTCAGATTCTGTCTTGTGGATGTAGTTTATTTGACCATGTGTTTAGTGCTGTTTATGTTTTGTTGCATTTAAGTTTTTGTTTTGTTTTTTCCCACAATTATTGGGTGACTGTCATCGTGTGGCAAATAAAAAGCATTCTTGAACCAGACCAACGGTTTCCTCTGTCACTTGGGCCTCCACCCGCTACTGCTATCATAACAGTTGGTGTCAGAAGTGAAGGAAATAAATAGCGGTAAAAGTGACTGTGATTCAAGATGCCACCGAAGACTAAGGGTCAGGTGACTACAGAGGTGGAAACGGAAGATCAAGGTGCTGTGTGTGGTGTCCCAGAGGAAAATGTCCAAGCTGCTGAGGTTCCAACCACCACAGGTGATGCAGCTGTGACAGCCCTGGCAGGGATGTTTCAGGCCTTCCTGCAGTACCAGAAGGAGAGGGACGAGAGGCAAGAGAAAGAGTCAGCTTGACGGGAGCAGCAGTAAAAGGTCCTCAATCATCAGGTCACACAGATTCAGATGGATGTGGAGGGTACCAGGTATAAAGTTACCACTTCAGATCAGCCGGTGACACGAGTGCTGAATCAGGTGCCTCTTTTGCCAAAGCTACAGGACAGTGATGACGTTGAACATTTTCTGACTACGTTCGAGAGACTGGCAGAGGTGTACAGGTGGCCAAGGGAGGACTGGGCTGTCCATCTGATTCCTCTGCTTACTGGAAAAGCGAGGAGTGCTTTTGTTGCTATGGCGCCTGCCTTTACCTCTGACTATGATAAAGTTAAAGAGGTAATTCTTAAAAAGTATGAAATTAGTCCAGATACGTATAGAATGAGATTTTGTTCATTGGACACAAACTTTGATGAGTCTCCGACGGAGTTGTACATCCGCTTAAAGGACTTGTTCTCGAAGTGGGTCCAGTTGGAGGTGAGCAGCAAGGCAGAAGTGATGGAGATCTTGGTGTTGGAGCAGTATATGAAGGTGTTATATCCAGAAGTGAGGACTTGGGTGAAGGAGAGAAACCCCAGTACTGCAGGAGAAGCAGCCAATCTGGTAGAATCCTATATAGCAGCACGGAAAGTGTCTTCTGGGACTTTTCGGTATTCTGGTATCTTTCCAGCAGCGAGAGGTAAGTCTGTGGGGTCAGGGGGTAGTTTGTTTTCTCAAAGTCAAGCCCAAACGTTTAAAACCACTGATCTGAAGCCCACACTACCGGTATCTACACAACAGACATTGTCTAAAGATGATATAGTATGTTACAATTGTCCAGAGGCAGGGCATATTAGTCCACATTGTCCTTGGAGAAAACCCAAATCTGCTGGTTATGTGCCCCAGTGCAGCCCTAAAGTAGTAAAGCCAGATAAGGAAACCATCATTTCAGTATTGCTGAATGGTAAACCACTGACAGCATTGGTAGACACAGGTTGCGCACGTACTTTAGTACAGTCACAGTATATAGCCAGGGAGTCATGGACTGAGGAGACGGTAACGGTGTGTTGTGTGCATGGGGACAAGTCAGAATTGCCTACCGTTGAGGTGTATTTGGAGGTTAACAATCAGCCGTTTTTGATGAACGTAGCTGTTGCTACAAGCCTGCCATATCCAGTGTTACTAGGGACTGATATGCCCATATTAGCAGACTTGGTGCAGGAAACCGCTTGGTGTGGGGTAGTTACTCGAGCGCAAGCTCAGAAGTTCACCCAGCTGTCCCAATCTCAAGATCCTGTAGATAGCACCCTTCAGGAGATGCCATTTTTTTAGAGAAAGTGTGGGTGAAGAAGGGTTGTCCGAGGAAGATAGATTGGACAGACGCAGAAAAAGGGTTGCAGACTTGATGGATAGTGCAGAACCGACAAAGTTTGAGTGGGAGGAACCTGAGAGTAGTGAGTCAGAATGGGTTATTTTCAGTGAAATAGGGCAGCTTCAGAAAGAGGATGTGACATTGACTGCATGTTTTGAGAAAGTTAGCAAAGATGTGACTGTGAGTCTATTGTATGGCGAGAGGTTTCTGGTGAAACAGGGTCTTCTTTACAGAGAGAGTGAAGAAGGTACACAGTTAGTGGTACCCAAAACACAGCGTAGGAAGGTTTTAGAACTTAGCCATTCTATTCCCTGGGCAGGTCATATGGGATTCATGAAAACATTAATGCCCCTTATTCCGATACCTGCATTTGATACACCTTTTGAGAGGATAGGGGTTGACGTTGTAGGGCCTTTGGAGAGAAGCCAAAAAGGGAACCGGTTTATTTTGGTAGTTTGTGATTATGCAACCAGATATCCCGAGGCCTACCCCTTGAGAGAGGTCACTTCAAAGCAGATTGCATCTGCACTTTTAAACTTCTTCTCGCATGTAGGCATCCCTAAAGAAGTCTTAACTGACCAAGGTCCCAATTTTATGAGTCACACCCTGCAGCAGGTCTATCAGTTGTTGGGCATTAAGAGAATTCAAACTACTCCATATCACCCCCAGACTGATGGACTGGTAGAAAGGTTTAATCAGACCTTAAAAGGCATGTTAAAGAAGTTTGTGTCTGAAACCGAAAAAGACTGGGACAAGTGGCTGCCTTACCTTTTGTTTGCTTACCGTGAAGTTCCCTAAGCATCCACTGGGTTTTCTCCTTTCGAATTACTTTTTGCTCACCATGTCCTAGCCCCATAGGATGTTTTGAGAGACAGTTGGGAAGCTAGTGGTAAGCTACCCAAGCAAAACATCCTTTATTACATCCTCAAAATGAGAGACCAATTACAACTGGCATCTACACAAGCACGAGAGAACCTGCAAGAGTCACAGGTGAAGCAGAAGGCATGGTACGACCAGAAGGCCAGGTCCCGAAGCTTTCAATCAGGAGAGCAAGTTTTATTGTTGCTACCGACATCAGAGAACAAACTGTTGGCCAAATGGCAAGGTCCTTATCAGGTGAAAAAGAAAGTTGGACCAGTAACGTATGGAATTGAAATGCCATCTAAAAGGAACCCTTTGCAAACTTTCCATGTCAATATGTTGAAGAAGTGGCACAGTCCATCTTCATTGCCAGAACCAGCAGGGGTGGCAGTAAAGGAGCTCTTGGTGAGGGCAGTACTGGATGAAGATGAAGTAGAGGAGCAGTACTTGCCTGTTCGTCAAAATGAGTACCCTTTAAATCTTCAGCATCAGACAATTGAACAAAGAAATCAACTGCAAGAATGCATACCTGACCAACTGTTCCTGGACACAACTGGAAAGATGGACCTTGTACAACATTACATCTACTTGAAGGACTTGGAACCGATCCGACAACCAGTTTACAGAGTTCCAGAAAGGCTGTTGCCCATCATGAAGCAAGAATTGGAGATGATGCAGAAAATGGAGGTTATCGAACCATCATTCAGTGAGTGGCATAACCCCATTGTGCTAGAACCTAAGACAGATGGGTCCCGCAGATTCTGTTTGGACTTCAGGAAACTTAACTCGGTGAGCAAATTTGATCCTTACCCTATAACCAGAGTAGACGATTTGATTGAGAAACTTGGTAGTGCAAAGTACCTCACAACTCTTGATCTGTGCAAAGGCTATTGGCAGGTGCCCTTAAGCCCAGACAGCAAAGAATTTACAGCATTCAAGACTCTGTTTGGGCACTATCAATTCCAGGTCCTTCCATTCGGGCTGCATGGAGCTCCTGCGACCTTTCAGAGGATGATTGATCAGATTCTTCGGGTAACGGAGAGTTTCGCAGCAGCATATTTGGATGACATCATTATTTATAGCAGGACATGGCAGGGTCATCTGGAACATCTCAAGGAAGTGTTAACCCGAATAAAGCAGGCTGGACTTACCATTCGCTCAGACAAGTGCACTATAGCTAAGACGGAGACCTGCTACCTTGGAAATGTGCTGGGGCATGGAGTCATACGCCCTCAGGTTGGGAAAGTGGAGGCCATTAAACAGGCTGAGCGGCCTGTAACAAAGAAAGAGGTGCGATCATTTCTTGGCTTGGTGGGGTGGTATAGACGCTTCATTACCAACTTTTCTGAGAGGGCCGTAGCCCTTACTGAGCTGACAAAAAAGAACAAACCTAACAAGCTTAACTGGACGACAGATTGTGACCGTGCTTTCGTGGATTTGAAAGATGCTTTGTGCAAAGAGTCACTGTTGCAAAGTCCAGATTTTGAGCAACCCTTTACAGTTCAGACTGATGCTTCACAATTTGGCCTTGGGACTGTGCTTTTACAGGGAGAGCAAGGGCACCTGAGACCCATTGCTTTTATCAGCAGAAAACTCCTTCCACGAGAAACACGGTATTCAACGTTTAGGTATTACCTTATGGGTAGGAAGTTTAAGTTGGAGACTGATCATCGGGCACTGGTGTGGCTTGACCGAATGAAGGAGCCTGTGAGTAGACATGGACTGAACACGCACATGCACACGCACATTGCGCACATATACTGGCGTCATGTTAATACAGCCTTTTTGTCTGCACTGACAATTATGTACATGGACTTGTGTAGCATTTGATGGTATTGTGTGTTTTAAGCCTGGCATGTTGTGGTGTATTATGTCCTGTATGTTGGTATTACCTGGTTTGCGTGATTTGTGTGAGGAATTGGTGGCTGTAACATCAGCGCATTTGATAGTGTAATAGGATTGTTGTCTCGTGTACAGAATTAAATCACCCCACAACTATTAGTTGGTTTATATGGTTTATTAAGTACAGCGTTAAAAATGATACAAATATATTTACACATTTGTTGAGTCATTTGCCAAACCTGTTCAGTTAAAAATCCAGTTTATTTATACATGGTGTTCGCGCCATCTTGGTAGCGTTTCCGTGTGTGTGACCTCATCGGGGGTTCCATCCCTAGCTGTATAAATTAAATGTTTTATGAGTTATTTGTTTGTTTTATTTTTTATGAGTGCATTTATGCTGTGATGTGTATCTGCAGATATGAGTTGTTGCATTTATTATTGTTAATTATATATGGGATTTATGTGAAATGCATTTACCTTTCAAGTGGTACGTCCCGGGGGGAGGGAGGAGTCAGGCCTATAAAATGGCTCCAGAAATCTAGTACTTGGGAGAAATGCTGGTTGCGTCATGTGATTGCACGCACAGGTCAGATTCTGTCTTGTGGATGTAGTTTATTTGACCATGTGTTTGGTGCTGTTTATGTTTTGTTGCATTTAAGTTTTTGTTTTGTTTTTTCCCACAATTATTGGGTTACTGTCATCGTGTGGCAAATAAAAAGCATTCTTGAACCAGACCAACGGTTTCCTCTGTCAATTGGGCCTCCACCCGCTACTGCTATCATAACAGAGCCACTAAGAGAAGACAGCCAGAAATAAGTGCAGCAGTGGAAAGGCATATACGTAGATCAGCCTTGGGCCATTCATGGGCATAGTATCTATTCCCAGAGAGGATAGTGTGACATCTCGTTGGATGCAAAACAAGTCAAAATTCTGACAAATTCTGTTTGACAACCTGTGCGTGTAACTTACACTTTCTGGACCTCATCCTGGGCCTCGAAATATGGTCCGCTCCATGATTCAGACTCCCTGGGAGTAAGTATTACCTGGTGACCTCTAGTCATTTTTAATAATTGCGGAGGTTGTCTGTGAACTTAATCCCGCGCGAATCGGCCATGTCTGTAATTTGTAAAGTAAAAATTCCCCCGCAAATGACCTACGATATTTCGCCGAACACCGAGGTCCTGTGATAATATTAGTCCCGTGAGAATCGGCATCTCTGTGATTTGGCGGGGTTGTATATAATTTTTTCAAGGTTTTTGTTTCCTGTGCGTTTTTTTATCCATCTTTCGCGGAGAATGGAGGCTAGAGTGTTTTGATAGTATTTTGGGTGCTGAGTAATATCGCTATATACACCATAAAACTATACACTTTGCAGAAAGAGAAAGCTGAAAACCATCAGAAGAGCAAAAACTAAAATAATGATTAAATAAAGATGGATAACATGTATAGCAGCATGCGGTAAGGAACATTCTTTTGTTTATAATATAGCATACAGCTAGACCTATAATAACGACAAGACATTTCCAAGCAATAGCCCAATGACATCATATCCGGGAGATAAGTCAGTAAATTTTAGTAAAATCACAGGCTTCGCTTATCCCGTGCGAATGCGCCACATGAAATTCAGATGTGGTGGGGGTAATTTCTAAATCACACGAGGTTCCCAGATAACAGTGCTGGGAATAATAGCAGATATTCCAGTGCAAATAGGGCTTTAGCGACAAATCAAAATCTTGTTTTCTATCCAAAGCAGAATGAAAGCAGTTAATGCATCACCAAACAGCCCAGACTGCGAAATCAGAGCATCTATTCTAGCAGGAATGTTTTTATCCTTCTCAGGGATCTCCATTAAATTCAGCCAGAGATGGCTGTTGGTTGCGGCCATCAAACGACCATTAGAACAAGCAGGGGCGTATTAATGCACCCCCCTGCATTAATGTGATGTCGAAAAAAATTATAACCGCATTTTATAAAGAGTTGACTGTCCCTTTAAAATTACGCTTTGTCGCTTTGCTTTGAATGCATGTGCGGGCGTCTCAAGTCCTGTGCGAGAAAGATGCACCAATTTACGTAGCAACTCACAATATCGCACACCACTTTCAGTTCAAGACAGCAAACCTACTCGTCACTGGGGTTTAGAGAAATAGTATGAATTGGTCTTGAGATACCGTTGATTATTTCACTATAAATAAAGCGCAAAAGAAACTATGAGCATACAACCTCGTAGTTCTAGCAGAAAGACTCGGGAGAATAAATACTGTAACAATTATACATTTATTGACAGCCCAGCAAGCAATAAAGTTCTTTGGTGTAGGCCCATAGCTTGCAATCCGAGGGTCCGGACTCTGCATTTCCTGCCTGAAGACGAAGGCAGGGGCGCAGCCGACCCCCTGGGAGGTATAGGAAGGGACCATCAACTTGCGCTTTGTCTGGTCCCAAGACATCGGTACAGACATCAACGAGGAGACATGGAAAGCAGTCTTGAACAGGGTTTACTCCTCCTCTCTTTGCGCACGTCATAGACTCATACAGTGCAAGGTGGTTCATAGAGCACATTGGTCCAAAACCAGGTTAGCTCGCATTAAACCCGCTATTGACCCTGAGTGTGACCGGTGTCATTCTGGTTCAGCCACTTTAATTCATATGTTCTGGTCCTGCCCTGCACTGTCTTCCTTTTGGAAGAAAATGTTTATATCATTGTCCGCTATAACCTCTGTGGAAATACCACTTTGTCCAATTATTGGTTTATTTGGAGTTCTCCAGCCTGGTCATTCTTTGCCTTCTCTTTTGGCTAGACTCTTTTGGCTAGACGGTTAATTTTATTGAATTGGAAGAGCCCTCACCCTCTATCTCACACTCGCTGGGTTAGAGATGTTCTTTATTTCATGAAGTTAGAGAAAATTAGGTACTCTCTTCGCCGACCTAGCACTATTTTTGTCAAGCTTTGGAGACCCCTTCGTGAACATGTCCAAACTCTCGAGCTTGACCCTGCTCTCTGTGATTTTGGACCCCATTCACAGACCCCAAGCCCACCAGTCAGCACCAATCACCAGCCTAGATGATACTACCTTTGTATTGTCTGGTCAATATATAATTGGGTTTACTGTATGCAGGATTTTATTAGATTGCACTTGTAAGTTGGTTTGTCTGTTTGTTTTTTGTTTTTGTTTTTTTCTTTTCTTGTGGGACTTCGGTGTATCTGTTTACTGTTACTTTTTTGTCTCCCACTATTTTGTAATGTATCTTAAAATGCATAAATAAATCATAAAATAAAATTTAAAAAAAGGAAGGGACCATCCTGGTGGTGGTGGGGAGGATGGAGGGGAAGGAAACATCTTAGTGGTGGTGGGGAGGATGGAGGTAAATGGAAGAGTCAGCATCTGCGAACTCAGACATGTGTAAGTAAATATCTTATATACCACAAGTATTAGAACACGATTGGATAGATGAGAAGGTAATGAGTGACGTAACAATTGAGTCTTCCCGGCAGAACTTATGCTAGAGCTTCAAATTAGTTAAAATTTAAAGTATTGTCAAACAAAACGGAGGTCAGCTAGACCCTCCTTCATCCTCATTCGCGCACTAACCCACCAAACCCCACCCCCAAAACCTTCTTGTCGGTTATTGGCTGGAACAGTTTGTTTCGTGGTGCGGGTTAGCCCATTTTGTTTTTGTTGCTGTTTGTGGAGCCTGGGGTGTCTGCAGAGACCGCGTTTTTTTTACAGTGGGGACAGGCAGCTAGTGGATAGTGAGGAGATGTTTGCTGTATGTGACAAAAAAAATTGGCCTAAAAAACGCGTGACATCGCTTAGAGCAACTTTAAGTCATGAAATAATCAAAAAGGCGATTAAAGCTGCGTCAAAACTGTGCATGCATATATGTATTTGTTATATATGCGTCAAATATAAGAACATGTCACTCTCTCTAATGTATGGACTAAAATATTCTGGTATGTAAGATCAGATCACTATATAAGGCACAAGCTGAAACGTAATTTTTTAATGCACAAATAAATTTGAGAAGTTTTACTAGAAGATAGGTGCTAGTTTTACATTAATATATATTTAAATGCGTAAAATAACTAATTTAACATTCTGGAATTTATGTGCTGTTGATTTCTACCTTCACATTCTTTCACATGGGGATTCAAAAGAGAACACATTTTTTCCTTTGTACTGAGTTTAATTTAGGTATGATAGAACTGTTGCAATTAATTTATACAAGTAATAGGAAGATAACGTTTTTGAAACAGACATTACAGTCTAACTCAGAATTGTTGAAGAATTCATTGATTATATAACATTCAATGAAGGTTGAATAATCTTTGAACAACAGAAGTTATCTGCATGTCTCATCCATGAAGATACAACAATGGAGAAAAAGCTATTGGGGGTTTTGAGAACCAAAAGCAAGTTGACTGAGCAAGTTTAGCTATAGTGTGAGCCCATTTATTAATATGCCTGGAGGGGAGGAATAATAAAAAAAATTGTCAAATTCACTCAGCATTCTATGGTCTATTTCACTGCTATCTCATTTACAATTAGTAAAAATTAATTGTATTAGGTTGTGTTGTAGGGACTAAAACAGTCCAGTGGGCTATATAGTCAAACTCCTTTTAATGTTAAAATAATGAACATTTTTGTGCCACCCCCAGGGCTGGACTGGGACTAAAAATCGGCCCAGGCATTTTGGCCCAGACTGGCCCACTACATATAATCATAAACACAACCGAACTTTTCTCGCCCCTGAATATGTATACTAACTCCTATTAAAACCCCTAATGCCATGTAGCTTAATGAGTGAGTAGGAATGAGTTCAAGAGTTGAATAGATGAAATAACTACTAATTAGTGGTGCTTGCTGAAAGCAAGGCAACACTATTGTTATTGTCCATACTTATTATTCTTTTTAGTGGTGCTTGCCAAAGGCAAGGCATCACTATTGTTATTGTGTATACTTATTATTAGTGGTGCTTGCCAAAGGCAAGGCATCACTATTGTTATTGTGTATACTTATTATTAGTGGTGCTTGCCAAAGGCAAGGCATCACTATTGTTATTGTGCATACTTATTATTAGTGGTGCTTGCCAAAGGCAAGGCATCACTATTGTTATTGTGTATACTTATTAGTGGTGCTTGCCTATGGCAAAGCAACACTATTGTTATCTCACATACTTATTAGTGGTGCTTGCCTATGGCAAAGCAACATTATTGTTATCTCACATACTTATTATTAGTGGTGCTTGCCTATGGCAAAGCAACACTATTGTTATCTCACATACTTATTATTCTTATTCTTCTTATTCTTATTCTTCTGGCCACTTTTTGACGCGCTACTCCTCCCGCAGTTTTTGTCACAGACCCACGAATGAGGCGTCAAAACGTGCGGCCTGTTCGGGAATGGTGTGCTATGACTTTTATAAGGGATCGGGGGTACGATGTTCGCCCCAGGGGCGAAAAACCGGCTGAAAAATCCCATAGACTTAACATTGCGTCAAACTTTGACGAGTCGTAGCTCGGAACGAGGATGTCGCAGAAACGTGTAATTTACCACATTTGAAGAGGCTGACAGACTCTGTAAGAACATACCACACAATGGGGTAAAAGTTGCACCCCTGGGGGGCAGGAGCTGCCCAAAGTTTCCCCATTGACTTACTATGGTGTAGTACTATGGCGGTACACCATAGAAACCGCTTTTATATTGAACATAACTCTGGATCACAGTGTCGTAGAGACAAAGGGGCGGGCTCATTTTACTCAGACAACCAATCAGTCTCTCAGGATCATTGTGAAGCTATCAAGCCACGCCATAGCAACCAAACAGAGTACCCTAGCAACCATTTTGCAAGACCTATATCTCTGCATCAAAACATCGTATAGAGATGGGGGTTGGTTTATACATTCACATTGACTTTGGAGCTTCATGATTGGCAGCTGCCAAGCCACTCCCTAGCAACCAAACATAGTACCCTAGCAACCGTTTTGCAAGACCTATATCTCTGCATCAAAACATTGTATAGAGATGGGGGTTGGCTCTTTTTACTCATGCTAGCAAACAGGACTTGCTACATGCTAAACATGCTAGCAGTGAATAGCTACATGCTAATATTGATTAGCTAAGTGCTAAATCATGCCAATAAAATGCTACAAACTCAACAGTAACCATCTTTGACAACTACCAACCACCTAGTAACACCATAGCAACCACCCAAATTACCCTAGCAACACCCTAGCAACCACCCAGAACACCCTAGCAACTGCCTAGCAACGCCCTAGCAACCACCCAGAACACCCTAGCAACCGCCTAGCAACCACCCAGGATACCCTAGCAACCGCCTAGCAACACCCTAGCAACCACTCAGAACACCCTAGCAACCACCTAGCAACACCCTAGCAACCACCCAAAACACCCTAGCAACCGCCTAGCAACACCCTGGCAACCATCCAGAATACCCTAGCAACCGCCTAGTAACACCCAGGCAACCACCCAGAACACCCTAGCAACCGCCTAGCAACGCCCTAGCAACCACCCAGAATACCCTAGCAACCGCCTAGCAACGCCCTAGCAACCACCCAGAATACCCTAGCAACCGCCTAGCAACACCATAGCAACCACCCAGAACACCCTAGCAACCACCTAGCAACCACCCAGAACACCCTAGCAATGCCCTAGCAACCACCCAAAATACCCTAGCAACCAACCAGAACACCCTAGCAACCACCCAGAATACCCTAGCAACCACCCAAAACACCCTAGCAACCACTCAGAACACCTTAGCAATGCCCTAGCAACCACCTGAACAACATGAATAAGCCATATCTCAGCACCAGAACATAGTACAGACATGTTTGTTGCCTAGTATGCAATCATGTACCACACCCTAGCAACCGAGTGGCGAGTTTTGCCACTGCAAGCACCACTTCACATTTTCTTCTGGAAATGTACATTCTAGTTCTTATTCTTCTTATTCTTATTCTTCTGGCCACTTTTTGACGCGCTACTCCTCCCGCAGTTTTTGTCACAGACCCACGAATGAGGCGTCAAAACGTGCGGCCTGTTCGGGAATGGTGTGCTATGACTTTTATAAGGGATCGGGGGTATGATGTTCGCCCCAGGGGCGAAAAACCGGCCGAAAAATCCCATAGACTTAACATTGCGTCAAACTTTGACGAGTCGTAGCTCGGAACGAGGATGTCGCAGAAACGTGTAATTTACCACATTTGAAGAGGCTGACAGACTCTGTAAGAACATACCACACAATGGGGTAAAAGTTGCACCCCTGGGGGGCAGGAGCTGCCCAAAGTTTCCCCATTGACTTACTATGGTGTAGGACGGCCCATGAAATGGGCCGTCCTACACCATAGAAACCGCTTTTATATTGAACATAACTCTGGATCACAGTGTCGTAGAGACAAAGGGGCGGGCTCATTTTACTCAGACAACCAATCAGTCTCTCAGGATCATTGTGAAGCTATCAAGCCACGCCCTAGCAACCATTTAGAGCACCTTAGCAACAACTCCCATAGACTTCCATTGAAAGAGATCGAAGGGATATCTCTGGACTGAATTGTCATAGAAACATGAGGGTGGTCTCGTTTGACTCGGGGCAGCAAACAGCCAATCATGAATCACCTCAACACTTCCTAGCCACGCCCTAGCAACCATTGTCGAGCACCTTAGCAACCAAAATCCAAAGAGGGATATCTTCCATTCTGAATGTCACAGAGGCATGGGAGTTGGTTTATATCATTCATACTGACAAGCAGCCTTTGGAGTTTCATGATTGGCAGCTGCCAAGCCACTCCCTAGCAACCAAACAGAGTACCCTAGCAACCATTTTGCAAGACCTATATCTCTGCATCAAAACATCGTATAGAGATGGGGGTTGGTTTATACATTCACATTGACTTTGGAGCTTCATGATTGGCAGCTGCCAAGCCACTCCCTAGCAACCAAACATAGTACCCTAGCAACCGTTTTGCAAGACCTATATCTCTGCATCAAAACATCGTATAGAGATGGGGGTTGGCTCTTTTTACTCATGCTAGCAAACAGGACTTGCTACATGCTAAACATGCTAGCAGTGAATAGCTACATGCTAATATTGATTAGCTAAGTGCTAAATCATGCCAATAAAATGCTACAAACTCAACAGTAACCATCTTTGACAACTACCAACCACCTAGTAACACCATAGCAACCACCCAAATTACCCTAGCAACACCCTAGCAACCACCCAGAACACCCTAGCAACTGCCTAGCAACGCCCTAGCAACCACACAGAACACCCTAGCAACCGCCTAGCAACCACCCAGGATACCCTAGCAACCGCCTAGCAACACCCTAGCAACCACTCAGAACACCCTAGCAACCACCTAGCAACACCCTAGCAACCACCCAAAACACCCTAGCAACCGCCTAGCAACACCCTGGCAACCATTCAGAATACCCTAGCAACCGCCTAGCAACACCCAGGCAACCACCCAGAACACCCTAGCAACCGCCTAGCAACGCCCTAGCAACCACCCAGAATACCCTAGCAACCGCCTAGCAACCACCCAGAATACCCTAGCAACCTCCTAGCAACACCATAGCAACCACCCAGAACACCCTAGCAACCACCTAGCAACCACCCAGAACACCCTAGCAATGCCCTAGCAACCACCCAAAATACCCTAGCAACCAACCAGAACACCCTAGCAACCACCCAGAATACCCTAGCAACCACCCAAAACACCCTAGCAACCACTCAGAACACCTTAGCAATGCCCTAGCAACCACCTGAACAACATGAATAAGCCATATCTCAGCACCAGAACATAGTACAGACATGTTTGTTGCCTAGTATGCAATCATGTACCACACCCTAGCAACCGAGTGGCGAGTTTTGCCACTGCAAGCACCACTTCACATTTTCTTCTGGAAATGTACATTCTAGTTATTATACTTATTCGTATTATTCTGGACAAAGTTTGGCGCGTAACTCGTCCCGCAAATTTTGTGACAGACCCCTGAGTGAGGCGTCAAATCGTGCGGCTCATTGAGGAGAGGTGTGCTATGACTTTTCTAAGCGATCGGGTGTACGATGTTCGCACAGCGGACGAAAAAGCGGCCAAAAAAATCCCATTGACTTAACATTGCGGAATGTTCAGAATTTCAAATCCCAACCGACTTTTTCACACACACAGACACAAAGGGCCTGACACCCCTGCATTTCTCTCCCTCTCTCTCTCCCTCAGAGGATTTATATTATCAAGCAGCCAATAAGTAATGGTCTAAAATCTTCATAGCCTCAATCTAGCAACCAATTACAGCACCCTAGCAACCGTAGGCCATAGGCACGAGGCCGCAGGCCTCGTGCCATACCAAAGGCACTTTTTAATAAAGATTTTAAGAACTCTATAATAACTCTATAGTAACTATCTTTTACTATGTTATAAAAAATACATGCTGACATCACAGACCCCTGAGAAAGGCGTCAAATCGTGCGGCTTATTGAGGAGAGGTGTGCTACATCTTTTCTAAGAGATCGGGGGTACGGTAATTGCCCCAGGGGCAAAAAAGCGCCCAAAAAAATCCCATAGACTTAACATTGCAACAAACTTTGACGAGTCATAGCTCAGAAATCTGATTTCACAGAAACGTGTGATTTGCCACATTTGAAGAGGCTGACAGGCTCTGTAAGAACATACCTCACAATGGGGTAAAAGTTGCACCCCTGGGGGTCAGGAGCTGCTCAAAGTTGCCCCATTGACTTACTATGGTGTAGGACGGCCCATGAAATGGGCCGTTCTACACATTGCATAGGGATTTTGTATTGAACATAGCTCTGGATCACAGTGTCATAGAGACAAGGGGACGGGCTCATTTTACTCAGATGACCAATCTGTCTCTCAGGATCATTGTGAAGCTATTAAGCCACGCCCTAGCAACCATTTAGAGCACCTTAGCAACAAGTTCCATAGACTTCTATTGAAAGAGATCAAAAGGATATCTCCGGATAGAAGTGTCATAGAAACACAAGGGTGGACTCGTTTGACTCGGGGCAGTAAACAACCAATAATGAATCACCTCAACACTTACTAGCCACGCCCTAGCAACCATTGTCGAGCACCTTAGCAACCAAAATCCAAAGAGGAATATCGTCCATTCTGAATGTCACAGAGGCATGGGAGTTGGTTTATATCATTCATACTGACAAGCAGCCTTTGGAGTTTCATGATTGGCAGCTGCCAAGCCACTCCCTAGCAACCAAACAGAGTACCCTAGCAACCATTTTGCAAGACCTACATCTCTATATCAGAACATCGTATAGAGATGGGGGTTGGTTTATATCATTCATACTGACAAGCAGCCTTTGGAGTTTCATCATTGGCAGCTGCCAAGCCACTCCCTAGCAACCAAACAGAGTACCCTAGCAACCATTTTGCAAGACCTATATCTCTGCATCAGAACATTGTATAGAGATGGGGGTTGGGTCTTTTGACTCATGCTAGCACACAGGACTTTCAACATGCTAAACATGCTAGCTGTGAATAGCTACATGCTAATATTGATTAGCTAAGTGCTAAATCATGCCATGAACATTATAAAAACTCTATAGTAACCAAATGTGAACACTACCAACCACCTAGTAACACCATAGCAACCATCCAGAATACCATAGCAACCACCTAAAACACACCCTAGCAACCACCCAAAACACCCTAGCAACCGCCTAGCAACACCATAGCAACCACCCAGAATACCCTAGCAACCGCCTAGCAACACCCTAGCAACCACCCAGAATACCCTAGCAACCACCTAGCAACACCCTAGCAACCACTCAGAACACCCTAGCAACCGCCTAGCAACACCCTAGCAACCACCCAGAACACCCTAGCAACCGCCTAGCAACACCATAGCAACCACCCAGAATACCCTAGCAACCACCTAGCAACACCCTAGCAACCACTCAGAACACCCTAGCAACCGCCTAGCAACACCCTAGCAACCACCTAGAACACCCTAGCAACCGCCTAGCAACACCCTATCAACCACCCAGAATACCCTAGCAACCACCTAGCAACACCCTAGCAACCACTCAGAACACCCTAGCAACCGCCTAGCAACACCCTAGCAACCACCCAGAACACCCTAGCAACCGCCTAGCAACACCCTAGCAACCACCCAAAACACCCTAGCAACCACCTAGCAACACCCTAGCAACCACCCAGAACACCCTAGGAACCACCCAGAACACCCTGGCAACCGCCTATCAACCACCCAGAACACCCTAGCAACCACCTAGCAACACCCTAGCAACCACCTAGCAACCATCCAGAACACCTTAGCAACACCCTAGCAACCAACAGAACACCCTAGCAACCACATAGCAACCACCCAGAACACCCTAGCAACACCCTAGCAACCACCCAGAACACCCTAGCAACCATCCAGAACACCTTAGCAACACCCTAGCAACCGCCTAGCAACACCCTAGCAACCACCCAGAACACCCTAGCAACCGCCTAGCAACACCCTAGCAACCACCCAGAACACCCTAGGAACCACCCAGAACACCCTAGCAACCACCCAGAACACCCTAGCAACCGCCTAGCAATCACCCAGAACACCCTAGCAAACGCCTAGCAACCACCCAGAATACCCTAGCAACCACCTAGCAACACCCTAGCAACCGCCTAGCAACCATCCAGAACACCTTAGCAACACCCTAGCAACCAACAGAACACCCTAGCAACCGCCTAGCAACACCATAGCAACCACCCAGAATACCCTGGCAACCGCCTAGCAACGCCCTAGCAACCGAGTGGCGAGTTTTGCCACTGCAAGCACCACTTCACATTTTCTTCTGGAAATGTACATTCTAGTTGTAAAATACAATCGAACTACTCCACAATGATGAATTCTAAAACAAGCTATAAGCTGCATTGGCATAGCAATACCAGTGTTTGACACAGGATTTTTGGTAAATTTGTGGTGGGTGGACCTCTGTCCCTTTAGGGGGGTTCGGGGGAGCCCCCGTAAGAAAGTATATAATTATATAAAGGGAGCCTGGAGAACATGTCAACAACTTATCGTCTGAAGGGACTGTTCAGCAGGCATCCCAGAGGCATGACGAAAAGACGCAGTGTCTCGTTCCCTGTTCTCAGGGAACAAAGGTTACAGTGGTAACCTGAGATGTTCCCTTTCAAAAGGGAACTCGCACTGTGTCAGAACGCTAGAAAATGTCAAAAAACGGCAGTTTGACTGAAATGCCAAAAACACTCCCCCTTCGGGTCAGTATTCCCTACAGCCACTGCCCAAGCCTCAAAGAGGCCTCCTATACATTGAAGACCTACCAAGGCCGCTCAAAGGCTTTGGAACCAACAGCTTCTGTGGAAGGGGCTCCTTTAAGGGAATATGGCCAGGGGGTTCAAAGGAGTCCTGTCCAGTCACTTTCTGAGGGGGACATGGAGACAACCCCACAATTTAATGACCTAGTCTTTCCAACAACCTGTCAGTTTACTAAACAGATTCGCTAGCCTTATTTGCCTCACTTGGGAGGCATCCGATAGGGAGGACTGCAGATAGTGGCAGTGATCGCTCACAGACCGGATCATAGAGACAGGAATCCTGGAGAGTAGAACTCAGCATAGCGCTTCCTAACCCTTGTGAATGAGGGGAGTAACTCTACCCAATCCTGGATCTACACAGTGCTTCAAAGCTATGTGGAGACTGGGCACTCTGAAAGGGACCCTAATAGGGGAGTGCCTCAAGCTCTAAGGTTTACAATGCCAACAGGATTGTCAGCAGAAGTGCTATCGACCCGTTAAAAGCAAGGGGAGTACAATCTTACGGCCTACAGCTTCGAATGTCCCGGGCGTCAGCCCAGGCAGTACTTTGGCTCTAAGGGAGCATCTTCAACCATCCCAAGTGGGAGGGAGTAACTAATCTGTCTCTACCTGAGCCTGGGTGGTAAAAGGTGATATCATATGAGCTATGGGTAGGAAAGAACTCTAATTTATTACCCTAACAAGGGGAGCACTATCAGCACTACCCTGAGGAATGTATCAGGGTCAAGGCCTATTATTGTGTATTTTTTACTGTAGTCAATTTCAGTGTATTTGGGTGAAGGAAAAAGAAGACAGGGTCGGCGAACTTGTGACTCGCACTTTATTTAGAACAATAAAAGAACAAAAGAAAGGTGCGCTCGTGCGCCTACACCGTAGTGTACCACTACAGCATTTGAATACGAAAACACTCTGCCCGCTGTACCAGCTCTCGCTGTGTGTCTACAGCTCTCAAGGTTCAGTCAAACGACCACTCTTCCCATTGCATAAATAACTCAGTCCATTCAGTCAAAAACTATTTCCAATCCGTTTGTACACTGCGGGTTTCGGCTGCGGGGCGCGTGCGAGTCCCAGGAGCTTCTCTCTCTCGCTCTCTCCTTCCTGGCAGCTTATATGCGGTCTCCACGCCAATCACTGCAATCAGACACAGGTGTTCATCATCTGCACTTGACCTACTTACTCACCGCACAGCTCACTGACTCGTCTCTCGCTACAGACTTCGTGAGACCACGCCCCCCTCGCCACATTTACAAGACAGATTTTACATTCTCTACTAAAGCCAAGGAAATGGAGGCCACAATAAGTGGCCAATGACATTCAGCCTTATGACTTGAATTACTTTATTCAAGGGGCTCAGCGGAAAAAAATTCCTTTTTCAAGTTTAAGGCCTAGCTGGATCGCACTAGTGATGATGTCATAAACTGTCGCCGGCCAATAGGATTGCAGTGATTAGATAAGCGTTTCAGACACCGGTTCACACGGAGGCGTTCCCCACAGCGTAACCCGTTTTTTTTCTCCATTCTGTCACCTGATGGAATTTTGGTTCCTTGCCACTTTTGCCTTTGTCGCCTTTGGCTTTTGGCTTGCTTAGTTGGGGACATTTAATATTCAACAATATTATTGATCTGCCTGCATTGACGCTATTATATGAGAACTGAACTGAGCTGGACGATGACTTCGGTTTTCATCGGAGCGGCTAGATGTATAAATAAATGAACTAAATTAATAACTTTTTTACAACAAAAATTAACCATCACCTAACGTACTTAATTTTCTTCTAGATCTGCTGTACAGCAGAAACAAACTCTGTTGCATTATTTTCCTGTTATCACTGTAAAGCTTCTTTGAAACAATCTGTATTGTAAAAAGCGCTATATAAATAAAGGTGACTTGACGTAACACACTTATTATGCATGTCTTTGTTTGTAATGACACAAAAACACAGAGCCACACACTTACAGAAGAGAATCATAACTACTCGATGTGAACCACCGAATATGAAGAGAATAAATATTTTTCCTGAAGAAGGAGTCCTGGGGAATCAGGCTCATGGACAACATGGTAGCACTGTACATTTATCGTGCAAAAATGAATGCAGAACTACAGAAAGTTCATAATGTGCTACATTTCTTTTTTTCAATGATGTGCTACAAAAAATTTCTAATGGCTTAATAATGATGGTTATTATGTAATCTTAGACTTACCCTCTCTCAAAAAAGAAAGGTACAAAAGACTTCAAAGAACAAATTTGTCTCTTTATAAATGTACATTAGAAGCCTGTACATTGAAAAACCTTTCAAATCATTTTGTAATACCTTTTATGGTTATGGTTAATATTAGTTTTTCCTGTTTACATAAAGGTACTGAGCCCGTCTGCTCTATGATTTTGCATCTTTAAAAAAGAGCAGACAAAATAAATAAAAAATCGTCATTAGAACATTTAAAATTTAAATTTATGATTTATGTCTCATTTTTATCTGATTGAGATTTTGCTGTCACTCCTAATGGAAGCCCATAACAGTATGCATAACAGTAACTCTTATCTGAAAAGTGTTTCACTCAAATAAACCATTACAAATTTTCACATTCATTGGAATCCACTTGGTGCGATTACTTATTTATAATGTTTTGTCTACATTGATGCACTGTGGAGATAAAACAAACAAACATAAATTTCTATTTTGTTATTCTGTTACATTTGTTCCTGTTTTTGCCTTCTCTGTTACTGATTATTTCCTCGTTTATTTGTATAGTTATGTATAATTATCACCTTTCAGGTCATTATGTTTGTATTTTAACTCCTGTTATGTTTACTCCATTGTCGGTTCTCATTTCAGTATAAATGGTCTGCATTTTCCTTCGTGTTGTAGATATCTCCTAAATCTTTGTTATTCTAAATAAAGACTTTGCTTATGAACTCTGTCGTCATGCGTGCTGACCACCATTCGTTATGCAAGCCATTCCAAGGAAAAGTTTACACACAGACTTATCAAAAAAAAAAATTATCCCAAAGCACAGACCAAAGATTTAAAGAATGTTGCTTACATGTGGCTGATCCAATGTGATATTGAATGTTAGGCCTATGGTCTAAATATATACATATCCAGTTGCTGACTGAAATTAAAATATAATGAAAGTTAAATATATTATTCTGTTTCTTGTTGGAAGCTTAAGCATTTTGGATTATAAATGTCCTGAATTAGGCCAGTCTTTACCACCACCACATTCTGTGGTAAAATATGCACTTTAGGAGAAAAAAACTTTAGAAAAAATGGAAAGGTATGCCAACTGGTGACACTGTCTGTAAACAGACATTTCTTTTTACCCTAAAACACAACACAATGCAATGTGCCTAATTCAAGCAAAACACCTGTGAAAAAAATCTATAGCTACAGAAAATTCCTTATAACAATGCATTACACAACCTATTTTTATGGACTTTTCTTACAGTGTGAATAAAATTATTTTCTCTGTTGCAGTGTCCTTCAGAATTACAGTATTTTGTGTTCTTCACATCTGTTAGTGTGTAAGACTGAGAGTTGTTATTCTCTTGCGCAGTTGGTCATAGTGAGTTTCTTGGATAAACTCGTTTAGTTACACAACAGGATTTGAGCTGAGCTCTGGCAGCATTCTTAGCAGTTCTGCTCTCATGGAGAAAAAGAATAATTGTCCCAAATGTTGCCAGTAAGTAATTCCTTTTTGTTTGTTAGTCATTCTTTAGAATGTAAAATACTTTGAAGTATTTTCTATTTGTGAGCCTTGAGCAGAATAAACGTTGTTTCTCAACCCATGCACATGTTTATCCCTGTGTTTATTTGTTTCTTGCTGTACCCTTGGTTTTAGTTTAGATGTCCGTCCGTCCGACCGCCCCCCGCCCCCCTGTATGACTAGCCTATCCAGTAAGAGGATTCTAGAGTCATATTGATTCTGTGTTTTACAATGCAAACAACTTCCTAATTTATCTAAATAACAGTTCAAAATAACTTCATGGGTCGTTCATGTTTCCACATTAGATGTAATGACGTCGTTAAAACTCTCAAAGAAGTCAGTTTCGCAATAATAAATCTCTAAGGCAGTTAATGCATTGTAGGTGTCGTATTTCTCGGCGTCGACTCAACGCATGCGTTGCTGATTGGATAATACACTTAGTCGACATCACGTCAGCCAATCACGAAGCACCGCGGTTCTCCATCGATTATCACGGGGATGGAGCTCTCCTCCTGACGTCACACATGGCTCATGTTGGGAAATCCGACTCATTCACGCGAATCGGTTCTTTCGAAAAGGTTATTTCATTTGACCAGTTCATCAGTTCTTTTTACGTCCTCACGTGTTCCCAGGCGTCCCGTGACATTGTACATGCTTAATACATGTTGACAATTATATGTTTATTAATCTCAAGCTTCAAGAGTCATCACTCACCAGTTATTGGCTAATTTTGTGTTAGACCTTAATATGTATTACTTTTATTTTATTACAGCAGCTACAATCAGTCACCGTAAATACAATAAAGAAATAGGCTACATTTAATCTGCATTAAATGCAATAAATACACGCAATAACACAAAGATTTGGGCAATGCGAATGTATAGGCTACATAGGCTATATAGGCTACATGTGAATAATGTATTCATCATGAATATAGCTAATATTTCCCCTACAGTCTCAAATCCCAGACAAGTAGGATTTCTTGAACCAATTGATCTCCGAATCGCATCTCATGGAAAAGTGAACCGGTTCAGGAGTCGAACATCACTAGTTCAGGATTGGACCACACATTTCGCCCAATCTGTGTTACCAGCAGCAACAGAGCGAATCGGGCTCACATTCAGACTGAGGTGTCATTGGCACCGAGCGGAGCGCTGGCTGTCATCCTGAACAAAGGAATGCTCTGAACGCACGGTCTCCATGGTGATGCCAAGAATCAGACATATATCATCCATAGGTTGTGCCATGCATTCAAGGAATACGTGAATCGTGTGTGCCAAAAGAAGCCTTGCGCCAGTGTGCGCATTTGGAGAGGCGCATCAGCCGTGATCAGACTGCAGCTTCAGTGGATCATCGGACCTTGCTTTTGCATTTTATTTGCTATTTTGTTTCTGGATTTTCTTCTGTGAAATATAATGTTGCCCTTCGCAGCTGGCAGGCTGCTTGTCGGATTGTTCTTTTTGGGGGTTTTACACAGTTTGGAGGTGGTGCTTCCTGCAAGGGCAATAGATGGTGAGTGGATGAGGATGGCTTTTCATTTGGTACATGTATCATCACACAACACCCACAATTCAGCAACTGTTGCCATGCATTAGTCCGTCAAATCAATACGGCCATTCTTTGATGCGTTGATGCACAGTTTCTATTGCTATCTGAGCAGAATATAAAATGTCTCCACGTAGAAATAAAGGACTGGTTATGTGTAAGGTCTTATAATGCATTAGATAACGGTTTACCTTCAGTGCATGCATCACATAACCAACTCAGGAGTGCAGATGCATTGATAATCTGTGGATGAACCATCACAGCGCACATGCCCAGAATACAACACGACACATGCAACTTTTACACATCAGCTTTGCGTGTTGCACCAAACAACATGCATGTTACTGACAATTTAGAGATGCGAATAGGATTGGATTTCAGTTGGATTGTTGTGAGTTTTGTAGAGGTCCAGTCCTCCTTGAATGAAGGAGATTGTTTGTTCAGTGGTGTTGTGTTGAATCAGAACACCTCTCATGAGTAGGCTGTATACATCTGCAGTCCAGCAGGGCCTTCACTGAAAGCTTTGCAGTCTGTCTTTTGCTTATTATTTTTTGCATGCATGCAGTGTGTAATGAAGATCTAAGTTGAAGTGCATTGAGCAATCAAATGAGCTTCAAGTCTTATGCTTTGTGATCTGGACAGGAATAATCTAGAATTCACTGAATCACACTGTCATCTTGTCAAGGTGTATTCAGTGTTGTAGATCCTGGACTGAAGTCAACATACTGTATTGTATATTGTGTGTGTGTGTGTGTGTGTGTGTGTGTGTGTGTGTGTGTGTGTGTGTGTGTGTGTGTGTGTGTGTGTGTGTGTGTGTGTGTGCAACAAGTCATATAATAAGTAAACTGCTTTGTGTGCAAGTACATCCATATCTCTGGAAACAAATACACACTTGTTTGCTTAGCTCTGTAAATGAGGATGTTGAACAAACTTCTCAGTTTCTATATAAAGCTCCTGATAATTACTACATACTGTCCCTGAAACAAAAGGAATACTTTACTTTTTACTAAAAAAAAAAAACTTTACTTTAACAAAAAAATAACACACTTTATAAATTATTTTGACATGGAGGACGCATCAAGGCAGGTTTTGACAGATTGAATTTATACTAACCTATACATACATGGTTGATTACATGGCCTTGTCCTTAAGAATGGATAACAGTAGTTTATTTCTTTGCGTAAACCTAAAGCATTCACAATTCTGTTTTATTTCCATGTTTCTCACAGGCTGCAGTGTGCAGTTTAAATTGCTATGATAATAACCCATAATTTTCTCACAATGGCTTTTACCGCAGTATAGAATATGCATTCTGAGTGAGCTGAAAGACTTCATGTTCAGTTCTGTCTGTCGCTGAGCTCATCAATGGTGTTAATTAAGGGGCCCCTATCAGAGAACCACACAGAAGGTTGCTGTTTTCTCCTGGGTCTTTTGAGGTGACACTCACTGCCGAATCCCTTAAAGCAACCTCTTTACATAAAACCAGGAATTACTGTATAATACCTTTTCTTTTGCCAGAATATGGTCCTACACACAGAATGCACTGAGATGACATGATGATGATCAATTGTCACCATGCTTACTTGGTCGTAAGTGTTAATTTCCCCATGTGTCAGGTTTAAAATCTGTTAACAGCCTTAGATAATAAACAGATTGCAAAAGTTTGGCATTTGGGTGAAGTTGGAGTGTGCAATGGTAAAATACTATATCCCAGTTTAATGTGCAACTATAAGAAAGCCATGCGTAGCTAGAGTCCTCTGAAAAGTGCAACACTGTGAGTCTGTAAGACTGTCTAAACATCCTGAACCGCTCAACAACACCAGCATTGGCTCAACCATGAGTTTGGGGCAGAACTATCTATTTGAGTCTTAGCAGATGGGGACCTTTTTGAAAACAGTTATTTTTTTCAGTTACACTTGGTGATGTTAGTGGTGACGGTGCAGAAATTGCACATACTTGGTAATTTCAACAATTTAGTGTACAGTACAGTTGCTCTTATTAAAATTGTTTTATGTATATTTTGCAATTATATAGGCCATGCTCTCAGGTCCACCAGAACCGCTAAGTTTATCCTGACCAATGTGACTTTATAGTGGTTGTATTTTGTTGTAAATAAGAAGAGACTAAAGGGAGAGTTCACCCAAAAATGACAGTTCTGATGATAACTATAATGATAACTATATTGGCATCCACACTAATGGACGATAACTTTGTTTAGTATAGGTGAGCACTGCAGTTTCGTAGTCTGCCTCTTTAAATGCTCAAGCCTTTTAAAGTCGGATGGATTCTGATTGGTTGTTAAGACCCCCTGTGGGGAAAATCAAGATTTTAATGTTTTTTATACAGGTATGTCTATTTTTAACATGCTTCAAGACTAACCACGCTTCTGACGTCACAAACTACCAATCAGGTCAACGTGCGGGTGGTCTTTAGCATATCATTAACTGCGCTGAAGCAGTGAAGTTTCAAGAGAAGCCAGGTTATCCCAGTATATTTTTCTATTGATATAAAATCGGGTACATTTAGCAATATAGCTTGTGAATTATGTATATGTGTATATTACGATGTTATGACGATATTATGTTATGATGAACTATATGCTTTTCTCCACTGATGTTCTGAGTTGTTCAAAGTCGTTTCTAAGGATACTGATTTTCAGAAGGCAGCTGTTGGACTCTGAGATGGCGAACGGGAATATGGTTTTGTAACATTAGCATCACATTAATAGCTGTTTGATAACGTAGTCAAGCAATTTTAAAAGGCTAATCATATTAATTACCGTTATGTGTCCGACATGGTAGAGAGCGATACATAAAACGCATTACTATTCTGAATCATTGACTTGTAGACGAGCCTGTATAATTCAGTCTTCCACTTCTTTAGAATCAGTTCCTTTCAAACATATAGGCCTATGGCTGAATTAAACCAGTATTTCCACTTGGCATCATGTAGCGTTTACTATAGTAAAGTTGAGAGAGTTGATTAGGTATTCTGAGCTTGTGTGATTGAGTGGAGGCGGAGACCAATTTGCATATTTATGTATCCATGTATAATAAATGAAGCAAGGGTGAAGAGTTACATTCAAGCTATTTTAAGGCATGAAGAAATTTTTTTCACTGGTAAAAACTTTTAATGTCTTTTTTTTTATTAAAGATGAATTTTATGGGATAAAATTATTGACTACATGCGGACTTTAATCTTTTTTTTTTTGTTTATTGTTTTTATCAAATGGAAAAAACACTCTGAACGTGATTCCAATGATACAGTTCTGTGTCATTATCATTATAGTTGTGCTGTGGATTCTTGGTGGATGTGCTTGATGTGAACTGGCCTTTACTCACACTCATGTAGATCCAACCTTGTATGGCTTTTTGTATTATAATTACAATGAATGGCAACTAAAACCTTAAAAGTGGTCCATACAACCCATGTCCTGATTCCTGTTCCAAATATTCGGAAGCCATTTCTGTGAGTTTTGTGTGAGAAAACGACCAAGTGAGTAGATAAAGACACAATTTTACTGTTGTGCTTGGGTTGAACAAACTTCACCTTGAGTCCATTCAGCCAGTATTGTGTGCAGCCAATGTATTTATATTTCCTGACAGGTAACCTACCCCCTGAGGGTTTGACATTTCAAGAGTTTGAACTGATGGGGAACTCTTAAGGATAGCTAAAGAGATATGAGATACGTACTGTATAGCACAGGAAAGACAGAGAGAGACGGAAATAAACAGTTGAGTCGGACGAGTGTGTTCCCCACCCCCAACCTCACGTCTCCTTCACTCAACTGTGAAACACATCTGGATAGGGAAAGGTCATTTGTTTGGAAGTATGCATGAGGAGAGGGTGGAAAGGAGGGTGTATATCCTCTCAATTTGTTTTGACCAAGATGTTTGGTGGAGAAACTTGCGTCAACTTTCCCAGAAATTTGAAATATCAAAGACAGAAAGGAAGTAACATGGAGTATTTTAGGAAGTTGAGCTAAAGTAAGATGACAGGAGAAATACTGAGCTGCTCTTCCCCCTGTTTTATCCATCCACCCCCTTGGCCATGTGGATAATGTTGCTTGATATGCTTGTGCTTTAGGGTGTACTCACACTAGGCACGGTTGCCATGAACCGGGCCCGAGTACGATTGTCCCCCCTCCCTACTCCCCCTCTGGCCTGCACTCACATAGGGTTTCAGCATTCGTGCCGGAGCACGCTTACGTCATTATGGTGCGACGGTTTCGGGATAAACAAGAAGAGCAGCGCTCTCTGAACACAATGGAGTCCATCGCTCTGTTTTCTTTTTGGATAATTTTGTGTCGTTTGGTCCACGCTGGTCCACAGCCCTCTCACAGCCTGTTATTAAACAGATGTGTCGCCTTAGCTGCGCGAAAATTTTCACGTAATCGTGCTGCTCGTATGAGGAGGTTTGCAAGGTAAAGTTACCAGCTGAAGTGCAGCAAGGACTTTGCAGCTTTGATTACGGACTACAGTTCCCGTACATCACGCGTCCTGTTCCGTGCTCTAGCACGGTTAGCGCTCACACTGCATGCGAACCGCGCCCGAGTCCAACTGAACCGTGCTCTGGCCCACCTCTTCCAAGCGGGACAGGGCCGGCTAATCGAGCCGCGCCCGGGCACGGTTCGGAGCACTCACACTAGTCAAACCAACCGCGCTTTGGTGGTCAAACGCACTCGGGCACGGTTCAAACTGGCTAGTGTGAGTACACCCTGAATGATCTTAACTAGGTAATAGTGCTGGGCGGTTTGACCAAAAATTTATATCACGGTTTTTTTTCAAAATTATGCCGGTTTTCCGGTTTATGACGTTTTTTTTTTTCATGCATAATCAGGTGTTCAAAGCATTTTCTACTGGTTGAGAGAGGAGTTACTGCAGTAAATTGACTTAGGATGGTCTATTTTACTGTCATTAGTGAATATTGTAGAATAGAATAGCGCCCAGTATAACCTAAAATTGTTATTTCTTAACGTTCTAATAATGTTCTTATAACCAGGAAATAACGTTAATACAACATTTATATAACGGGAGAATTGCACATTCCTAAGACGTTTGAATGATGTTCTTATAACCAAGCAAGAACGTTAATACAACGTTTATATAACGGGAGAATAGAACGTTCTTATAACGTTTTGAATAAAGTTTTTATAACCAAGAAATAACGTTATAAGAACGTCTAAAAAACTGGACGTTTTGAATGTTCCTAGAACATTCAGTAATAACGTTAACGTTTTTATAACTTAATGGGAATGTTATGAAAACGTTCTTATAACCTAAAATTGTCAGCTGGGGAAGAGGAGAAATTTTCGATTGCACTGAACACGTTTTAAGTGCAGGATTCTCTGAGCGAGAGAAGATAGACCTAGAGAAAATAGACCTATTCTAACCAGAGCAGCGTGTATCTGAGAGTGCGGAACATTATATTCCGCGCGCGAGCAGAGAGATTCGCGCTCTCGCATTATATTAATGTACTTTCGCGCTACAATAATGCGCTCTCGACATTTGACAGGAAAATAACGCCATAGTTCTGCAGCATCCATCTTCCCTGTAACGTAACACCAGAGCACTGCTGTTTACCCTCGCCTCGCAGTCGCTGCTTAGAAGTGCAACATGGTAAAGGGTTCCGTCTGAAACAGTGTCGCCCGGCGCAGCGTAACGTTCGTTCCGAACGTTGTGTAATTAAATAAATCGGTATGGCAGTATATTCAAAATGAATATCATAACAAAAATATACACCGGTTTTCAGTATGAACCGGTATACCGCCCAGCACTACTAGGTAATTTGTTTCGGTTTGTGATTGGGCTGCCTTGTTTGTTCTAAAGGTTTAAGGCTTGTCCAAAATGGAAAATCTCTCATCACTTACTCAATTTGTAGGACTGTTTTTCTTCCGCAGAAACTTAAAAGGATAAAATTTGGAAGAATGTTCACTTTGATCTTTTCCATATAACAACAGCAGCAGTGACCAGGGGCTGTCAAACTCCAAAAAGCACTACAAAATTATCAGAAAAACATATATTTTATGGGTTCCCATACTTGTGCATGAAAGTGAGAGTTGCACAAACATTCTTTAAAATATCTTCTTTTATCTTCCTCTGATAAAATAAGTCATACAAGGTTGGAACTTTGTCATACAAGGTATTTCAAACGTAATTTTTCCCCCTACACGAAGAGTGAAATACACGAGCAGTGATATACTGTTAGCGACAAAATGAGAAATGCAATAAAATGAGAAAACAGCATTTTTTAAATATAGCATAAGAAATGCATCTGAACATAGCAACGTGGATTTGCACGAGCTCTGCAATTCGGCACTCTAGTAAAGCAATCATGTTTATTTATAGCACTTTATACAATAGATTGCTTAAAATCAAGCAGCTTTACTGTATGTAACATAAAAAAACAGTGTCAGTGTCTCGTTTCACGTACAACCTCATTTTATACTATAAAGCAGCTATCCAGTGTGTTCATATTGTGAATAGTAGAAATGAACCAGAAAAAAGATCTTGCATGTGAAAGAAGGCGGAGCCTCTGCACACACCAACCAATTACATAATTGCCACGGATCAATGGTAGTACAAAGGTGTCTACTAGTCGTAGCAAAGTTTTCTGGATATTTTGCTTTGGCATGCTGTTTCGAACTCCCAAAATGAACTTCATTTTTGGCCTGATTTTGCTCAAAATGATGTCACGGCAGTTCTTTCTTCGATTTTGCTTTAAGTATAGAGGCCATAAGCTTGTCTCCTGGCTTTGGCCAAGTCAGTGTTTAGCTGCCTAGTCAGTTCGTCTCCCTGTCAGACCAGTTGAAAAATGCCCCAAATCTCTTTAAACCAGCCAACAGACCAGTCCGATTACGCTGGGAGACCAACTAAGAGCAGCAAACCAGTTTACCTCTCACTAACATTGATTCTGTGAAGGTCTTTTGCCAGAGCATGTGTGTAGTAATCCTGGTGAACTACTTCTACGTGTCCTCGTTCTATGGCTCCTGCCTGGTGTTTGCCAGACTGCTGGAGCAAAACCGCTATCACAGCTTAAACTGGTTTAAGATGTTTGTATTCCTTAAAAAATTAGCAAGACACTTGAGCACTGACCATCTCAGCCCATAGACAATGTTTGCCATCTTTAACGTGTTAGTGAGGGTGAAGACTGTTTTGCCAGTGTTCATGACAACAGAGCTGTTCTTGGAGCTCGCAGGGCTGGAAACATTGAGCTCACAGGGCCATAGCTGTCACATTACTCAGACGCTCGCTCGGCCGCCAGCAGGCTCACATAGAGGAAAACAGGACTGAAGGAAGAGCCGAGGGAAGTTTCTTTCAGTGAGACGTAAACGTTGAAGAGTTTGAGAATCGGATTTGTTGGTGCAGTGACAGTGCATTTGCATGCACGTTCTTAACCCGATTATTCAGTGTGGTCTTGTAAATGCATGAACCCGCTTTCCTTTATTGGAGTAAAGTCAAAAATGGCTTAAGCATATATAACCAATTGACACAGCTAGATGTTTGCCCATTATGGCATGTTTAGAGCACCTTAACCTGTGTTCTGTCAGCTTATTGAAGTGTGTGGCTATGTGACAGGAAAGTGTCCTTAAAGTGCAGTCACATTAGAGAAATTTTGTGAGCAAAAAAAGTCCATTGCCAATAGCGTAGCAATGTACAAGAAGACACTTTCAAACCAAGCAGCTTTCTGTTGGAGCCAACGGCAAATTCAATTGACCAACTTGAACATGCGCGAAATCTGTTTGAAGAACTTTTCTCCCTCATGTTAAACTCCAAAATGTGCAAATTCATATTGAATTGACAGGCAGAGGAACAGTAAATGCGACTGCACCTTTACTGCGGATTTAAGCGCATCCAGAAAGAGTGAGCGTTTTGTGGTAGGGGATGAGAAAATGTATGAGAAAATATATTTACTTTCGCTTTAGATTTAGTTTCAATTCAGGGACGCTCAACAACTAGAAAAACACAACTAATTATTTGTAGGTTACCCATTTGCATTGGGTTTAAATCCAAAATATTGCCAAATAGGCGATTTTACATTGCGCTTTGTAACCAAATCTTCAGCCATCGTCTTGTCTGTCACTCTCATAACGTGATGAATTAAATCTGACTCCTGCCACGGTGGGCAAGTGATGTAACGGTGAATTAGAGACGGTAAAAGTGATTGGGTTAAATATCATTGGTCTTAAAAAGTACATTTGTTCACACCCACCCCACATACAATGGTTAAATGAGAATGTTACGAAATTGTTACGAATGTTCCCGAAAATGAGAATGTTAGCCCCCCCAGCACCATGAAATCATGTTATATTTAAAATGTGATATTAGGTAATGGACTTAATCATTCAAATGTATGCCATTAAACTAAAAGAATATCCAGTACAGAAACCTCACAATTTGAAGGTTTAAAGTGTTTTGTGTGAAGTCTGCTGCCAGTGAATAGTTGTCATACTTGACTAGACTAGACTGTCTAAATGTGTTTGAGACAGCCTTTATATACAGTACCTCACTAAATAAGTCTCAGACTCTACAGTGTTTATACAGTGGATTTTAAGTTTGGTAAACGTTTGTAAAAATTTTAAAACTGAAAACCCTGACCTGTTATGGATGCACAATTTCCTTTTCACAAATAGTAAATTATATGAGTGACTTGAACAAATCAATAGCATTCAATAACCATCTACCTGAGCAATCTGTCACGACTCAGGCAATTTCAAATGACTTTTACCTTTATAGTGGAACATTTACAAATAAGAAGTTTATCAAGAATGTTTTAAGGAGTTTGAACTTACTTGCTTTACAGTACTTAGTAAACAGATATAATATTAGATAAAACGGGTATTATAGGTCTCCTTGATTCTAAACCTAACCTAATTTAATACAGACATAAAAACATCAGGAACCACATTGCTAATATTTTTTTGCACTAACACATAACATTTAAGGAGGACCTATTCTTTTTTATTTCACATGTTGATATATATTTCTTTAGTGTGTAATGTTGCTGTTTGATCATGAAAAAGCTCCATTTATTCTCTATATCAGTGTCACTGTTTCTGAACTCCCTAAAACGCCTCCATTGTATCTTGAGTTTTCTTCTGGGAACGAACACGTCACAATATTCCTCATTTAAATAATTTATGCACAGAATAAAGGGGCGGGGCCTGGTTGAATTAGTAGTGTTTTGAAATTGGCAGTTTATGGTAAGGGGCGGGACATTTCCCAAACACGCTCGAACCATTTGACCAATCACAACACACGGATCCAGCCGACCAATCGGAGAACAGTGTGCTTTTCAGAAAGAGGAGCTTCATAGAGACAGGAACTAAACAGAGCGTTACTGACAGACTGAGAAGAGAGGAGCCGCAACAATGGAGAATATGGGGAAAATAATGTGTTTCTGCATCACAGCTCCAATTTATACTTTCATATTTACTAAGACCGTTTTAAACTTTGAGAATTCTTGAGACGTCTGCATTCTCTTCCATTCTGTTGCTCTTCGTCAAGCTGCTTTTGAGGGCAAGAAAGCGTCCTGTGCAAAGCCTGCTGTTGTTCAGTGTGGTTTGGCATGATGTGTTTCCTGTTGTAGCAGCTGGTTCTGCGCTGACATTACACTCACAAAAACATGATGGTGGTTCTCCAGTGGTAGGAAAATCAGGTCATTAGTAAACAATTATTTTAATATATATAATTAATTGTACTAAATTAATGTATTACATTTACAAAAAGATACAAATTTAAATAACTTAGAAGGAATACTTACATTTCCCAATCTAGAGTCAAAGTTAACAAGCCATGAAATTGAATTCAAACATATTCAGCGGGAAATGCAGGGAAATCTTAAAATAAAGACACTTGCATGTCATTTACAATCTTCTGTTCCCTTTATGGGCTGTATTTATTACTGGAAAGTACTGAACATTTAAAATAAGAGCCCATATAGTATATGTAACACCAGATTGTTTGTATTACAACTATTTTTCAGGTTTTCAATAAAAGTTAGGCACTATCAACAGCGTTTAGCATAAATTTGTCCACTGAAAATAATTTAAATGTAATTTCTGACAGCATTCTGGTATGTTTAAAAGCAGAAATTTGAAAGCAGAAATCTTTCATTTTGAGGTAGGACTACTTTTCTTGGCGGCTTTTCAGTTATATGTTTTTTTAGGAGTCTGCTCCATGTAAACACTAACTTTCTGATATCCTTGTGCATATCATTCAAAATGTTATGTGGTCATGACAATGAAATTCAAAGATTGTATGTAACATTGCCCAGACAAGGTCAGAAAGTGATTACATCAGTCTCATGTTAAAACATATATGTTGAATACTTTTGGCTCACAACAGTGTGTATTGAATGTGTATTGCATTGCTTTATTTACTTCAGCAAATTATTATTAAAATTATTATCTGTATACTGTCAGAAAAAATACCCCTAGCTTGCCACTAAGGCCGTACCCTCAATCAAGATATTTTTATATATTTCAGCTCTTTGACGAAGTTCAATATATCACCATATTAATGTCTTTGTTCTTAAATGGTTTTAAATAATCTTTTTCAGACATAAAAAAGCCATTGCAATGAAAATGAGCAGCTTTGAATCAATCAAACAGATGGACTATGATTAAAGAGAAAGTCAAATGAAACAACTGTGTTTAATCTATAAACATCTAATCTAATGATCTTTGGCAAACTTTATGCCCTAATAAAAGCACATTAAATGTTACTTCATTTTATATTGCAAAATCATTGTGAATGTATCATGACTATTCATCTGCCCAGTACTAAAAGGGACAGAGCTAAATAAAATGAATTTGTTTCTGCAGAGATGGACTGATCGCTGGAAGGAAATGATGGGAGGGCTGAAAATAAACACTCAATATTAACTAGCTGCTCATATTGGTAATTTTCAGTGATGATCTTAAATAATAACACTTAAGCCAAATTCTACTGAAATGTAATAAGTTAAATAAACCATATAATATAGCATTAATGTAGAATTGAACTGACAAATATGCCCTATCATAATTTCCAGCATAGATAATGTCAATTTCAAATGACTCTTGCCTTTTTAAAGGATGTTGGTCATGCCGCCCACCCTTATTGTTGAGCATCAATGGGTATTTTACTTCAAGTGAAGATTATTTGCACCTTCTGGCATGACGGTCTTCGACACTGAAGAACGTCTCAGGTTACGTATGTAACCCTGGTTCCCTGAAGAGGGAACGAGACGCTGCATCGAGATGCTTTGGGAATGCCCCTGCGTGATTGCGTCGTGAAGCACGTGTATAATCAGTCCAATGGAGAGACGAGACGTCATAGGCGGGTGATGTCATTGACCAGGAAACTATAAAGCACACCTGAAAACAGACCGTGCTAGCTTCTGATAGGTCGAAGCAAGTCGATCACAGGCATGCAGGGAGTATGGCTGTGCAACGCAGCATCTCGTTCCCTCTGTTCCCTCTTCAGGGAACCAGGGTTACATACGTAACCTGAGACATTCCCTTTCAAGGGAACTCGAGCTGTGTTGAGACGCTGTGGAAACACTATCCCCACGACACCATAATAGCAAATGCCTGTTCTGTGTGAAGTCATTGCGCATACTAAGAAGCAAGCACCCTAGACCCCGGAGTGTCTAACAAATCTAACAAATGTATGCAGTGAGGACCAGCCTGCTGCATCACAGATGTCATGAAGAGAAACGGCCGATAATAAAGCCTTTGAGGCAGCCATGCTCCTGGTAGAATGGGCCGGGACAGCCAAAGGTGAAGGCTGACCAGCCACTTCATAAGCAAGTGAGATAGCCTCGACTACCCACTTGCTCATCCTCTGCTTGGATGCAGGGTAACCTTTACTGGGTGACCTGAAACAGACAAATAGTTGATCCGATTTATGCCTCAAGGCAGCTCTGTGTACGTAAGCATCCAAAGCTCACACAGGGCACAGCAGATTAAGTTTTTCCGGATCTGGTGTATTTAAAGGTGGAGGACAGAAGGCCTGCAGCACAATTGGGCCCGCAACATTAGTAAGGACATTAGGAATATAACCGGCCTTGGGTGAAGAAAGGCTTTCACCATACCAGGTGCAAATTTTAGACATGAAGGAGCAACCGACAAGGCTTGCAAATCTCCAATTCTCTTGATAGAAGAAATAGCAATGAGAAATAAAGTTTTTAGTGTAAGGAACTTTTCTGAAACCTCTTCAATGGGCTCGAATGGAGCCAAAGCCAGGCCTTTCAGTACAACGGCCAAATCCCAAGCCGGTGCTCTAGTGCGCAGTGCAGGCCTCAGCCTCTCAGGGTGACACGAAGAAAACAAGCAATATGAGGATGTCTCCCCAATGATGCACCACCCAGAGGGGTGTGGTAAGCAGATATAGCCGCCACATACACTTTCAAGGTGGAAGGAGATTACCCCGCAGAGAAACGTTCTTGCAAATAATCAAGTACTGTACCAACAGGGCAGTAGACAGGATTCAGTTGGCGTTCTCCGCACCAAGCAGAGAACAGTTTCCATTTCAGTGCATACAGTCTTCTCGTGGAGGAAGCTCTGGATTGGAGAATGGTCTCCAGGACCTCGGTCGAGAGACCTGATTCTATGAGCTGAGCCCCCTCAGGGGCCAAGCCCACAATTTCCACAACTCCGGGTGAGGCTGATAAATTGGCCCCCTGCTTTGGACAGTAAGTCCCTCCTGATCGGAATCTCCATTGGAGAGGCGTCTAGAAGGGACACCAGGTCCGAACTCGGGCCAGCCAGTACGAGGCTACTTATAACAGACGGGCCCCTTCCCAGCGAACCCTCTCCAGAACTCCCAGAAGCATGGATATTGGAGGAAAAGCGTACAGATGTAGCCTCGGCCACACCTGAACCATCGCGTCCAGACAGAGAGGAACTGGGTGCATGAGAGAGAACCACATGGGACAATGTGTTGCATCTGACGATGTGAAGTCGACTTGAGCTTGACCGAAATTCTCCCAAAGGAGCTTCCCCGGCATTCCCCGGGCCTCAGCCCCTGCCCTGACAGGATTTACGCTCCCTGATTTAGATATCCCGGGATATATACTGCCCTCAGAGACAGTCATTTCCCTTGGGCCCATAGGAGGATCTGATGAGCCAGTTTGCATAGGTGACATGACTTCAGACCCCCCGATGTGCACATGGTGACCTCTCAGGTCTGGCAGGAAGTGCTTGAGAGCTCGAAACACCACCATCATTTCTAGATGATTTATGTGCCATAAATGAAGATGTCCTGCCATAGACCTTTCGCAGAGCGACCACTCATCATCATCCCCCAACCTGTGAGGGAAGCATCCGGGGTCAGTGTTACACGTCGACACACCCCCAGCACTGGGCCTTGGGCGAGGAACCAAGATTTGTTCCACATGATTAAGGCACGTAGGCATCGCCGCGTGACCTTTATCATGCGAAACGGATTCCCCCTCGGAGAAAACCCCTTGGTCCTAAGCCACCACTGCAGGGGTCTCATGTACAGGAGGCCAAAAATTATTATGTTGGATGCAGCTGACATGAGACCTAATGATCTCTGAAACTGTTTCACAGTGAGTGACTGGCCTAGTTTTACCCCATTTACGGCTGAGAGAATCAAAGTAATACGTGCAGGTGACAATTGTGCCCACATCGTTGTCGAATCCTATACCACACCTAGAAAAGTGGTCCTCTGAGACGGGAGGAGCACACTCTTCTTGGCGTTGAGCCTCAACCTCAGTGTAAGACTGGAAAAATAGTTGAGGAACGATCACTCCTCGAGTGGACAAAGAACCCTGCCTAAAATTACCATTTGAACCCACTCTCATAGACCATTCGAGATGCAAGTCTCACCCCAGAATCATTCTCATCTACATCTTTTACCTTGACCCGCCATTCTCCCCCCACTCTTCCCCCACTTATTTTACCTAATGTTGAAATCATCTGAAATTTATCCACAATATACAGTATATGGTTTTAATGTGAACAATTATCATGCAGTTTTATACATGTTTAGTATCATTTGAAATGTCTCTGTGTGACTGGTACAAATGTCTCATTCCCAAAGAAGTAAACCAAATGGTAATACAGTTCTTAATAGTTTAGAAATATCTTGCACACAGAAGTGTGTCTTCCAGGCAAATGGCCAGAAGGTGTTAACTCAATGCAAATTTACACTGTTAGCAAATGGTTCAATGTAATTCAACTTCTGCCCCAGTAAGTCTGGGACAGTGATTTCCCTCTGTGAACTCATGTTTACATTTGAAATGAGTTCTGGCTATATAATGAAATGCAGCAAAAAGATCAGGGCCTTTGCTGTATCTCAGATCAGCCCGTGAGGCTGAGAGTTGCCAAACTTTCAGCTTCATGTATTTCTTAAATGTCAGGTTAACATTTCTCTTCTTTATTCAAGAGCATTTGAAGTTTTGTATTGATTATCTTTGAACTGATTATGAAATTCGTGAGCTTAGAATTATACGGTTCTATCTCCACTTTTGGTCGAAATTGAGTTTTTGACATAATCTTATCCATTAGGTGTTTATTAATGCCTGTGTGGTGTTATTTTTGTAAAAAAAATATTTTGTTAGTAGTTATTAATAAAATAAAAAGGTTCCATCTCACAAAACAGCAGGGATGTAAAAACTTTGATGCTCAATATCTCAGAACTACCCTAAACGGGGATAGAACTGTATAATTCTAAGCTCACGCTTTGTTATGATACATTTACCTGACATAATAAATTGTTACATTTGATTATTCTAACTGACTTTGACATTATTTACATTAGAGTTAAAATGAATAGTCAAACATTCGCTCACATTTAATGATGCACGGATATCATTAAAACCTTTTCATTTTATGGAGTCAGATGAAATAACGAGTCAATACATATGAGAAAATGTATTGAATTTAATCTTGAATGTTGCGGAAAAAGAAAGACTTGTCACATGCAGAGCCCTTCACACGCTGATTAGAAGACCCTCATTGGCGCGGGTTTACACCAGCATCTTTATGTGGGACAGAACGACATCTCAATGCCGAACTGCCATCTGCTCGGACTGAGCTAAAATCAACCAAACGCTGATGTTATTCAACACGCGTCTGCCCTTAAGTCTCAGGGGAGCCAGAGCTGCATCCACGCATTTCGTAAAAGTGCGGGGCGATAAACCTAGGCCAAACGGAAGAACGCGATATTGGTACGCTTCGACCCCGAAAGCGAACCTCGGGAACTTCCTGTGATGAGGATGAATGGATACTTGGAAGTAAGCGTCCTTCAAGTCTATCGTGTCAAACCAGTCCTCGGACTGAATCTGTGACACTATCTGTTTGAGTGTAAGCATCTTTAACTTGAGTTTCTGAACCCTGCGGTTAAGTTGGTGCAGATCTAGAATAGGACTCAACCCCCCCACCATTCTTTGGAACAATGAAGCAACGGTTGTAAACCCTCGACTCCCTGCTGGGAGGAGGAACCCTTTCTATAGCCCCCTTTCCTAGAAGAGTCTGTACTTCCTGCTCCGTAACCAGAGCCATAAAAAACACAAACCTAAAAAACAAATCTGAAATTTTAACAATTTCTGTAAAATAATTTTTAAAACTATCCAAACACACATTCTATAAAAGTGCATTAGAAATAATCAAAATCTTGTCTGTTAATATAGCCAACAATTATTAAGGTAGGATTGGTCAATTTTAAGGCAGGGTTCAATGTTAAATGTTTTAAAGTTGAGTCATTTATGGTGACAGAATCCAACTTGTGTTGTACATTTACACTAAAAACAACTAATGAATCTTAGAAAAATCCTTATGAATATAACTAGAACGAGGAGTTTTTAGTGCCCCTGTTATGCTTTTTGGGATATTATCTTTCATATAGTGTGTAATAGAGCTGTTTGTGAGTGTAAAAGGTCTGAAAAGTGTCTCACTTCCTGTTGAATCTACATAGGTTTGTAACAGATTTGCATAAATTAAGTGTAGCGTCAGTTCTGGCAGGTCACGTAAGTCAAGCTCGCATCAGTGACTCTCAGGTGATCCACGTCTACCTATACTATAGGAATGCGACGCCTGTCAGTGTATACATATAATCTCCCTCAGTATTATCAGCAGCTATCACTTTTCTCAGGAGTGAATTACCCTCCTCTATCCCCAGCTCCTCCTCAGTCAGACAGGATTTGGCATTCCGATTACCCTTGAATCAGACAGAAATTTTCTAATTATGTTGTACATTAAAATTAATTAATGCAATACATTCATGTTGGTTCTGTTCTGTTAACCCTAAGGGAGGTTATTGCTGCTCGTATCTATGCTAGGCTGACTGGATGCGTAGGGAGTTCTCGCCAAGAACAGAACCAGACCGCCAATTCAAACTGTATGCTAATTGTCAATCACATTTGACGATAGTGGTCCTAACAGAATTCCAGTCAATAGTCAATCGGCTACCATGAACAACGTCTACTTTGAGCCTCAAACACTGTAGTTTATCTGAGATTGGAAGATTTTGGTTTGTGTTGTTCATGTGAAGAAGACGCTGTTTTCTGCTGCCAAAGCAAATCCACTATGATGAGATACGGTAAACCCACGCCATCGTTACTGTTCGTATCACTGTGTATCAAGAGCTGAAATTCAGATATGCTAACAGACTGTGCCGTCTGACCAATCAGAGCTTAGCAGGCTCTCAGAAGGCGGGGTTTAGAGAGACTGAGTCCTGGATCCTTGAAGTGTTTCAGACACCTTTAGAAAAGAGCTGATGGTGCAATGGATATTATGAGAAAAGGAACGCGTTTTTTGAGCTAAATGCATGTAAACCTATTGTAGGAGAGTCCAATACAAAATTAGAGCCTATAGGGGCACTCTAGGGGCACATTTACTGAGTATTTAGGTGTTATTTAATTAAGTTGTATGAATAAATTCCTGAAAACGAAAGTTATTTTAGAGTAAGAACAAGTTATGAGACTTGAATAAGAAGCATAAGACTTTTTTTCTACTTAAAATGACACAGCAGTTATGTGAATGTCTATGAATTGCAGGCCTTTTTGAATAGACTTTGACTTCTGCGTCCTGTTTGCTACCTCAGCTCAAGTTCAGGAATGAAACTGTGATTTAAAAGACATTCTCAGTTCATTTCTGAATGGCTCTCAACCCTGATTGATCGCATGTGTGACATTTCCCTGCACCCATCGAGTCTCCAACACTCCATTTGTTCTCTTCATATATTATTATTCGCTTCTTTATTGTTCTTTTCCCTTGCTCAGATCCAATTTTCTATATTCGTAATGTAATTACAGTCGCATACCGTCTGCAAACTACAGCCTATTACTCACAGTATTATTCACTGTTCACCTACTTTAGTGACTCGATGAGATAATCATTGCTCATCTTCAAGAATAATTCAGTGTTTCTTTTGTGATGAATGTCTTTGATTGTCTTAAATGAGGTTACTTTACTTTAGCTTAATTATATCTTAATTTTCAGCATTAGTAAGAGCATTTCTGTATTTGCATGTACTCTTTGCTTGAGTTCTACCATATGAGCATTTTCTTCTTTAACCTCAAAATACAATGTTATAAGACAAAAATAACATTATATTGTGCATAAAGAAAATTATTATTATTAGTAGTAGTATTATTATTTACAGAGTTTCTTTTACATTTAGAGCTATTTTTAAAACTATATCTTTATCGTTATAGTTATCCTTGGTGTGAACAGGCATTTATAGTGTTATATTAACATTTGAACTGTGTCAGAATATTCTAATAATATAACAGAGAATCAAAGATAAACCAAAGTGAGTGTTGAGAACTTTCACATTTTTGTTGAAGGTTTATTTAACCTCATTAATGAGTCAGGCTCTCTAAAGATGTGTGTAAGTGAAGCTTGTCAGATAACCTCCTATCCACGGGCGGCTGCTGTTGGTTATAATCTCTGTTTATGACGCCATGTAAATGCTCCTGTTTATTCCACTGCCATTAAAGCTGCATTCGACTTCAGCAGTGCATATACAGTCTCCTTTAGGGCATTAGTGTGTGGATCCAAGTACCGCAGTTAATATGTGCAGAGAATGTTAGAACCCCTGAGGTAAAATTAGCCAGACGAAAGAAAAAATTAACAGTAAATCCATTGATGGTGTCAAAGTCCCCCTGTAGTCAATAGTTCTATCCCTTGAAACTCATATTTGATCACCAAAATGACATATTTAAATGTTTTTTCCTTGGGGAAAACTTGAATGTAACTCTACACCCTTGCCTCATTTAGTACGCGTTTCTATGAATATGCAAATGAGCCCCGCCTCCACTCACTCACTCAGCTCAGAGATCCACTCGATGACGATCACACGTTGATCTGATTGGTTACAAGGTAGTTTGTGCCGTCATAAACAAGCTATTTCAATCGTGTTTTTGAGACTTTGGTTCACTGCAGTTTTAATGAGAAAATACTCAGCAATGGTGTTGACTTATGAATTTGTACATGATTTGTCTTAAAAAAACATCACATAGACATATAAACAAAATTAAAAGCTTGATTTTTACCATGGGAGGACTTTAAAAGAGTGTATACTCAGAACTGTGATATTAATAATAGTAAAATAGAATTTTTAAGATGTTCTTTGATCGTTTACTGTATGTCTTAATAGTAGCGGTAGGTCATTAGTTTTGTGGTAGTGAATGGGAATATGTGTGCACTTTTTCCTCACTGTCAGAAAGCCACATAAAGATGGCTTTCATGTCTTTGCAGCCCAGGAATGCTCTGAAATAACCACTGGTCAAACTTGTTTAAGAAAATATATACAGAATAAATAAAAAATAAACAAACAATGTGTCAGTGGTCACCTTAAAGAAAAACAGAATCACTGTTACTTCAGCGATACCAACATTCTGTCCAAAAATGTGCGGATTAATTTTTATTTCTTACCACTAACATTTTTGAAAGTTAAAACTAGGTGAGGATCCCAATCGAGCTTTATTGGGCATTCCAGAATCACAATCCATGTAACAGGCAATTGGTCAAAACAACATGCAGATAATCCAGACGATATACCCCAGGGCAGAAAACACAGGCAAACAGGGAAATCCAGGACAATAGACAGAAGATCAAAACTAAGACACTGGAAACCAGGATTCAAAGGCTCAGAATTGCAGTGTTACATTGAACATACAAGACTTTGCAAAGAATGACTGAAAACACAGTGCTTATGAAGGCAGAGTTTAACAAGATAATTACCAGATCAAACAATAATAAGTCCAGGCAACGGGTTAAGTTTATGATGGGAAAACAAGGGAGTCGGGTGGAGTGCCCTATGGTGGAGATCATGGTGTTGACCTCTAGCTGGTGCATTTAATAAAAACATGGCAGAATATTAGTTGTGGCATTTTTTTTCAGCATATCATACATTTCATGTAAAATTGTCAACAGATGCAGCCTTTGCAATTCGCAGGCCAATTTTAAAGAAACAGTCGGCGACTCCTGCCCCCAGAGGGAAAAGTAAAACATTTTATGTAATGCGACTGCAATTTCTTTATTTCTGTTATATTTACAATGTTATCTCATATTTTGCTTTTAATAGTCTATTTATAAATGTATTCTATCTCTTTGACCAGAACTATTGTTACAATCGCGACCGAGCACAAAAACAGCATTCAATCCTCAGTTGCAGTTGATAGTCAGCTTTTCTTGATGTTTGTGTCTAGAGGTGTGGTGCAGATAGCAGACTTGAGGCTTTTAGAGAGCTTTTGAGAAGGTGGTCTGGAATGAATTTGCACTTGATTCCAAATAGTCAACCAATGAAAAGCGGCCACATTTTTGCACCTTCTGCAGAACAAGATGTCCTTTGATGGCTTCTAGACTCTTTGCATCACTGGCACTGGTGTGGGAACACTGACCTGGATGTGCCGAGGAACGCTGGTCTGACTTGAAACACATACAGTCAGGAGAGAGCGGGAAAGAGCTCAACACACACAACCCCCATTTCCAATGCACTGATTCCTGGAAATAAATTTTCCGTTCGTTTTCTCCATTAGGCATTTCAAACATTTATGAGGCAAGTAACCATATTTAGTCACTTCCGCACACATTAAAAATGCGCTCCCCCTGCCTCCATTTGGAGTTCTAGAGTCATGTGGTTTTCTCTCAGCCAATCAGGGGAGATCAAGCTATCGGACAGATATTGACATCCAGGCATCTGACCAATCAGCAGTGGCCTGGAGCACCTCAAACACAGCCATCTTGCAGAAATCATAAATATTGCTTTTTTGAACCTGCCTTCTCCCACAACTATAGTAATAACATCATAACTAAACATGGTAAGTTGATGTAACTCACAAATTATTTGGTTGAATAGTTGTGTTAAAGATTAAGATTGTTGTTATTTGCATAGCATTTGAAAAAATTAGCTTAATGTTTGGCTGAAAACTAAATGCACCATATTTGATCATATACCCCGTTTATCTAAGACTAGCAAGTGGCTATTTTTAGACATATGCCTTATGAATATATGTTTTTTTAATTATAGTTAAATGGCATACACAGGTGCTTATTGTTAGTGTGAGGCCTAGTTCTGTGTGAATTGATTTTAATTACTGAATATTGGTTTGTGATAAAACACAATTATGAGCAAATATAAGCTCATGACCATAGGTTAGAGTAGGAACGTAGATCGACGGGAAAATCGAGAGCTTCGCCTTGCAACTCCTTCTTCACCGCGACAGACCGGTACATCAACCGCATTACTGCAGAAGCTGCACCGATCCGTCTTCAATCTCCCGTCCCATCCTTCCCTCACTCAAGAACAAGACCCCAAGATACTTGAACTCCTCCACTTGAGGCAGGAACTCTCCACCAACCTGAAGTGGGCAATCCACCCTTTTCCGACTGAGAACCATGGCCTCAGATTTGGAGGTGCTGATTCCCATCCCAGCCGCTTTACACTCGGCTGGAAACCATCCCAGTGCATGCTGAAGGTCCTGGCTTGATGGGGCCAGCACGACAACATTATCCGCAAACAGCAGAGATGAAATCGTGCTGTCCCCAAACCTGACATCCTCCGGCCCCTGGCTGTGCCTATAAATTCTGTCCATAAAAATTATGAACAGAACTGGCGACAAAGGGCAGCCCTGCCAGGAGTCCAACATGGACCGGGAACAAGTCTGACTTATTGCCGGCAATGCGAACCAAGCTCCTGCTCCGGTCGTACAGGGACTGGATAGCCCTTAGGAAAGGGCCCCGGACCCTGTACTCCCAGAGCACCCTCCACAAGATGCCAGTATCAGTACCTCAAGACAGAGATGTCTCTAAATAAATGTTCCTTGCAGTTTGTGCCTATAATAAATAAATGTTCCTTGCAGTTTGTGCCTATAATAAATAATTTTTTTTGTTCAATAAAAAAAAAAAAAAATTTGTTTAAATTTCCTTTAACATCCCCCATTAGCTTTCTGTGGTTAAAATTTAGAATTTCCAAATATTTCAATGAGTGCCTTATAAAGGGTTAACAAGTACTAAACTTTGAACCAAACCAACTCCGAGATTTATCATTATTTCACAATGTATTACAAAAATACACGACTGGGTGTTTGACATCTTTCATGACAGTCTACAAAACAATTTTTGTAACTGATTCAGTCTGGGTTTTCTAAAAATCTTAACTCAGGAATATTTTCTAAAGTACATACAATACTTGCTCAGATTTCGGTCATATTGATGTGGACTTCAACTAAACTGATTGAAGACTGAGAGCATTCTCCTCCCTGACTGTACTTATGAGAACTGATTCTTGACATGTCAAACAAATAATGGCTCATTTTTGCATGGATTTGTATGGGAAAAAGAAGAAAAAGTTTTTGGTGTTAATTTGAAGTTAGTTGTAGCTTTTTTCGATTTGAAATGTAAAATTCAATATGGCTCTACACTACTGTTCAAGAAGATATTTTGAAGAATATCGGTAACTATGGAAAAAAATACTATGGAAGTCATTGGAGCCCATCAATTGTATTGTTACCAACATTCTTCAAAATATCTTCTTTTGTGTTCAAGGGAAGAAAGAAATTCATACAGGTTTGGAACAACTTGAGGGTAAGAAAATCATGACAGAATTTTCATATTTTGGTGAAATATTCCTTTAAACATTCACCAGAATAAGAAAATTAAAATCATACAGTCATAAAATCATACATAATCTCTGAGCCGCTCATTTCCATACAATGAACATATTTAATGACCAGTTACTGTCAAGCTATAAGGACAAAAAGAAAGCATAAAATATCATAAATGTACATGTAACTTGAGCACTATATTCCAAGTCTTTAGAAGCTATACGAGGAGCCGAGTTTTACTGGAAATATTCGCCATAGCTATCAAATCTGATTCATAAATGCATCAATTCTAACTTGTGTTACATTCATTTGTGAGACACAATGCCACTCGTAAAAAATAAAGTTTCCAAAAGGGACTTTTCCTAACAATGCCAAACATTTTGGGTTCCCCAAAAGAACCTTTCAGAAAACATTACAGAATTTTCATATTTTGGTGAAATGTTCCTTTAAGCATTCACCAGAATAAGAAAATTAAAATCATACAGCACAAAAGCTTGAGACATTACCAGCAAACTATTGGTATTGCATCTGTATCAGCAGATGTCAGTATAATCGGACATTGACTTTTATTATATAAATTGTTTTGTTTGTTTGTTTGTTTGTTTGTTTTGAACTCTATTGGAACAGAATAGAACGAGTAAAGTAATCAGGAGTCAGACTTCGGCCTTGTAGAGGAAATGGCCAGGCTGGGGAAAAACAGTCTGGCGGGCAGATAGGCTTGGCTGAGATAATTTTGTTTTGACATAGACATAAGCAACTAGCGGTAAACTGACAAAACTTGGCGTCCTCGTACACTGTCAAACACTGTCCAGACCACAAAATTTATATGGGCTGTCTGATCTCAGTGGATTTTGGACACACATGTGTCACATATATGCTTTTCCCCCCCATATAAGTAATAATTCACCGGTGCTAATAGCTGAATACATTGTTAACATTACTCTTCTTTTTTGCAGCTCCAAAAACCTGCAGCCCCAAGCAGTTTGTTTGCAGGGATCAGGTGACGTGTATCTCTAAAGGCTGGCGGTGTGACGGGGAAAAGGATTGTCCGGACGGATCGGACGAAGCCACAGATGTCTGTATGTATCACTGTTTCTCTGACACCAGCTGATCTATGGTTTTATTTGCATCTTAAACCTTGAGAGCATTGATAGTCTTGCAGGGTCTGCAAGTGATTGTTGCAGTATGTTCAGGTAATCACTGCACAATCTTTCGGTAGCATCACATTTTTCCTTCAATATGTCTTCGGTTTGAGTTAAAAATTGGAGGACTTTCTGTTTCTTCATTCCTCATTTGGAGTTTATTTTTATTTTTATAGAAATACAGTGATTTAATATGAAGATCTGAATGAAATCTGAGCGCTGCAAGTCCCACCACAGACTGTGCGCAGCTGTTACGTGATTCTGATAGGACGTATCGCTGTTTGGTTTTTTTGAGTGGTCATTCTGTTTCCCAGATGACTTTGACCTGAAGCACATGTTCTTTTGCTCTGCTTGTTTAGTCTGATCAGTTCCAATGACATTGACTTCTTGTGGCCTTGCTTATATCTGTTTATGGTGAACTTTTATGAGGACACAGCAAGTGTCTCTTTTACTATTTTCTACATTCAGTGAAATGCAGCACACCTAGATCACCATTATAATCAACAAAGCTGACATGCCATCAGTTGACGAACAATCTCTTTTTATTATCTCTGTTCCAACTTCAACTAGTTTTTTTCCCCCAATCTGACAGAAATATAAGGGAATTTTTCAACATATATAATATGTTTGAATTGGCTGATTTTTTTGTCGTTTTATATTAAACATAGGGTATAAATGAAATAGTTTTCAAGAGTGTATGTGATATTAAAAGAAACAATAGACAAAAACAATAATGGATCAATACAAGAATAATATGTTTGAAAGGATTAATCATAGAAATAACCATAAAAGAGTAATCATACGCATATTTTTTTTCTTATACACCACATTTAACAAGATTCAGTTTGAATGAGACTTCAGAATTAAGGAACCCGAAATATTTCCAGGTTGCGGATTGCAAAAATACTAATCTATAGTAGGCAAACAACTAGGCCTATTGAAAAAAAAAGTCATCTATAACACTGCATGTGATTTACAATCATTTAAATGAGTGTAAGTGAAGATCAATTTAACAACAGCTTCAAATCTCAGGTTGGGGTGAAAGTTTTCGACTCGCGATGTGTGTGAAGTACGCGAGTGTGAAGTATCTTTCCATTCGCACCCTTTCTGACAGGGCCGCCTAATAGAAACGCGCTAAGCAAATAGTGTGGCGTCAGTTTATCATGAGTCGAGCGAGGGAAGGGGAGCGACGTAATTAGAATTAACTTGCTACTTGAAATCTGGCCCTGGAAAACAATGCCACAGTTCATGAAGCAGCATTAAGACTTAAGGAATGTTTGTACTTCGCCGTCACAACCAATTACATGCTTTGAAATAATGTATCTTTCTCTAAAGAGCTGGCGTGGCTTTCAAAAGTGTTGGGTAAGGCATGAATCCGCTCCGTAAGAGGAGGAGAAGTCTGGAAGTCATTAAAACCCCGTCCAGAGGAATGGAGGAAAACTGCTGTTTTTTCATGATCTGCTTTTCTCGGCTCAAATTTCTCTCTCTCTCTCTCCTCTCTCTCTCTCTCTCTCTCTCTCTCTCTCTCTCTCCATCTCTCTCTCTCTCAATCTCTCTCAACACACATACTGACACCCTAGTCTTCAGTGTTCTCTATTTTAGCTGCGCTACAGGCTATTGAAGCTCCTTTACGCTCTTTGCATTAAAATTAGACAGTCTTTTCGTAATACTTTGAGAGCCGATGTGACGCCAAACTCCCTGCTTTAATAACTGTTTCACTGCTCTCAAAAGAATTCTGTCATCATTTACTCAAACCAGGGGGATTTTCGTTTGTCTTAAGTCTTTTTCCTTAAAAGTCCTTAAGTCTTAAAATCTCGGAGCCGCTCATTTCCATACAATGAACATATTTGATGACCAGTTACTGTCAAGCTATAAGGACAAAAAGAAAGCATAAATTATCATAAAAGTACATGTAACTTGAGCACTATATTCCAAGTCTTTAGAAGCTATACGAGGAGCCGAGTTTTACTGGAAATATTCGCCATAGCTATCAAATCTGATTCATAAATGCATCAATTCTAACTTGTGTTACAAGTTTCCAAAAGGGACTTTTCATAACAATGCCAAACATTTTGGGTTCCCCAAAAGAACCTTTCAGAAAACATTTGAACAATTTGAAGAACATTTTTACATCATTAAGAGCCTTTTGTGCATTGGAAAGGTTTAATGAATGTTAAAGGTTCTTCATGGAACAACAGATGCCAATAAAGAACCTGTATTTTCCAGTGTTTGTGTCAGTAATGTCACACCAGAGGCAACGTGTCTTCATGCGCAACATTTGGTCCATTATAATGTTTCATGCTTTCATTATTAGGAAAATGCAGCTCAGACATTCTTTGAACATGTTAACATGTGTTCCATTGAAGACAGAAAGTCTTGTTTAGAATAACATGAAAGTGAGATGATGACAGAATTTAAACAGAAATATACCACTTATATCAAGTGGGATGTGTGTGGAAACGTGCTCTGTTTGTGGATTCCTCAGTGCAGATGTGTCAGATCATTGAAGATCTGCCCAATGAAAGAGGTTTATTTATTTACGTGGTTTGATTTCACTGTGTCTTTTGTGAAAGATGCCATGGCTAGCAGTGAAGTCTGTCGCTGTGCCCACTGCAGCTGCTGTGCTTTCCTCTGCGGACAACACTACACAATAAACAGCTTTGTACCACCGGTCCTGGGCTTCAATGAGATGAGAACAGTAATATGCCTTTAAGAAGAAAATAATTATCATCCTTTTATCTTCAGATGTCAAAAGTCAGTTTATTAAAACATAACATTCAATATGTTTGTATGGTCTGGCAATATCTTTCTTATATCTACTGGAGAAGCCATCTTAAATGAGATATCACTCAGAAGTGTGTTAAAGGTCTATTTTGCCAATTTCATAATCAGAATGATTTACAGTAGGGTTCTGCCATATATTGAATATTTATTCAAAATATTACATTATTTATATTTAATTTTGAAGGTAACTAAATCATGACTGTGCTGGTAGATTAATTTCTCACCCTGAGGTTTATATTTTGTCATTTACTGACAAAATATACCGTAAAATGTAACATTAAACTCTAACCAGAAACACTTAAATGTACAACACATTTTTATAACTTTCAAATTCGTCAATATGAATTTATGTAATTTAATTATGTAATTATCATCAGATCTCCTCAAATCAAATATTACCCTCCTGGATGGCACAGAAAACATAAATTTGTGGTTGTACTGGAAAATTATACAACCTGATTAATATAGAGTATTCTCAGAGAAACATCGATTATACCTTATTTATCATCCTTGTCTTGGGAATCGTATTTGACAGCAACTTCAGTTTTAAGAAACTTTATTAGCAATGTTTATAAAACAGCATATTAGAATCACTTAAATGCACATCACATTTTTATAACTTCCAAATTCATCAATATGAACTTTCCGTAATTTGCCTAAATGGAACATCAATCCTTTGTGGGCAAACAAAATTGTTCCATATAATAAACTGAAATACCAAAAACATTTACTTAAATTATATAAAATCAAGAATTATAAGAAAACATTGACCTCTTATAGCAATACCCTGCACTGTACCCACAACTAAACGTCTCTCTTTATCCCAGAGCTGCAGTCTATGTAGCACATGTGTGTAAAAGTCATTTAGATCTGTCTCACGTTGAGAGGGTTGAAGGTCTGAGCTCTGATCTCACAGCAGAGCTTTGACCTGCTGTGTTTAGATGAGAAGAGTCTGTTGTTTAACATTTTACAGCTGGAAAAATGAGCCGAGCATCAACTGTTTATCTTTAGAGGTTCAATTCTATAAAATGCATAATAATTTACACACCTACTTGGTTAGCTGACTCATTCAAGAGTTTCATATCTGTGCTATTTAAATTCAGAATGAATGATTTTCTGCCTCTAGAAAACACAGCTTCTGCCGTAGTTTTTGTAAGAGATGGCAAACCTGTTTCAGATCTTAAATGCCTAATTAAACAGGTGGATTATTTTTTACAGATCTGTCTCAGATCTGTGTTATTGTTATTTCTTCACCTCTAGGTTTAAATTTTGCAACACCTGATAATTTGGTGCAGGGCTCACGGCATGAGGAAGGAAATTTTGCATGATCTTTTTTTAAAACCATACAGTAATTTTTTAAACTCAAAAAGAGTATTTATTTAAACCAAACTACAAATTTGAGTTGTTCTCTACTTCCTCAACATTGTGACATCACTTTGGAACCTATTAACACATAATCGCCTCTACAGCAACATATCATTGCTACTTTCACATTATTGTGATTTCATATGGCAATTTCCCTAATCTCAGTACTGACTTTAAAATAGTTGGTCACAAGATTCTGCTTGACTGCAGAATAGTGCTGGCATAACTCGTCCAATCCTATACTGGTTTAAATCCTGTTTAAGTAGCTTGGGATAAGTACTGTGTGTTGAACTATACACACACCTCCACAAGCCATGTAGTATCTTGAGGTGTCCCTCAAGGCTCAATCCTGGGTTACTTTTTTATTAAATATGTTTGATTCCATTAGCTGATGTAATTATCATCAGATCTCCTCAAATCAAATATTACCTTCCTGGATGGCACAGAAAACATAAATTTGTGGTTGTTCTGGAACATTATACAACCTGATTAATATAGAGTATTCTCAGAGAAACGTCCATTATACCTTATTTATCATCCTTGTCTCTGAAAACCAATAATCACATCAAGAATTTGTGAATCGTATTTGACAGCAACTTCAGTTTTAAGAAACTCTATTAGCAATGTTTATAAAACAGCATATTGACACCTCTGAAGTATGCAAAATTCTCTCCCCGACTGAAAGCGAGAAACTCATTCACACATTTTATACGAGACTTAACTGCTGCAGAAGTGTTTTGGCTGGCTTATCAAAGAGTTCAACGCAGCTGCAAGAATGCTGACTCGTGCTCGCCTGAGGTATCACATTAAATCCCTTCAGTGGCTACGTGTCACACAGAATTGACTTCAAGATCCCTTATTTACTTTTAAATTTATTTATGGTGTCATCCTAATGTACAATAGCAATATAATTTCTCTAGTGAAAACTAAATATACTAAAATGTATTTCAAATACATTTATTTTATGCTAAGTATACTACAAAATACATTTATATTTATATACTTAATATAAATATCATGTAATTGTACTTTTATTATGCTAAATTGGAACGACTAATTTTGTACTTAATGCATTTTAGGTATTCAGAAATAGTGCTGAGGTCCAACTAAAGCTATACTTAAGTATATTTGACTGTGCTGAAGTGGAACTATTGTAATATTGGTACAGGTACACAAGTGGTGGAGGCTACCCGAACACAGTCAACAACTCAAATTGGCCCTTCAATCACTTAACATCAACCTCGACCAACCAATCGACAGGCTCTGGGACGATATCACCTGCCCCATACACACCGCTGCCTCTGACATTCTCGGCTCAACGAAGCCAGGGCAGCGATACATGGACAAGCACGTCTGGTGGTGGGGGGAGGAGGTCCAGACTGCGATCAAGGCCAAGAAGCTGGCGTACAAGTTATGGCATCGCACACCCCTGGACGCCTGCCACCAAAACTATCGGACACTCAAGGCGCCTGCGAAATGGGTAGTGGCCAAGGCGAAAGCTGAGTACTACCATGACCTGTTACGAGCAATTAGGCACGCCCGAAGGGGAGAAAATGATCAACCGCATCACAAACTCGTGGCACAAATCGACCCAAGCCATTGGCCGAGTGAAGCACATCAAGAGTGCTGAAGGGCAAGTGTTGCACGACCCTCCCGCCATCCTTGCCCGTTGGAATGAGTATTTCACCGCCATCTCAAATGACGAATTCCCGCATCCACCGATTCACAGCCCCGACCCCATCCGTGGACCCGTACCTCCAGTCACCACCATCGAAGTCACGAAGGCTGTGAAGAGAATGAAGAATGGCAAAGCTACTGGGCCAGAAGGAATCCCAGTCGATGTCTGGAAGCCGATGGGGCATCATGGAGCCGAGATCCTTGGTGCCCTGTTCAATAAGACCATCGCCGAGAACAGGGCACCACAGGCCTGGACGACCAGCACCACAGTACCAATCTGGAAAGGCAACGGTGATATCTCTGAATGTAAAAACTACTGCCCAATCAGACTCCTGTGTCACGCCATGAAGATCTTTGAACATGTCCTGGACAGCTGCTTACGCAGCGTTATCAACATCAGCCCCAACTATTGCGGCTTCGTCAAGGGACGCGGAACCACGGACGCTATCCACGCTGCCTGCCTGCTGATGTAAAAGCACCGGGAAAAGAACAAGCCCATCCGCATGATCTTCCTGGACCTAGGGAAGGCTTTTGATCATGTACCCCACTAACTCATCTGGGCCTCCCTCCGATCCCACTCTGTCCCCGAGGCCTATATCAACTGGGTCCAAATACTCTACCAAAACATTACGAGTGTTGTCCGGGATATCACCACCATTCGCCATCAACGTCGGAGTACATCAAGGATCAGCCCTTTCGCCACTGCTCTTCATCACCTGCATGGACGTGGCAACAGGAGATCTGCAGCCACACCATCCCTGGACACTATTCTACGCTGACGATGTACTCCCCGCTGACAGTGAGTAGCAAAACCTCCAAGACCACACACAACGGTGGAAAGACCGCCTGGACCAGAATGGCCTACGGCTCAACATCGACATGACAGAATACATGGAAAGTGCCCCCCCCCCCCCCCCACAGACCGGTAATACCATCAGTATCGTCGGCATAGATCTAAAGAAGGCCCCCCAATTCAGATACCTCGGCTCCACCATCTCGGCTGATGGCGAAAGCCTCCCAGATGTCAGGTCTCGAGTCAATGCTGCCTGGTTGAAATTGCGTCAAGTCACCGGAATCCTCTGCGATAAACGCATCCCCAAACACCTCAAGGCAAAGATCTATAAGGCAGTCGTCCGTCCAGTCGCCCTATATGGAGCGGAGTGTTGGCCCGCAACCAACCGGCACGGACAGGCCCTTCATGTAATGGAGATGCGGATGCTAAGGTGGAGGCTAGGGCTGACCAGACGGCAGAGTATGTGAGCGGAGTGGAGCGGCAACAATTTTCCCTCCACGCTCCAAGCATTTAATAATCACTCGGCTCCAGCTCCGCTCCGGGTTCACCATTTACCGCTCCCTGAGTCCCTACTCCCCTCCTTGCTCACTGATTTAAGAAACACCGCTCCGTCTTCATTCCCAGAGGAAATTGCGAATAAAGTATTTAAGTATGCTTTGAAATCTCTGAAAATTTCTCCTCATCATAATATAGGCATATTAGATAAAAAAATAAAAAAAAAACATTAGGAGAATAGTTTCAATGTGGTTTATTGGATAGTGTGCACACTTTTCCTATGACATGCTAAGCTTATTACATGGTTATCAGCATTATAAGTTAAATATAATTGCTGCTTTTTGCAGAGCATATTTTGTTTGTAAAGAAGAAAATAACTGCGTTTTCATCAGTTATTTTATCTACGGGTCGCTACATTTCTTACAGTTTTCTGCTCATTCGAAATCAAATAGGCTACCAACAGCGCTGTAAGATTACATTTGTTTGAATTAAATGCATTAGTGAGAAAGTGATTGCGTGTGTGATTAAGTGTTACCTGTTTAAAATGTGCTTCACCTGATCCAGCTTGATCTCATGAAAGTGCGTATCTATAGCACAAATTTTATTTCTCGTACCATTTATACGCCAAAACCTGTTTTTACTTGCATAGCCTAGGATATGCAGTTTTCGCATGCATATGAAACGCACTTTATGGCGTGCACGCACTTCACACATCTAATCCTAACCAAGGGGTTTAGTGCATTTCATTTGCACGCAAAAACTAGTTTTGCAGCTCAAGTAGCTACATCGGCGTCATCATAACCTTCATATTTTTTCTGATTTGAGTGAACCATGCAGTTCTATAATGAGCCGTTGGCATGATTATTGTACTCGTGATGGAGCGGTAGTGGAGCGCTCTCGGAGCCAGTGAAAACCACAACGCTCCGACTTTTAAAAAATCCGCTCCGCACTCCATTCAAAATCACACCGCTTCACTCCTCGCTCCGCTCCCACTCCAATCCGCTCACATACTCTGCCCGATGGGACCAAGTGATGAATGAGGATGTCAGAAAGACCATGGCAGTAGCACCAATTATGGAGAAGATGGTATGGCCACGTAGTCAGGAGCGAGGAGAAGTCAATAGTGAAGAGGGCCCTGCGTCTCAACCGGTCTCAACCCTGAAGGAAAGCGACCCAGAGGAAGACCAAAGAAGCCATGGATGGATCAGATAAAGTAAGATATGAAACATGGCAATGCCGCCCCTAAAGATGCCCTTAATCGGAAGAAATGGAGAGTAACCTGCCGAAAAGCGGACCCCGCATTACGATGGGACAAACGCTAGGAGAGAGAGAGAGAGAGAGAGAGAGAGTGCGTTGTGCAATAAAGAAGTACTCCAAATAAAAATTTATATCAGTAAGTGTCAAGCGATATTTCAGTAAATATGTTAATGGATTTGTAGTATACTTAGTATGAAATAAATTAATTTTAAATACATTTTCATATAGGTTTTTTTCACTAGGGTTCTTAATACAGTACACTCCAGTTAGACATATAAAACATGTGGTGAATCAACCTTTATTCACTGTAACTCTGAATTACCACCTTAAAAGGTGTCGGTAAATACTTCACACTATAAATATTGAATGGTCTATATATTTTCTCGCTTTATTTAGATGATAAGTTTTAAGTGAAGCATTCTGGGTTCTTAATGGCTTTGAGTGTCACATCCATGATCTCAAGAGAAATGATCTTAACAGGGGTTAAAATAAAGATCCATTCTGCTTGAGACTCCTTCACTGAATGAGCTTCAGATTTATCCAGGGGCAAGAAGAATTTCAGAAGTAGCATGCCAGTTCACACTCTTGGATTCCTCTTCAAACACTCAGCAGTGTTGGTATGTGGATGGTTTGCGTGATGTTGTGAGGGATCGAGAGGTCACATCCAGTCCTCATTCATGATGTGAAATGGGTTCTTGTTATGGATCATTAATCTCATAAATAATAAAAAATGTATGAGATAAAAAATAAAAAATAATAAACAATTGTTAGAGAAACACATGTTAGTAATAGTTAGTGCTAGTCTGGCTATCACAAGACCAAGCTCAATCTTTTAAGATTGAACATTAGTCTGGGGAGTCTGGTTTGTAGCATTGATCAACGGTTTGCAGAAGCAGCAATGGCACTGAGTGATTTTTGTACGTTGTGCAAAAAAACCTTGAAAGTGAGTGGTATTTACACCCACTCGAGCGATTTGTTTGCTAAACTAAAGAAGCCATTGAGCATCGTCGAGAGATTAAAAGGAATTGGACGGTCGCTTCTCAATCATCATCGTGTTAAAGCTGACCAATAGCGTGCCAGGTGGATAAGCCAGTTTGTGATTGGTCCCCGCAGATTTGTAATGGTAGCACGATAGAAAAATGTACAGGTTTCCAGCCTGAGGTGCAGGGCGAAATCACTGGCAGATCGAGCTGGGTTTACTCAGTCTAAGTTAGTGCGGTAAGGTCTTTTGATTGAACAATAGTTTGGCATGCCCAGAACACAAGCAGCGGCAAAAAAAGCCTCTGCTCTGCACCATAATTGTGTTGTTTTTGTTCTATAGGATGCACAAACACAACTGTGTTTTATGTCATTGCTTATGGAACATAAACCAAATGTGCTCTTCTGACATCAGTTACAAATGCTTCATGCCTGTATAGAAAATTGTATTTGGCAAAATAACTGCTAATGATTCGTCTTGTGAGTGGAAACTTTCTAATGTTATGTTTTGGCTGCTTTGTATAGTTAATGAACAATTAAGGAAAGTAGTAAGACATGCATTGGTCTTATTCACGCATGAATGCACCAGTGACCTTGAATGGCCCATTACTGTACTATTACATGCATGAGTTATAAGAAATGTCTGACATGGACAATTTGAGTTGAAGATTTCACTGAAATGAGTCGCAGAGGCCAATATATCAGATGTTGTGATATCAAGCAAAAATACTTACATTTAACTAAACAACACATCATTATTAACTCCCATATTTAAAATTGGGGTTTTGAATTTAAACACATAATGCATAACATCGATTTGTGACAACCTATGTCTGGCTTGTTGAGAAGAAGTGCTATTGTCTCTCAGACATGCAATTTTGACCTGACAGATGAAAACAATTCCACTTGCATTGGAGCAAAGACCTGAGCAAAATCTATATGGAAGTTTTTGCACACATTTTGTACTCTAACTGTGTGTTTTACACTGGAAGAATGAATATTTTGCTAGATCTGTGGCTGCTACCCACGATAAACATCACAGTAAAACACAAACTGTGACTGCCGAATCAGCTTTGAGTCTCGGCCTCAAAATACTGGTGTTATCAGAACAAATGTTTATTTATACCGTATGATGTAAGGGCAATGACGTATAACACTATAGTTTATACGAAGTTGATTGAATATAAGCTAATTATTGGCACTGGCACAAAACTATAATTCTATATACCATTATTACATTGAAATACTCTTGGATCTGTGAAATAGTAATTTTTATCATATGTTTCTTGATCTATTATTTGGACTGCCAGATGTTTAGACACTGTTGCACAGAAATGCAATATATATATGTATATATATATATATATATATATATATATATATATATTTTTTTTTTTTTTAAATATGATAATGTTAACACTGTATTAAAAACAGAGTAATTGCTGCTTTTTCACTTTTAAAAAAAGAGTAGTAGACTGTACACATTGGATATTGGGCAGTAAGCAGGGAGTATTCTGAACACCGCTGGTGTATTGTATGTCTGGCTGCTGTATGGTTTGTTTTCCACTTGGCCAGATGACAGTCAGAGATTTATTAGCTGACCGGTGCCGGGTTTGGGTCAACCACAGAGTGCAGAATAGAAACAAGTCTAAATTTGATCAGAAATCATACAGAGAAACTGCAGAAACATTTTTACAGTCTAACTATTTTTCAAATGTACATTATTTAAAGCTGATATATTGATTTGATAATATAAAGAAGAGATTATCTCTTGGAACCATTGCAATGAAATTGGTTCTTGATTTTACGCTGCTGCTGCATGGCTGATATAATGGGTTTTGTTTTTGAAAATGAAAGCTTTAGTGTTGCTTTCAGCCCTGATTTCTTGTCTTTTTCTATTTAATTTTTTTTTTATTATTGATATAATTATCAGCAGATGCAGCTATATGTGATATAGACATAATTGCTTGCATTGTATGTTTGTGGTCTTCGGCCTGAGAAATGTCCTGACAGTTTTGACTGATTATGGTCACCTGGGAAGTGACCATAGGGAACTTAGGGTAGACCTGGCTAGTTGTCACTGTTTACTCCGATGAATATCTATCAGGGTAGATTTACTTTTGAAAGCCAATTTCTGCATAAACACACACATTAAGCTTTGTGGTAATTTACCACAACATAAACCTGTTGTTATCAATACTTTGTTTGAAATATGCAATAAATTAAAAAAATATATTTAAATAAATGCATTAACGTGAACATAAACGATTGATGTTACAGAATTTGTTACAGTGTTAGTTAGTATAAATATAATTGCTCATGTTAGTAAACATAAGGACTCATGAAACATCAAAACTTAAAACATGTAAAAACAGCATTTAAATACCAAACCATTGTTTTGGCCTTATATAGATATATAGCTTTCATTTTATAGTAATTTTATAGTAAAAAATATTTTGTAAAATATTTATTTTATATTAAAAAAAATATATTAATAAAGTATATTTGATTTACTGTAAATTTTAACTTCCATAACTTTTTCATACTTTCATTTTTTGAAGTGCTTTCACTTCAGTAATAATCTGCCGATTGTTTTCTTTAAAACAAGACCAAACTTAGGTCTATATTCCAAAGCATTCTGGAATTACAACCATTTAGGTTTGTATACTGCATTTTAATGTCAATTATCAAAAGGGGGATGACAGCTAAGGGGTTAAGTAACAGAAATTGATATAACATTATAATATAGATGCAGTTGTTATTTGTTCTTTTATACAAAATAATAAAACACGTGACAACCTCCTGTTATTAGAACACAATTCAGCCGTTTAGTTAAAATCCGCCTGCACTAAATAGTTGACCCTTGCTCTAAATTGTTTTACCTGGATTACATTTTCCTCATATGGAACTTCAAGCATCTGTTATCTATAAATAAGAGAAATAAACTAGACTTGTCAGCATGTGAAATCTGCACTAGCTTTGCACATTCTGTCTTTATATTTCAAAATCCCTCTGTTTGGCTCATTTGTGAGAGTGGCATGTGGTCTTGTCACAGGGTCTCAGGTCACGTTCCCCATGATGCTCTAATTCCAGAGTTTTCCATGTGGCTGAGAGTGTTTTGACCGAGCGTTTCCTGTTCGACGAGTGTTTCCACCTTCAGATCCTCTGGAACGCCACATGTGATCATGATATTACAATAGGCTTATGGTCTCAGCACACGCCTGTGCAAGGTGTCCACAATCCTGCTCACTTACGGGACCCCTGGGACAGAAACAATGATTTTCTTATGCTGTAGTTTCTTCAAAATATTTTGTACATTTTTAAATTGTGACTTTTTTCGTGAACCATTTCCCCTTGCTCTCTGAATGTTTTTGCTAAAGTATATGTTACATGTATAAATTAAATAATGAATAATGAGGGATTGGAGATACTCTATGTGTGTTGTACTGTATGCGTTTTGCAAGCTATGTTTTCATTGGATTTTAAAAAAGTGGTGGGAACAAAGTGGTGGGAAGAAAATGGTTCTGAATCTGTACTAAAAAACTTTTTCCTTTTGTTTACCATTTAGTATTGTTGTTTTAATTATTATGTAATCATATGTTATTTTATGAATTTTACAATGCATACATGTTATATATTAACTATGGATAGGGGAATAGAATTAGACTTAAAATGGGCTTTTTATGTACCGCTCACATCCGATTTATCAGAATACAGATACAAATAATTTTGCTATTGCTGCACACGATACATCTGTTCATCTGGCCAGTTTGATGATAGGACTCCCAAAGACATTCCAATCCTGGAAATATTAGGATTTTTTTTAATTTATGATTTCCAGGCCTGAGAGATCATGGAAATTAACAATCTTTAAAATGTCATGGAAAAGCAATGGAATATAAAATTATTCTAGTTTTTCATTGCTGAAGATTTCTTTATTTGTGTGAGTGAGAAAGATATAAAACATATATTTTCAATTTATTTAAATTTTAAAAAACACTTATCTACTAATATCAAACAATTCATTGGCAAAAAGTGTATGATGTCATAACGATGGGTTACTTAACGTAATCCCGGGTTCTTTGATAACAGAGTGAGGTGTTTCACTATGGGAATCGCTTTGGGCGTGACCAACTACGGAAGCTCCTATGCCACCACGTCTGTCTCTGACAGACAGGTCGACCTGAAATCAGGCTCCGCCCCCACCTATATTACTCAGGTCGACCCCTACGAGGTCATTATAGAGAGATTTCTTCCCGTTCCTGTGCAAGGAGGGAAGTGTTGGTGAAACACCTCACTCTGTTATCAAAGAACCCGGGATTACGTTAAGTAACCCATCGTTCTTTTTCTAACTTAGCTCGGTGTTTCACTATGGGAGATATAGACCACTCCCGGATTGCAACGTACGCTATACGTCATCATATGGGACCTGACGTGCTGGCTCCTAACACTGCATTAGCTAAGGATGGCTCAGACACATTCAGTCTATAAAATCGCACAAAAGTGTGCGGCGTGGCCCAGCTTGCTGCAGCACAGATCTCCTGGACCGAAACGCCCCTAAGTAAGGCCCATGATGTAGCCATGCCCCTAGTGGAGTGGGCCCTTAAGCCCTCGGGAGGTTGGGAACCTCTACATTCATATGCTAAAGAAATAGCTTCTACAATCCAATGGGACAGTCGCTGACGTGACAATGGCTTCCCTTTGTGAGGAGTAGCCCATGACACAAACAGCTGGTCATTTTTCCTGAAACCTGCTGTCCTTTCTACGTACACACGAAGCGCCCGTACAGGACACAAGGCATTCAACCTCCTATCCTCCGGAGAAGAGAACGGAGGAGGGTGAAAAGCTGCAAGATCTGTAGTTTGACATCTATACGACGAATCCACTACTTTAGGTACGAATGCAGGGTTAGGGCGAAAGGAAACCCTTGTAAACCCTGGAGAAAACTGCAGACAAGACGGGCTGACCGACAGAGCCTGTAAGTCACTCACCCTCTTAGCTGAGACCAGCGCTAACAATAGTGCTGTCTTAAGAGAGAGAAACTTAAACCCTATAGCTTCCAACGGCTCAAAAGGCTAAGTACACCTTTATCGTAGAAAAAGCTTTCCCTTTTTCTAACAGATCCTGGAGGAAACATAATATATCCCTCACTGAACATTGAAAAGGGACGATATGACTCCGTCCACACCATCCTTCAAAGACTCGCCATTTATTACTATACAATGAGCGAGTGGAAGAGGCTCTTGCACTTTGTATAGTGTGTACGACTGATGGGGGCAGACCTGCTGCACTTAAATTCCACCTCTCACGGGCCAGGCCCAGAGAGCTATCCTGTCTGGGTGAGGATGGTAGATTCCCCCCCCCCCCCCCCCCCCCCCCCCCCGCTTGTGACAGGAGGTCCCTCCGGGGAGGGAGGGGCCATGGCTGACCCGACAGTAGTTGAACTATCTCGGCCACCCAATGTCTGGATGGCCACCGTGGAGCTATCAGTATCAGTGACAATCCCATTTCCCTCACCCTGGCCAGAGTGGGTGAAATCAGACTCAGAGGGGGAAATGCATACAGCAGGACATTTGGCCATGGGTGGGCTAAAGCATCCACACCCAATGGTGCATTTCCGTCCGCCAGAGAGAAATAAAGAGGACATTGAGCGTTTTCCTGCGAGGTGAAGAGATCTACGACCGCCTGGCCGTATTTCTGCCATATCTGCTTCACCACCTGGGGATGATACAGGGGATTTCCTCTGGACAACAAATCTGCTCCCCTGTTCAATATCCCTGGAATATGGGTTGCCCTGATGGATAAAAGCCTTATGTCGCACCACACAATCAGCTCTTTTGCCAGCTGGTGCAGTTGAAGAGAGCGTGTGCCTCCCTGTCGGTTGATATAAGCAACCACTGTGGAATTGTCTGTTTTCACTAAAACATGCTGGCCCCTGATGAAGCTCAGAAAATGTTTCAGCGCTAGAAACACCGCCAACAATTCCAAGTAATTTATGTGCTTGTGAATCAGCTGTGGAGGCCACACACCGTTCACAGCTCTGCCCATCAGAGTTGCTCCCCAGCCCTTTAATGACGCGTCCGTCGTCATAGTGACTCTGACGACACTGTCCCCAAGGGAATCCCCGATCTGAGGGTTCTGGGGCTTTTCCAGTGTCTGAGCGCTCTGACGCACGCATAAGTCACTCTCACCGGTCGGTTGAGATGACGCCGAGAACACAGACGCAGATGCGCGACCCAGCGCTGAAAGTCTCTCATTATAAGTAGTCCCAGGCGTACTACAGATATCGCTGAAGCCATTAAACCCAGCATTCGTAGACACAGTCTGAATGGGACAATTTCCCCGTCTGAAAACGGGACAGACATTGAGTGAAGGACGTGATCCTCCTCTATGTCAGAGTGACTCGATAAGAGAGGGAGTTTATACTGAGTCCTAGATATTCTGTGTGCTGAGCTGGCTCTAAGCTGCTCTTTTCCATGTTTATTCTGAATCCCAAGCTGTCGAGATGCAATAACACCATGTCTGCGTCTTTGATTGCTTGCTCTTTCGACGAGGCGCATATCAGATAATCGTCTATGTACGACAGTATTCTTATCCCCTTGTTTCTCAACGGAAAAAGTGCTGCTTCCACACATTTGCTGAATACTCTCGGTGCTAAAGACAGGCCAAAGGGCATTGTCTGAAATTCGTAAGCAGTGCCTCGAAATGCAAACCTGAGATACTTCCTGTGAGACGGGTACACATCTATGTGAAAATACGCGTCTGACAGATCGATCGTCACAAACCAGTCGTTCTGGCGGATGGATCGACAAAGTGTTTTGTGTGTCAACATTTTGAATGAATATCTCCGTAGGTGCTTGTTTAACACACGGAGATCTAGAATTGGACGCAGAGATATGCTCCCCTTCTTTGGGATCACAAAATAACGGGAATAAAAACCCTGACAGCTCACCTCCTTTGGCACCACTCTGATGGCTCGTTTGTCTAAAAGAGTGTCTATCTCGGCCGTCAGGACGCGAGCTGATTCTCCCTCGGCCACTGAGACTATCATACCATTGAATCTGGGTGGTTTCATGGCAAATTGAAGTCTGTATCCCCGTGAAATCGTGTTTACAACCCACGGATGAGCTGCGCATGCGCGCCAACTGAGTATGCGAGCCGAGAGAGGTCCCTTGTATACTTCCCCAACGCAGGCGCGCTTTGATGACGTCATTACCGTCTCTGCGCTGACCCCTTCTGAAGGCGCGCGCGCTCCCTCCGGCGGGGAGGCTAGGGATACACATTTTAATGTTTGGATTTTTTTGCAATCTATCGCCCTCGGCTGTCTGCCTGGCTGCGATAGTGAAACATTTATTGAGTTTATTGAATTCGGGGAGCATATCGCCCTTAGCCTGTGGCCTGGATGCGATAATGCATTCTTTATTAAACATTCCCCTGAACTGATGGGCGTTTGAAAACCCGGTGTGAGTGCTTGGTGACACTGGAGAACATTTTGAACTTGATAGCTTATAGCTGGAGCCCTTACTGAACTGAGAACAACAGGGCTGGACCCCCTCCTTCTCTTTGCGGGCGGAGAGAGAAGTGCCGGGGAACATTCGCGTGTCAGGTCGCACGCTTTTTCTTCCGATCCTCGGGGTGGGGTGGGCGGTTTCTCGCCGCCGCGGCCGCAAACGAATGTTTCCCCCAGGGTCCGGAGCCATCAGGTCTCGGACGATGGCCAGATTGCTGTCCGCTGGGAGCCGGTCTCACACTCCTAGCCCCCGTCTGTCTCCCTCTCGCCGCAGCAGCTGCTGCAAAACCCTGCCGTGCTGGTTGAGAGGGTGGTCACGGTGTTTGCTTGCGTGGTAAACAGAGGTTAAAAGCCTCATCCTCCTGTTTCCTGAGGGTGCTGGTTTCTCTCATTTTCTCGAGAGCTGGTCCGAAAAGGCCCTTAGTTGGGTCGAACGCAGCGTCCATCACCTCTGCTTTTTGAGCGTCGCTTAATCCAGATAGGTTCAGCCATAACGCTCTCTCACCTGAAACGGCCAAGCCCATAACACGGCCACAGCCCTGAACCGCGCCACGAGAAGAGCGGAGAATTAGGTCGTTTACCACACATATCTCGTCCCAGAGTGCTGGGTTCGGCACTCCCGTATCTAGTTGTCGCCCCATCTCCTCCAAAATCTCTGCCTGGTTCGCTGACAGTAAAGTCACCGCGTTCAGCGAGCACACTGACTGCGCCGCATACTTGTACATCCTCTGATAGACGGACGCGGTCAGACGCTCCATCTTGTTCGGCAGCGAAATTTGGGATGAGGCAGAAATAGATCGGCGATTCGGATGGAGGTGATAGGCCACTGAAGACTCTATCGCTGGGGGTCCGGCCAGCCCCAGCTCTCCCATTCCTTGGATCTCAAGCTTAGAACATCCCTTGGTCGGGAGCTTGCTCTTAAAGGGGCTACCCCAATGGCGGGACATCTCCTTCATGCACGCCGGCACGGTGGGTAGGATTTGTCTCGTTGTGGTTTGAGCAGGCGGTAGCCTTTTCCCGTCATAAAGGTCCCTCTCTGCTCCTTCTGAATCCTGGGCCGCGGGCCACGCTAGGCCCAGTTTTGCCGCGGCTCGCTTGCACACCTCGTGCAGGTTACCGTCTGCCTGAGAGCCAGTGTCAGTCGCGCTAGGGGGTCTAGACTGCTGGACAGGGAAGAGAGAGTTGTCTTCCTCCTCCTCGTCGTCCATGTCCAAGTCGAGGAGGTCAGAGTTAGCATCGCCCTCCGCATCCTCGTCCCCCGGCTCCCCCTCCTCGTGTGCGAGAAGGCCATCGAACAGAGGAGGCATATCCGGGGATTCGGCTTCCATCATATCAGCCCAGCTCGTCGTGGTAGCTCGCTGATGATCGTTAGCCTTAGGTTTTGCGATGGCTCCGGCCAGACATGAGTCCTGCTGCCTAGCCACCGCCACTCTCAGCCTTCTCTCCAAAATTTTTACCGGCAATGACGCACAGTGAACGCAGGTTTGTGGGTCTGCAAGCGACGTTTGAGCGTGCTTAGCGCCCATGCACACGATGCACATGGGATGGGGGTCCCTGCCCGAGACGGTTGCTCCACATGACGATGGACACGGGCGGGGTGCAGGTTCCCTGCTTTTCGGCTCATTCCCTTTGGCGGGGGTAATGATTGTCGACATAACGGCTGGAGAGAGAAGGAGTGATTCAAAGACACGTCACATTAGTCCGATCGATGGATCACAGGGTAGTTAGCCCTTTTCGCGGCTCGCCTGACGCGTAAAGCCTACGGTGGCTTGACACCACTGTAATTCTACTGTCGTGATAACACGCGGTATTCCTAACCGAAAAGCTCGCCTTGACGCGGACACTATTCGGTGTGACACTCAACACAGTCCCAATCCAATCCACTGATGTCGCGTTCGGTAGCGTAATCCAATGACGGCCCGCCTGTTGAACAGTTAAGCGAAATCAGCGACAGGGTCGGACGTGCTGAGAGAGCTTGTTGTAGTCCCTCACGGAAAGAAAGCGAGAATGACCTCGTAGGGGTCGACCTGAGTAATATAGGTAGGGGCGGAGCCTGATTTCAGGTCGACCTGTCTGTCAGAGACAGACGTGGTGGCATAGGAGCTTCCGTAGTTGGTCACGCCCATAGCGATTCCCATAGTGAAACACCGAGCGAAGTTAGAAAAAGAACCAAAACAGTTTCAGAGCAGGTCGCTTTTACAGTTTACAGTAGTTTCAGTATATGGTCTACATGTACAGTGCAGTAGTGGCCATAAGTGATGTCCGGCTTAGTAAAATTGATAACTTCGCCCTTTATTAAAATATGAACAATGTGTTAAAGAATTTGTAAGCAGTAGTTGTGCTGTTTTTGTGATATTAACACCATGAAACATGCCAAATTGCAGAGGTGGAAAGTAACGAATTACATTTACTCACGTTATGTAATTGAGTAGTTTTTTTGAGTAGCCTACTTCTAGTTCTCTTACGAGAGGTTCTCTCGTATTGCGTAAGTTTAGCTTATGCTACGGGAAAGATTCATCTTCTCGAGATATTGAAGCCAAAAAATTATCCTTAATTTTGTATTCATTGTCAACGCAGTGCAGCAGCTAGCAGACCTAGAGCAGGCCATTTCACGTGCTCATTGGCTGCCCTGCGAGCAACTGCTGCAGCCTACCAGTGAGCCCGTCGTGACGTCACACCCAATGAAGGGCGCCCACGCCTTCATAACGTCACAGCCCGCCGGAATGGGCGTGGCTTAGCGTTTAAAAGTAGGGGCTGTAGGCTGACTTCCCTGATTTTTCGTCTCTTCAGCGAGCTCTTCGCATTGCTGGATCTGAGAGAAGCCACCGCTGCCGTCGAACAGCGAACAGCCAGCTTAGGACAGCGCTGAGGAAGCCGGCCATCTTCGCCACCTTCAGCCATCCGTGCGAGCTACGCTATCCGGCGACGTATCCTCTACCTTGCTAACCTACTCTAAAAGAGTAGCGAGTGTCTTTTTAAAGATGCCTCGCGCTTCCTGGGGCTCGTGTAGAGCCCCGCTCAGCGCCGGAGACCGCCACTTGATCTGCGCTCTCTGCCTGGGCCTGGAACATGCAGAGCTCGCCCTCGCGTCCGGGGGCTGCAAGCTCTGTGAAGCGCTTCCGCTGTCGACCCTGCGGGCTCAACTCGAAGCCTTCAACACCGCAGCAGTCACTCCGCCCTCTGTGGGACCGCGCAGGAAAAAGCGTCGTTCCCTGAGACAGCCGGAACCTGTGGCCACAGCGACGCGCTCACCGGAGAACCTCCCTCGAGCCTCGCTTTCGCCTTCCCCGCCCCTCCTCACCGACGCGCAGCTGCCGCTCACGAGCCTCACTGCCGTCGCATCTGAGGATGAGGCCGAGGGACACGCCACGAGAGACTGGTGCTCCATCCTGGCATCAGACAGCGAGGAATGGTCACTTCACTCCGCCTCCTCGTCGATCCAGGAATCCACCCGTACCCGCGCTGGAGCTGATGCGGAACTGATGCGCCTGCTGACGCAGGCTGTTGACCGTCTCGGGCTCGAGTGGTCGCTGCCGAAGGAACCCGCGCCGAACAGGCTCGACGGCTGTGTCCTTCAAAGTCGCCGCCGTGCAGCTTCAGCAAGCAGGCCCGCTCCATTCCTGCCGGAACTTCACTCGGAGCTGACGAAGTCATTGAATGCACCATTCTCCTCGAGACTTCAGTCCCAGGCCTCCGCATCCCTCTCCCGAGTGGAAGGCGCTGCCAAGAAAGGGTACACGGCTATTCCCCCTGTGGAAGAGGTGGTCGCAGCGCACCAGCCTCCTGTGCGAGCCAGCACCCAGCGTCCAGCACAGCCTCAGCCTTCGCAGCGACGTCAGGGCGGCCGCCCTAGGTCGCGCTCAGACAGCCGTCACAGACCGCCGCCCCCAGAGGGCCTCAGCAGAAGATCAAGCCGAAGTCTGAGCATGCGAAGCCCTCCTAACAAAGAGAGAGAAAAGACGCGCGTGTCCCGCTGTGGCCGGACCGCCGTCAAAGTTTATTTACCTGTCAGTCCCCTTAAAACAAGCTACTGCAGTGGTTCATTTAGCAGCCAACGAGCCGGTTCGTTCACCCTCTCGCCTGCACACAAACGCCGTTTTCACGGCGACCCAGAGAAATCTCAAAAAGAGTATAATGTCTGGTCCGGCTCACGCCGTCTGTGTTTTAAGTGTAGTGAAAGTGCCCACGCCCCAGTGTTCACCCCTACACATAAGCACTTCGAATCTCGTGTCACTCCCAGAACACACTCTCATAAAGCGCAGAAAAGCCGCTCGAGTGTTGAATATAAGAAATGTGTCCACAGGTCTGTGCCCACTATCTGCCCGCTCTGTTACACGATCAAAAAAGCAGGTTATGAATTCGCCCCCTAGCGGCTCACATAGCTGCGTGGGAAACTATCCCAGGGATTTCAAAATGGGTGCTGAGCACAATAAAGCAGGGCTATACACTTCAATTCATTCGCCGTCCCCCGCGCTTTCAAGCCCGGACCGCGACGATAGTGAATGCGGAAGTAGCACACCTACTTCACGCAGAAATAGCAAAGCTGCTGTGCAAAAGGTGCTATTGAAAAGGAACCGCCTTCTCTGAGCGAGTCAGGTTTTTACAGCCGATATTTTCTCATACCCAAGAAGGACGGAGCCTTCAGACCTATCCTAGATCGAAGACATTTGAACAAAGTGCTTGCGAAAAGACCGTTCAAAATGCTTACGACCAGGAAAATCCTCGCGCACGTTCGCCCGAGGGACTGGTTTATTTCTCTAGATCTGAAGGATGCCTATTTTCAGATTCAGATAATACCCCGTCACAGGCAATTTTTGAGATTCGCCTTCGACGGTCATGTATATCAATACACCGCCCTGCCGTTCGGCCTGTCCCTAGCACCCCGTACATTTAGGAACTGCATGGACGCGGCGCTCGCCCCCCTGAGAAGTCAGGGGCTGCGAATAATGAACTATCTGGACGATTGGCTGATATTGGCACAGTCAGAGACAGAACTGCTATCTCACAGAACAGTGCTTCTCAGTCACCTGGAAAGCTTGGGTCTCACGGTCAACTGGACCAAGAGCTCATTACTGCCCAGCCAGTCAATTTCCTTTTTAGGAATAGAAGTGGACTCGGTGACCATGACGGCTCGTTTCTTGACACAGCGCGCGCGCCGTGTTCGCCACCTAGCCGCATCTTTCCAGAAGGGCAGCTTTCTCCCTTTGAAAAAAATTCAAAGGATGTTGGGCTGTATGGCATCAGCTGCAACGGTGCTTCAGCAGGGCCTACTGCGCATGCGCCCGCTCCAACGCTGATTGAATGCTCGCGCGTCCCGCCGAGCCTGTGTTTCTGGCGGCCAGAAAAAAAAATCTCAGCAATCTGACGGAACACCTCCTTATTTGGTCTCAGATGCACCTGCGTTCGCTGAGGGTGGCGCACGTGTCTGGCCATTTGAACGACGGCTCAGACAAACTGTCCAGGGACAATGTTCCCCCAGGGGAATGGTCACTGCACCCCCAAACGGTCCAGAAGCTGTGGCACCTATTCGGCAGAGCGGAAGTCGACCTATGAGCGTCAAAAGACAACGCTCAATGCCCGACGTTCTTCTCGAAGGACGAGGACGCGCTGGCCCAGGTTTGGCCCAGCCTCCCGCTATATGCTTTCCCTCCGGTCTCTCTGTTACCACAGATGATCAAGAGAGTCATGGAAACGCGCCACTCTGTGCTCCTCATAGCCCCGCGTTGGGAGATTCAGATTTGGTTCCCGGAACTAGCACGGCTGTCACTTACAGCTCCGTGGCCGATTCCGGTGAGGGCAGATCTCCTCTCTCAGGCTCGCGGCACGATCTGGCATCCCCATCCAGAGCGCTGGTCTCTGCACGCATGGTTGATCAACGGTTATTCGTTGCCCTGCCAGAAGGAGTGATGAACACAATCACGCAGTCTAGAGCTCCTTCCACGAGAAGGCTCTATGCGTCTAAATGGTCGGTGTTCTCCGGATGGTGCACCGACAGAGGTCTGGACCCACGGACATGCGGGGTGGCGCATCTGCTCACCTTCCTACAAGAGCTGTTGGATAAGGGGAGGTCCCCATCCACACTCAAAGTATACGTGGCAGCCGTGGCAGCGTTCGCAGAATCGACTCACGGCCAGTCACTGGGAAGACATGAGTTGGTCATCCGCTTCCTTAGAGGAGCTAGAAGGATGAACCCGCCGCGCCCCCCGTCGGTTCCTATGTGGGATCTTCATTGGTCCTCGAGGCCCTGAAAGCCTTTCCATTTGAACCACTAGACTCCGTGGGGTTGAAATATCTATCACTGAAAACCGTCTTTCTGACTGCACTGTCGTCAGTAAAACGTGTGGGGGACCTGCATGCGCTGTCTGTCAGCGCGTCGTGTCTTGAGTTCGGGCCGAATGACTCTAAAGTCATCCTCAGACCTAGACATGGCTATGTTCCTAAAGTTATGGGCACTCCATTCAGAGCGCAAGTTATTTCGCTGTCAGCTCTGCCAGCATCTGACAGCGAAAGTGAGGTGAATCTCCTCTGCCCTGTCAGGGCGCTGAGATTTTACATTACGCGCTCCGCCTCCTTCAAGCGTTCAGAACAGCTTTTTGTTTCGTTTGGTGGGCGCACCAAGGGTCTCGCCTCCTCGAAACAGAGCCTGTCCAGATGGATAGTGGACGCTATAGCAGCTGCTTACGCGTCAAAAGGTCTGCAATGTCCTCTGGGCATCAGGGCTCATTCCACGAGAGGCGTGGCCTCGTCATGTGCGTGGTCCAGTGGGATTTCAATCCATGTGTAGCGGCGGGCTGGAGCTCTCCGTCTACCTTTGTCAGGTTTTATAAACTAGAAGTTCCTGCCTTGCAGGCTAAACTTTTGTCAGTTTGAAGGACAGGTGTATTCTGCCCAGATCTTCCTGCTCAGATCACTCTCACGCTCTCCTGGTTGAGCTGCACTAGTAGGGTATGCGCTATGTGCCTATACAGACTGGCGCGGTGCTCTGTATTCCCTATGTGTGCTTATGTACAAGTGATGGCCCGCGTGGCTGGCCACCTTATTTTTTCCACTTATGGGGTACCCCTGAAAGTTCGGGGTCTCATGGTGGATCCTTGGCGCGCACGGCGTTGACAAAGTGTTCCCGTACCGTAAGCTAAACTTACGCAATACGAGAGAACCTCTCGTGAGAGAACGATACTCTGTTACTAAACGTAACCTCCGTTCTCTCTAGAGAGGGAACGAGTATTGCGTAACCGGCCGTGCTCGCGCCACGAGCGACTTCGCTTCAGTCGACGAAAAACCAGGGAAGTCAGCCTACAGCCCCTACTTTTATACGCTAAGCCACGCCCATTCCGGCGGGCTGTGGCGCTATGAAGGCGCGGGCGCCCTTCATTGGGCGTGACGTCAAGCCGGGCTCACTGGTAGGCTGCAGCAGTTGCCCGCAGGGCAGCCAATGAGCACGCGAGATGGCCTGCTCTAGGTCTGCTAGCTGCTGCACTGCGTTGACAATGAATACAAAATCAAGGATAATTTTTTGGCTTCAATATCTCGAGAAGATGAATCTTTCCCGTAGCGTAAGCTAAACTTACGCAATACTCGTTCCCTCTCTAGAGAGAACAGAGGTTACGTTTAGTAACCGAGTATCGTTTTTTAAGTAGTTTTTAAAATCTGTAATTTTACTTTTACTTCAGTACATTTTGATCGAGGTATTGTACTTCCTTACATTTTAAATCATATCTGTTACTGAGTAAAAAAATACAAAAAATAATAATACTACAAGGGGAAACAAATCGCGCTCCGGAAACTACTGCAAGGGCGGGAGGAAAATATTTGGATGTAGAAAAAACACATGGTTGTCCTCGAGGATAGATATACAATTTGCAAAAAATGTGGATGCAAAGTTGCTGCAAAAGGAGGAAACACACAGAACACCATCCCTCTTTGCGGATAAAGGTATGTCCCATTTATATTTAACGTTAGATGCTGAAGGAATCCCGGAATCCAGTCTTGCACATTGAGTTTACAGTATAAAGCAGATGTCACGTAAAAGACACAAACTGATGGATGGATAAATAAATCGAAAGTAGAGCTGTGCAATAAATCAAATCCCGACATGGTCTAAAGTTTGATCTGCGTGTCTCTGTGGGAATGAGCGGTGCCGCTGAGTTTGTCTACTAACGTTACTACACACTCAAACTCGTGGTGTTTTCAGCGTTCACAAACAATACAAGGACTTGAATACATGGACATTTCCAGATCTGCTCTGAGAGAACGCCTAATGAGCATTTTCATCATTTTATTTGAGAAAAAACATTGTCAAATACACTCTGGAACAGGTCTTCACTACAGCCCATCAAAATAAAAGTTCGGTATAACTAGGAGAATTCAGAAAAAAAGGCATGACTATTGTAGGCCTAACCTTACAATAGAACGCACGTCTCAGAATAATAATAATACAATTTATTTGAATATTATTTGAGGAATATTTTTTGTCCACAATTTAATTTAGTAAATCTGTTTGGCAGCACTTCCCCAAAAAATAAAAGGATAAAAGTTAAAATTTTCATTTGATTACCACTGTTTTTGATTATATATCTGTATTTTATCATAAAAAGAAAAAACAATTTTCTGAATAAAATACATTTCATACGACTCTATTTATTATTTTTAACATTTTAATAAATTATTAATGTTAAAAACAAGTTGTTAATCTAATTCATTATCAATTATTGAATTTAGTTGATTAGACAAGTTTTATTGAAATTTTAATAAACAAAACAAACCAAATGGTTTCAAGTCATTCTAATGTCATTCAATCATTCTAAAAAATAAAATTTTCATCCATTTAACTGTCACTTTATTTGATGATAATAATAATAACAACCATAATTTAATAATACAGTTTATTTATTTACTCTGAGTAAATTTTAAATGAGCTACTTTTTACTTTTACTTGAGTAGATTTTTAGACCTGTAATTTGACTTGAACTTAAGTTAAATTTCATTGAAGTACAGTAATAGTACTTTTACTTGAGCATAATATTTTAGTACTCTTTCCACCTCTTCCAAATTATGCCATCATAAATTTTGGTCATACAAAGAAATTATGAATACATGCAAAAACAAGAGAGAACCAATGAAATATTAATAACTAATTATGTTGTATTCAATGCTTTTTCATCTGAGTTTTTTTGCATAGTAATTAGCATAGTGACCTGTAGCTGTAGTTTTTTTTTTTTTTTGCATATACTTTTGTCTGTTTTGTTCTTATATTTATATTTAAAAAATAAAATGTACATATACATTTATATAAAATATACATATATATAAAAATTAAATATTTTCCAAATATTTTGATGCTTTAATTGAACTTGTAGAGTCATTAAAAACAAATATCTCCTCCGGACATCATTTTTCCCTATCTACGGTATCTCAATTTATGCTCATTATTTCAGATACAAATATTGAGCATGAAGAGCATGAAGACTTCTGTTTTCCATCATATGAACTCTCTATGAACCTGGAGAAATGTCTCAGAGTCATGGTTTCTGTTGAGTAAATGCACTTTCTGTCATGCTAACTCCTCGCATTAAGGTTTTCCATTTACCTGTCAACAGCAAAGTTGAGAAAATCACGTTGAATCTACCTCATCACATGAGCTGTTTAAAGTTCTGTGTAGACTATAGCTAACCTCCATATTCTCTTCTGCCTTAAACGCCATGGATGGTTGCTAAGGTGTTGCTAGGGTTTTCTCAGTAGTTGCTTGTAAGTCTACCTGTTTTATCCTCTGGCAGTGAATATTATATGTCTGGTCACAAAATAACTATTGTCCCCAACAAACCAAATTATTTGAGATATAATTTATGTTGTTAGCACCCGTCATGGTTAATAGATTAGGAGTTTGCTCTCATCACTAAAAAACTAAAAGTCTAATCAAAACGTCACTAAAAAGATTCCAAAATGCTTCCCAAATATTTCATTCTTCTTGTGAAATTCTCTTAACTCCAAGTCATCCAGAGTCACGGTCAAAGCCGTTTCGAAAGACCACTGTTCGCCAGCAGCATCTTCTTTGTTTTCAAGTAGAAGTTCACCTATGGAAATCACGCGGAACCGTCACAACTCTGCCGTCATTATGTTAAGCCTGCTCACCAACTCTATACACAATGTGATTGGCCCGACCAGAGTTTGGTTTTTCCAGCTCGAATGCCAACGGAGAGTTGCTAGACCACACTGGCTGCAAAAAAAGGGGGAAAAAAAGGATTTTCTGCCGCTAGGGTGCGTCTAGATTTCTAGGCTACCCTAAAACCCATTGGTTGATTCAGAATTTGACATGTTGAACTGCTCAAAAAAACAGAGCAACTTTCAAGATGTCAACCTACCAATGTAGTTGACTGAAACTGGGATATGAGAATATATTTTAACAACCAGAAAAAACATACATGGCTCGATAGAAACCCTGTGTCATAGCGTAATAAAGCCGTGAATTAATGCAGCACCGCTGACGTGTATTTGTGCTGGCGCTGTATTGATGATCTCATCAGTAAACTAGACGTTCAGGAAACATTTATTGTTTCAAACTCTGCTGTGTTGCGTAACCTTTCTGCAAAAACACGTTCGCTCATTTCTGGGCAATAATTTGGAGACTTTTGGTCTTTTTTCACTCCACGCCCAGTGTTTCTGTCCAGTCCAGAGCGGATGAGAGCTCAGACACACAAATACAGCTCATCTAGTGACTCAAAGACAAACGCATGACTGCACACTTATGGACACAGTCATAATATAACCATGAACTGCAATATTTAACCAATTGTGTATGAAAGCAAGAAACAAAATCCCCACAGAATGATGTATATCGTACATGAGGTGAAACATTTTTTTTTTTGAGTTTTCCCATGTACCACAGTTTTAATAATAACAGATGCCATGTGTCACCACAGTAAATTGTAGTATTCTTTCAAAATATTTTGCCTACACTATGATCATCTGAATTCTTGCTCTAAACTTAACAACTACCTTACTAACTATTAATAAGCAGTAATTTGGAGTTTATTGTCCCACCAATGTTCAAGATATGGTTATGGCTTTGCTATATGGTACAACATGATATCTAGCATTTTACATGGAGATTTCGAAAGCACTGTAGGTTGTTGTTTCATCGTCTTAATGCTTTTGTTATCTTCTCTCTCTAAGGTCCTCATAACCGTGTGTCGCGGTGTCCTCCCAATGAACATCAGTGTCTGGGTCCAGACCTGTGTGTTCACATGAGCAAACTGTGTAACGGGGTCCCCGACTGCTCTGATGGAGGAGATGAGGGGCCGCACTGCAGAGGTAACACACAGTGCTCACTCATATACTGCTGTATAGTTCTGCTCATCACACATCAATATTATCATTATAAATATGAGTCATATTAGTAATATCAGTCTTTCTGTAGAAATGAAGCTTGACACAGAAACAAAGTTTCTACTTAATGAGCAAAATTGCATACAATAATAATGCTAAGATTTCAGGGATATATTTTGAATGTAAGTCTATTTTATCTTGTGGCCTTGACAGATTATTCACTTGTTTTTTACCTATAGGCTTATTTCACCCATTTAATCACCCTCATGTTTTTGCAAACCCATTATATCTTTGGAATCCAAAAAATTTTTTTTTCAATATTCTCAAATCATTTTTTTTCCATCCATTGAAAGTCCACACAGCACTGACCTTCATAAAAAGATTGTAAAAGAAATGCATATGAATGGAGTGGTTTAATCTAAATCTTCTGAAGAGACATGATAACTTTACAATGAACAGATTAAATTTAGGCTTTTATTCACATATAAACTTTACTCAACACACAGACTCAAAGCACATCATATATGGTAAACAGCAGCTCAAATGTGCTTGCAATTTTCAAAAGCTTGGACATTTAATGAATAGACAAAAATTTTGTCGCTGTGTCCCAATTCACACTATGCCCTAAAATTATGTACTCTTTTACAAAAGGTACATACTTTTGAGTGTGTAGCAGAAGAGTTTTGGGACAAACTACCACATCATAATTGTGTCTTAAAGGGATAGTTCACCCAAAAATGAAAATTAGCCCATGATTTACTCACCATTTACTCACCAAGTCATCGTACGTGTATATTCTTCTTTCAGATGAATGTTATATTAAAAAATGTCCTGGCTCTTCCAAGCTTTATAATGGCAGTAAATGGCTGTATATTTTTTGAAGTCCATAAAAGCGCATCTATCCATCATAAAAGTGCATCTATCCATCAGAAAAGCACATCTATCCATCATAAAAGTGCATCTATCCATCATAAAAGTGCATCTATCCATCATAAAAGCGCATCTATCCATCATAAAAGTGAATCTATCCATCATAAAAGCGCATCTATCCATCATAAAAGTGCATCTATCCATCATAGAAGTGCATGTCCATCATAGAAGTGCATCTGTCCATCATAAAAGTGCATCTGTCCATCATAAAAGTGCATCTATCCATCATAAAAGTGCATCTGTCCATCATAAAAGTGCATCTATCCATCATAAAAGTGCATCTGTCCATCATAAAAGTGCATCTATCATCATAAAAGCGCATCTATCCATCATAAAAGTGCATCTCCATCATAAAAGTGCATCTATCCATCATAAAAGCGCATCTATCCATCATAAAAGTGCATCAGTCCATCATAGAAGTGCATGTCCATCGTGCATCTGTCCATCATAAAAGTGCATCTGTCCATCATAAAAGTGCATCTATCCATCATAGAAGTGCATCTGTCCATCATAAAAGTGCATCTGTCCATCATAAAAGTGCATCTGTCCATCATAAAAGTGCATCTATCCATCATAAAAGTGCATCTGTCCATCATAAAAGTGCATCTATCCATCATAAAAGCGCATCTATCCATCATAAAAGTGCATCTCCATCATAAAAGCGCATCTATCCATCATAAAAGCGCATCTATCCATCATAAAAGTGCATCGGTCCATCATAGAAGTGCATGTCCATCATAGAAGTGCATCTGTCCATCATAAAAGTGCATCTGTCCATCATAAAAGTGCATCTATCCATCATAGAAGTGCATGTCCATCATAAAAGTGCATCTGTCCATCATAAAAGTGCATCTGTCCATCATAAAAGTGCATCTATCCATCATAAAAGTGCATCTGTCCATCATAAAAGTGCATCCATCCATCATAAAAGCGCATCTATCCATCATAAAAGTGCATCTCCATCATAAAAGTGTATCTATCCATCATAAAAGCGCATCTATCCATCATAAAAGTGCATCGGTCCATCATAGAAGTGCATGTCCATCATAGAAGTGCATCTGTCCATCATAAAAGTGCATCTGTCCATCATAAAAGTGCATGTGTCCATCTGTCCATCATAAAAGTGCATCTGTCCATCATAAAAGTGCATCTATCCATCATAAAAGTGCATCTCCATCATAAAAGCGCATCTATCCATCATAAAAGCGCATCTATCCATCATAAAAGTGCATCGGTCCATCATAGAAGTGCATGTCCATCATAGAAGTGCATCTGTCCATCATAAAAGTGCATCTGTCCATCATAAAAGTGCATCTATCCATCATAGAAGTGCATGTCCATCATAAAAGTGCATCTGTCCATCATAAAAGTGCATCTGTCCATCATAAAAGTGCATCTATCCATCATAAAAGTGCATCTGTCCATCATAAAAGTGCATCTATCCATCATAAAAGCGCATCTATCCATCATAAAAGTGCATCTCCATCATAAAAGTGTATCTATCCATCATAAAAGCGCATCTATCCATCATAAAAGTGCATCGGTCCATCATAGAAGTGCATGTCCATCATAGAAGTGCATCTGTCCATCATAAAAGTGCATGTGTCCATCTGTCCATCATAAAAGTGCATGTGTCCATCTGTCCATCATAAAAGTGCATCTGTCCATCATAAAAGTGCATCTATCCATCATAAAAGTGCATCTATCCATCATAAAAGTGCATCTATCCATCATAAAAGCGCATCTATCCATCATAAAAGTGCATCTGTCCATCATAGAAGTGCATGTCCATCTTAGAAATGCATCTGTCCATCATAGAAGTGCATGTCCATCATAAAAGTGCATCTATCCATCATAAAACAAAATATGAACAAATGTGAACCTCCAGGATTTTCTGTCCATTTTAAAACATAATTGACCCTTCGCAAAGACCCGCCCCCCTTAGTTACTGTCGCTATGTCCGACAAACTACGCCGCTCTCACGCACACACCATGTTCTCACGCAGTGAAAAATACATCGCGGATCAGAGAGGAGACTGACAATACGCTGTCAGACAGGACAGACCAGGTTACTTTTCGGTTACTTTTGATATGAAACATATTAAACAAAGTCTCACCTTTCAAATTTGGTCATTTTTAAAAAGAAATTTAAACAATAAATACCATTTTGTAGCTCTTTGATGTGTCTTGACAGATCGCTGTAGAGCCTCAGTTAAAGATGCTCGTGAACCGATAATCTCTTCCTTCTAGTTCATTCATAGCATCAAATAAACATGAATGAACATAAGGAATGTTGTTTTAACCGCGGAAAGGCATCAGTATATTCAGTTTTTCAAGTTAAAATCCTCCCATGTTAATCTACTAACTCTCCTGACTGCTTTGTCGGACAAAATGGCGGATGGCGAAGTATGATTGGTCAGATCACCTGTCAATCAAGCTCCCTGCGAAGGGTCAATTGGATTCAGGAGTTTCAATTGTTTTAGTGGTATAAATCTGGTGAGAGTTTAGCATCTCTTCACAGAAAGAACATAGACCTGGATCATCTCTATCAAAATCTTGACTTCATCACGCCTGGTTATGGAAACTGCCATGCCTCAATCAGAAGTTCTGAAGTTCCATATACACAACATATAATATTCCAGGAGATCACAAAGAACCGCAGGGTAACAAGGATCTACAGGCTTCTCTTGCACTGGCTAAGATTCATATTCATGAGGCTATCAAACAAACACTGAACAAGAATGATGTGCACAGCAGGGAGACTGCAGCAAAGAGGAAGACACTTCTGTCCAAGAAGAACACTGCAGTATAACAACTGCCAAATACCACATGGATGAACCAGAAGACCATTGGAAAAATGCGTTTTTTTTTTTTGTAGATGAGTCCAAAATAAAATTTGTTTTAAAAAAAATTGTTTAAATAAGAAACATACAATTTGGAAAAATAAATGCACATGCCATATATTATAGCAACCGCTTCCCAACTGTAAAGCTCAAGGTTATTAGTTTTAAATAATTATGTGTTATTAAATAATTTGCTGCCTCTGGACCAGAATAGAGTGCCATCATTGATGGAACTATGAGTATTGAGTTATCTGAGGAAATTTCACTATCGAAGAAAGAATGGCCCAACATTTCTCCAAGCTGTGATTTTCCTCCAGGCGTGATTTTTTCCCCTCCAAATAAATTAAAGGGATCATTAAATGCATTTTCAGATCTTTATATTTTGTTTCTGAAGGTTAGTTAATGACCTTAGCAAAGTTTTTTTTGCGCCAAATATTTGTAAAAACAAGATTTTTCCATCCTCCGATTTTCACTCTCTGTCAAGAACACAATGATTCAAGGTGCGTTACTTCTTGCAGAAAACTGTTGTGGTTGGTGAACTTAATTGCACAGTATCCACATAACTACATATCTATAGTACGCATTTCATGAACTACACTGGGACATATTCAATTAGACCAGGGATCACCAACCCTGCTCCTGGAGAGCTACTGTCCTGCAGTCTTCAGTTCCAACCCTGTTCCACCACTCATGCATGTAATTATCAAGTAACCCTGAACAGCTTGATTAGCTGGTCCAGGTGTGTTTGATTGGGGTTGGAGCTAAAATCTGCAGGACAGTAGCTCTCAAGGAGCAGGGTTGGTGACCCCTGAATTAGACATTGCTTTCTTCACATAATAAATTAATATTCAACTCAAGAAAACATGAATCCGTGTATGTACTGATTTGATTAGCAGCCTTTAATGACACTTGGGGCAATATTTTAAAGATCTAAAACGCAAGTGTCAAGCGCAAAGCGCAAGTAACTTTGTGGGCGGATCTCGGCGCAGTTGCTATTTAACCGGCGGGATAAATTACACTTGCCCTCGACGCATATCTAAAAGGGGTTGGTCTGAAGTAGCTTCATTATTCATAGGTGTGGTTTGGGCATAACGGGAAACAAACCAATAAGAGCTTTATATCACATTCCCTTTAAGAGCATGATGAACGAGGTGCGCTTGTTACATGGCGCAATACTATTATAATGGCGCATTTACCAGGCGCGCTTCAGAATCGGTTCACAGCCGAGGAGATCGATGTTCTCGTCAGGGCCGTAAAAGAAAGAGAAGTGACATTGGGCATGGGACAAACCAACCCAAATTAGCTTCGGTTAAACATGCATATAATAATTTGGGTAAATGTGTAAGGTTTATGCCTAATTTTCCCATCGTCATGGACACAATAATGATTTCACTCGTGTTTTAATATTTTTTCGTATAATAATTTATCATTTGCAAAATGGAAAAAGCATGTGTGTAGATGAGAGAATCATCTACATTGTATGCGCGTTGTTCACACTCTGTATTATGGCCAAGCATGCGCGCTTAAAATAGCATCTGAATGTATGCGCAACGCGCCACTAACTTTAGACTAGGGGCCCTATTTTAACGATCTGAAACGCAAGTGTCAAGCGCAAAGCGCAAGTAGCTTTGTGGGCAGATCCCGGCGCTGTTGCTATTTTCCCGGCAGGATAAATGCCTCTTGCGCCTGGCGCAAATCTAAAAGGGGTTGGTCTGTAGTAGCTTCATTATTCATAGGTGTGGTTTGGGCATAACGGGACACAAACCAATAAGAGCTTCATATCACATTCCCTTTAAGAGCATGATGAACGAGGTGCGCTTGTTCCATGGCGCAATACTATTATAACGGCGCATTTACCAGGCGCGCTTCAGAATCGGTTCACAGCCGAGGAGATCGATGTTCTCGTCAGGGCCGTAAAAGAAAGAGAAGTGACATTGGGCATGGGACAAACCAACCCAAATTAGCTTCGGTTAAATATGCATATAATAATTTGGGTAAATGTGTAAGGTTTATGCCTAATTTTCCCATCGTCATGGACACAACAATGATTTCCCTCGTGTTAAAACTTAACGCGCCATTGACTTTAGACTAGTTTTTTTCTGGTCAGTGGCGCAATTGTTTTATAGAACAGCAAAATAGCATGAGGGAAAGTTTGCGCCGGAACACGCCTCCTCTTTGCGCTGAACCGCCCCGGGGAGCGCAAGTGTATTTCTTAGTTAACCGACGTGTGTCTGTGGAGGGAAAAGTCCGCTTTGCACGGGTGCAAAATAGGAATGATACATGGGTCGGTGTACAAAGTCAATTGCGCTGGGTGCAAGATAGGGCCCTTGGTCTCTTAATAGAGTTAAACGCTGCCTTAACGTTTCATGTACTAAACAATTCACTGTCTTTCTGACTGAATCATGGTATATTCAATAACTGATATATTTACTACTGATGCACAATGGTTTATCCTGCTTTGAATTTGTTTGGAATTATTTTGCTGGCAGATCAAAATTACACAAATTGACTGGCAATATATACAATGCTACTCAATATTAACTTATTGTTTATTAAACTGTTGTAAAAAAAAACAATATCGCACCCCTAAATACAAAGTTTTATGACTTTTTTATTCGAGTTTTTTGTGTAGTTTTTTTATAGGACTTGGGCAAAGATCTGAACTCAATGTACAGGTCAAATAGTGTATACAAGGAAAGGAAAATTCCTGGGCTTTTCAAATGCAGTTAACCTTGATCTACCTATTTTAGCTTCACCCCCATATGCACACACTCTCTCTCTCTCTCACACAGCTGTAGTGTCTCTCTTTATGCATGAAACCAGTGATGTGACACAAACTCGTCTGGACATGAACACACTGGCGAGGTGATAGAGGACAACAAACCAGAGGAAATCACTCTTCTGAAACCTGGAGCGATACAGGCAGAAACTGCTTGAGTTCAAGATTTATAGGTCAATTACAAATCTAGAGTTAGATTACCTATGAAATGTTATTGCCATTTACAAACTTGGCATGATTCACATCAGATATGAGATAGCAAATGACACTGGTTCTGTATATCTTGTGACTGTTCACTAAAAATCAGCAGGGTTTGGAAAGAACACCCGCCAACCTGTCAAATACAGGTGAAAATCCACCGTGGATAACGCAAACGCATTTTAATACACTAGCCAATTTGTCAGCTTATGCTTCATAAATGATGTTCTGTTACTTTGCATGGCATAGCGATCAGAGCCCTTGCACCAAAAGGCTCACTTTAAAATTTGAACACATTGTTTTCTATGATTATATGCACCACTCGCCGTCTATCGAGATGTCCAAGGCATGGTGTTTCCCGTCTGGTTTGCTCCGCTGGAGCCCATAGGAGACAATTAAGAGGACACTTTTTCTAATAAATGTCACATGTCCAAGACTTTTGGACAGAAATCGCCCTTGCGTCTTTATTGCTACGTGAAAGTAAAATCAAGGCAATAATAAGAGAAGTCACAGATAATTTTGTCTTTATTTTATTTTTTAGGTAACACTTTGCAATTAGGTTTATTTGTTAACATTAGGTAATGTATTACCTAACATGAACTAACTATGAGCAATACATTTGTAACTGTATTTGTTAATCTTTGTTAACATTAGTTAATAAAAATAAAGGTGTTCTTGTTTGTTCATGTTACTTAACAGTGCATTAACGTCTCGGTTACGTATGTAACCCTCATTCCCTGAGTAGGGAGCAGAGACGTTACGTCGGATGACGACGAATGGGGTTTCGCTTATAACGTCTATCGACTTCGAGTATTACAAAACGAGCCAATGACAAAGAAATGCCATGGGTCTGCGGAATTTGCATAGCGTATCTCCGCCTTACCTCGTGGGTATAAAAGGAGGACGCCGGCAACAGGCAGATATGTTTCTTCGCTGAGGAGCCAAGACTGATCTCAGGCGATCCCCGTGGTACAGCGGAAAGTGGCAGGAAGACGTAACGTCTCCGTTCCCTACTCAGGGAACGAGGGTTACATACGTAACCGAGACGTTCTCTTTCGTTGTCACTCCAAGTTACGTCGGATGACGACGAATGGGGTTACCAGTCTAATCACGCCACCTTCTCAGCTGTCTTCCAGTGCCCTGCGTAAATCTGAGATCCCTGTCGTGAGACTGGCATGGACGAAGGACTCCTATTTAGCACAGGAATACCAAGGTACACTGGGGAGCATATCCCAAAGTTTAGGGGAAGTATGCAATTACTGCCAACCCAGAGGGGGGACTTAGAGAATACACATATGACCCGAAGGAGACATATGGAGAACACTGGGGCGTCCAGCCGCAGGTGGAATATTTCAACCCCAGGGGTGACAAGGTGGCTTGCCAAGGGAAAGACACATGCTCAAAGAGGCTTACAGTGGAAATACACATGTGGGGGTCGCTCAGAGGAGGGACCATGCACACGGGAGGCACCTAGCCGACGCGCAGGCAATAGACACTGGCGCCAACGTCAGGAGTGCTGGAGGAGCTCAGGGCTTTCGGGGAAGCTCACCTGAGGAGAATATCGCACGTATCCAGTCCGTGGAGTGGAATGGCGAGCAAGCGAAGAAACCTGAGCGGGTCCGGTACTAGCTGGTTGAAGCGAGTACACGAGAGGACACTGGCTCCACTCTGAGATTATAGAATCTGGCGAATGTGTTAGGTGTCGCCCAGCCTGCAGCTCTGCAGATGTCTGTTAGCGAGGCGCAATGCGCTAGAGCCCAAGAGGATGCCACACTCCGGGTGGAGTGGGAAGTCACACCAAGGGGGCACGGTCGACCTTGCTGCTGGTATGCCAAAGCAATGGCGTCCACTATCCAGTGAGACAACCTTTGCTTTGAGAGAGCCTTTCCCTTCAGCTTCCCACCATAACAGACAAAGAGCTGAAACCTGAAACACTGCGTCCTGTCTACATAGGCGCGGAGAGCGCGTACTGGACATAGCAGTGCAAGGCTGGGTCTGCCTCCTCCAGGGGCAGCGCTTGCAGGTTCACCACCTGGTCCCGGAAGGGAGTGGTAGGAACCTTGGGCACGTATCCAGGCCGGGGTCTCAGGATCACGTGAGAGTAAGCCGGCCCGAACTCCAGGCACGCTTCGTCAACGGAGAATGCGTGCAGGTCCCCTACCCTCTTGATGGAGGCCAGAGCAACCAGGAGCGCTGTCTTCATAGACAGGAATTTAAGCTCGACTGACTGCAGGGGCTCAAATGGAGCACTCTTCAGGGCAGTTAGAACCACTGAGAGGTCCGAAGAGGGAATGAGAGGAGGGCGATGCGGATTTAGTCTCCTCGCTCCTCTCAGGAACCTGATAACCAGGTCGTGCTTCCCCACCGACTTACCTTCGATGAGGTCATGGTGTGCAGCAATAGCGGCAACGTAGACCTTCAGGGTGGAGGGAGACAGCCTTCGCTCCAGCCCCTGTTGAAGGAAGGAAAGCACAATGCTGATCGAGCATCTCCGGGGGTCTTCTTGGTGAGAAGAGCACCAGCTGACGAAGAGGTTCCACTTCAACGCATAGACGTGTCACGTGGACGACGCCCTAGCGGAAGTGATGGTAGCCACCACCGCTGGTGGTAGGGTACTCAAACCTGCCTCGTCCCATTGAGGAGCCACACGTGGAGGTTCCAGAGATCGGGACGAGGGTGCCATAGGTGGCCCCGTCCCTGAGGAAGAAGGTTCTTCCTCAGAGGGATCGGCCAGGGAGGTGCTCGCGAGGAGTACTAGTTCGGAGAACCAGGTCCGGGCGGGCCAGTACGGCGCGACCAGAATGACCTGCTCCGCGTCCTCCCTGACCTTGCGCAAGGTCTGCGCAAGAAGGCTCACTGGGGGACACGCAAACTTGTGGCCCTGCGGCCAGCTGTGCGCCAGAGCATCCGTGCCGAGCGTGCCCTCGGTCAGGGAATAAAACTGGGCGCAATGGGTCGAGTCGTGGGAGGCAAACAGATCTATCTGTGCGTCCCCGAATTGGTTCCAAATCAGCTGGACCGACTGGGGATGGAGTCGCCATTCTCCAGGGAGTGGCTGAAGCCGTGAGAGCTCGTAGGCTGCACAGTTCAGGGCTCCGGGGATATAAATGGCATGAAGCGACCTCAGATGCTTCTGACTCCATATGGGGAGGTGGCGAGCAAGTTGCGACATACGGCGGAAGCGTAGACCACCTTGATCGTTGATGTACGCTACAGTGGCGGTATTGTCTGAGCGGACTAGTATGTGTTGGTTCTTGAGCATGGCCCGGAAGCGGCGCAAAGCAAGACGTACGGCCAGCAACTCGAGGCAATTGACATGCCAGAGGCGACAGGGTCCTGTCCAGGAGCCCGCGGCAGCATATCCATTGCACATGGCACCCCAGCCCGTGGAGGAGGCATCTGTCGTTACAACAACATGCCGCGAAGCTCGTTCCAGGGGCACTCCGGCCCGTAGAAAACTGAGGTTCGACCACGGGGTGAAGGTCTGACGGCAGGTCGGAGTAACTGTTACTCGGAGGGTGCCGTGTTGCCATGCCCACCTCGGGACTCGGTCGCGAAGCCAAAGCTGAAGCGGTCTCATATGAAGCAATCCGAGCGGCGTAGCCGCGACTGCAGAAGCCATATGCCCCAGGAGCCTCTGAAAAAGTTTCAGTGTAACCGCACTCTTGCGCTCGAACTGTCTCAGGCAAGTCAGCAGTGACTGCGCGCGCGCTAGCTCGTAAGCTGCGCGGACATGACGACCGAGTCGATATCCATACCGAGAAAGGAGATCCTCTGCACGGGGCAAAGTTTGCTCTTCTCCCAGTTGACCCGAAGGCCCAGACGAGCTAGGTGCCGAAGCACCAGGTCCCTGTGTTCGCAACCTGAACTCGAGAGTGAGCTATGATCAGCCAGTCGTCGATATAACTCAGGATGCGAACCCCATGTTCCCGAAGGGGAACAAGGGCAGCCTCGACGACCTTAGTGAAGATGCGAGGAGACAGGGCTAGCCCGAAAGGGAAAACCGCGTACTGGATGCCTGCCCCTCGAAAGAAAACCAAAGGAACGGTCTGTGTCAAGGAGAATAGAGACATGAAGTAGGCGCCCTTCAGGTCGATCGCTGCAAACCAATCCTGGGCCATATGTATTCGAAATGCGTTTGAGCATCTTGAACGGCATCCTGTGAAGGGAGCGGTTCAGCACGCGCAAGTCCAGGATTGGCCGTAACCCACCGGTTTTCTTGGGGACAATGAAGTAGGGGCTGTAGAAGCCGGACCTCATCTCGGCTGGAGGAACAGTCTCGATTGCACCCTTCGCCAGCAGGGTGGCAATCTCTGCTCTCCTGATGGGGGCATAGCCGCCGACAAAAGTGGAGCGGACTCCCCAAGCGGGGAGGAGACCGTGCCAACTGAATCGCATAGCCGAGCCTGATGGTCCGCGCGACCCAGCGGGACAGACGGGGAAGCTCTAACCAGGGTCCCAGGAACTGAACCAGCGGGATCATGCGAACCACAGGCGTCACCCCGGAGGGGCAGCGAAGCGGAGTAACTGGCCCAGACGTGGACGGCATAGCGGTCCGATGTGGGGGCACAGTTTGCAACCGCGCCCTGGCAGAGGGGGCCTGGGGAGGACCAGGACCAGGGAGTGCCCAGGGGTCTGGCGACAGAGGGGGACAGGGGCGAAGCGGTCCGTGGACGGCACGCCGTGTCAACCACCTCTGGGAGGGCGCCTTCGGCGGTGGGCAGACCGAGGGATCTGAGTGGACGGCGGGGCCGTCGGGACAGAATCAACCTCAGTCTGCTCATGGGAGGCTGAGAGCTGTTGGGCAAGCCCTCAACCGCACCGCCGAAGAGGCCGACCTGGGATATGGGAATGTCAGACAGACGGGTCCGCGTGACATCCAGCACATCAGACAGGTTCAGCCACTGAATGGTGAGCATCACCTGACCCAGGGAGCGTACGGCCACTTTTGTCGCTCAGAGAGCAAGGTCAGTGGCGGCGCGCAGCTCAGTGAAGAGCCCTGGGTCAGTCCCGCCCTCGTGCAGGTCCATGAGCATCTGGGTCAGGCGGACCAGCAGAATAACCATGGCATGCAGTGAGGTGGCTGCCAGTCCCGTGGCGCTATAGGATCTCGGCACAAGGGTAGACGAAAAACTACAGGCCACGGGCGGGTGCTTAGGATTGCGCCGAGAAGAAGCACTCTGAGGACACATAGCATCGCAACAGAGCGTTCAGCCGGGGGGACCCCAGTGTACTCATGGGCAGCGGCCCCATCGAGGGGAGGAAAGGCGGATGAGATCAGCGAGCGGTCCCGAGAAGACAAGGGGGTCTTCTTGGACTTCGAGATCTCATCATGCACGTCCGGGAAGAGAGGTATTGGGGATTGCCGTGGACGAGGGTCGGCGGCCTTACCCAAAACCCATCGTCCCAGGAAAGCATGGTCGTCATCTCCGGATCAGACTGCGGAAGGTGGCAGCTGTGACGAGCCCTCACTTCCAGAAGACTCAAACCCACCTAGTGATGCTGCAACAGACATGGTATCTTCCTCTGTAGCTTCAACTGAAACACGCGGGCCACCAGAGGGTAGACTCGCAGGGAATCAGCAGTACACTAACGGGCACCGTCATTGAAGAGGGGGACTGGGGTCGCGGACACATAGTCGGCGCCTTGATCCAGACCGTAACCCTCAGGTCACCCTGGCCACCAGCCGAAGATCGGGGGGTGGTTGAGGGGACTCTCACTCTTGCGAGTCTCGACCTATATATGACGCGATGATCACGTTCCCAGTGAGAACATGAGTCACCCACGAGCGCTGTTCAAGCATGATCAAAGCCCAAACACACTAGACAGCGCTCGTGCCCATCAGAGTCCGATACCAGTCCGCTGCAACCAGAAATGCACGGGCGAGCCGTCTTTAAAAAGACGTGCCGCGTGCGAGCTCTTTTATGAGAGGAGAAAAAAAAACTCTGCAATGTTGAAGCACACAGGGAGACACACACACACACTGGCAGATCACTGCACAGATCAGCAGGCACTGTGAGCTCGCTGCAGATCGCCGTCACACCAACACCGGAGAGAGAAGTTCGTCTCGTAGAGCGAAGTCAGAGATGACTGTGGAGTGAAGAAATACTCTTGGCTCCGAAGCGAAAACATATCTGCCTGTTGCCGGCGTCCTCCTTTTATACCCACGAGGTAAGGCGGAGATGCGCTATTCAAATTCCGCAGACCCATGGCATTTCTTTGCCATTGGCTCGTTTTGTAATACTCGAAGTCGATAGGTGTTCTAAGCGAAACCCCATTCGTCGTCATCCGACGTAACTCGGAGTGACAACGAAAGGGAACTAATGTTAACCAATGAAAGTAATGCAATAATTCAGAATCAGATCAGATTCAGAATCAGGTTTAATAATAAATAGGCTGTATTTAAATCTAAGCTGTGACATTGATAATCTGGTTTCTTTCTGATCATTTTTGTTTTGACTAGTAGAAGTTTTGAATGGCCGGTAACGTCAAAATTGAGTAGCCAGATTGGCTGATGAGTGAAAAACTTTCAAACCCTGGACTTCAGATATCTTGTAATATAGAACCATTGTATGAACCACATTTATTGTACTGTTTTGTTATTTTTTATACTTAAAGGGATAGTTCACCCAAAAATAAAAAAAATCCTGGCTCTTCCAAACTTTATAATGGCAGTGAATGGCCGTTTCTGTTTTGAAGTCCGTAAAAGTGCATCTGTCCATCATAAAAGTGCATCTATCCATCATAAAAGTGCATCTGTCCATCATAAAAGTGCATCTATATATCATAAAAGTGCATCTGTCCATCATAAAAGTGCATCTGTCCATCATAAAAGTGCATCTGTCCATCACAAAAGTGCATCTATCCATCATAAAAGTGCATCTGTCCATCATAAAAGCGCATATGTCCATCATAAAAGTTCATCTGTCTATCATAAAAGTGCATCTGTATATCATAAAAGTGCATCTGTCCATCATAAAAGTGCATATGTCCATCATAAAAGTGCATCTGTCCATCATAAAAGTGCATCTGTCCATCATAAAAGTGCATCTATCCATCATAAAAGTGCATCTGTCCATCATAAAAGTGCATCTATATATCATAAAAGTGCATCTGTCCATCATAAAAGTGCATCTGTCCATCATAAAAGTGCATCTGTCCATCACAAAAGTGCATCTATCCATCATAAAAGTGCATCTGTCCATCATAAAAGCGCATATGTCCATCATAAAAGTTCATCTGTCTATCATAAAAGTGCATCTGTATATCATAAAAGTGCATCTGTCCATCATAAAAGTGCATCTGTCCATCATAAAAGTGCATCTGTCCATCACAAAAGTGCATCTGTCCATCATATAAGTGCATCTATCCATCATAAAAGTGCATCTGTCCATCACAAAAGTGCATCTGTCCATCATATAAGTGCATCTGTCCATCATAAAAGTGCATCTGTCCATCATAAAAGTGCATCTGTCCATCACAAAAGTGCATCTGTCCATCATATAAGTGCATCTATCCATCATAAAAGTTCATCTGTCCATCATAAAAGTGCATCTGTCCATCATAAAAGCGCATCTGTCCATCATAAAAGTGCATCTATCCATGATAAAAGTGCATCTGTCCATTATTAAAGCGCATCTGTCCATCATAAAAGTGCATCTGTGTTTATAACAATATCTAGAGAACACAGAGACCAGAGGTGTCAATTCCAGGGGTCAGAAAGTAAAAGTCCTGCCATATTCCACCCTTTAACTCAGCCAGCTGATTTCACTAATTAGTTCTATGCTAATTAGCAAATCCAGGTGATTGGAACAAAATACGGAGGAGGAATTTTACTTTCTGAACCTGGACTTGACACCTCTGACAGAGACTATATATTCCGTATAATTCCGTCCTTCGGATGAGACGTTAAACCGAGGTCCTGACTCTCTGTGGTCATAAAAAATCCCCAAATTTGCCCCATCGGCCTCTGTCCATCATGGCCTCCTCATCATCCCCATATACTGATTGGCTTCATCACTGTCTCCTCTCCACCAGTAAGCTGGTGTGTGGTGGGCGTTCTGGCGCAATATGGCTGTCGTCGCATCATCTAGGTGGAGCTGCACATTGATGGGGTTTGAGGAGATTCCCCCTGCTATGTAAAGCGCTTTGAGGTCCCAGAAAAAGCGCTATATAAATGTAACAAATTATTATTATTATTATTACCAATAGCTTATATAATACCTATATAAATGTATTATTTAATAGTTTAATAATATCAGACTAGGTTATTGCCTAATGAAATGGAGATTTACTGTACTTTGTTTCACCTAGTGCTTACAAGAAAGGTGCAATGCACAAAGCTGGACCGATTTAACTTTATTTCGAAATGTAATTTCTGTGACAGGCTCTATCATTTGTAACCCATCAGAGCACTTGCTACATATACACACTTTACCACAGTGTGAAGAAATGTTACGTTAAGGCAAAATCTCTGTCAAATTTGTACTCAATCCTCTTAAGGATTAGCAATGATGAACTTACTGCACATGGTCAACTCTGCATGCTTACATTCTCTCTCTCACACACTCTCACACACACACACACACACCTAAACCTAGCGAAGACTACAGAGTCTTCTAGAGCAACATCCCAATTGAAATGGAACCAAATAAGTGACTGATCTGGAATGATGTTCATAGGAGCTCAATGTGCCGCACAAACAGAGCTGTGATTGGACTCGACTTACCTGTTGCTTTCAATAGAGTTTGACATTTTAGCATTTCACTTAGCTAATGATGAAATATTGTTTCATTCAGAACCTATTTTTTTAATCTTTCAAAAACGTTTTTTTTTTTTTGTTGGTTTTGTGAACGTTAAGATAACATTCCATTCTACATTCCATAGAACATTCCAACATTTGTCATTCTTTTAATGTTCTCTACACGTTCTGAAACAAGTAGTAACATTTAAAAAAAAAAGTTAAAAGAACATCCAGCTAATTCAGGTAAAAATGTTCCATGAAAAATGTAGAATTTTTTTTGTACTAACTTCTTTGAGAACATTATCAAAGACCAGATAACACATTGAACGAACGCTCTATTAACATTACTGGAGTAACATTTGTTCACCATGTTAGCTGGGAAGGCTGTGTACATAAAGAGCTGTTAGCATATTAGCATAGTTACTGCGAGCTGTTGAAGCAGGTCATCTAGAGAAGAATGGGCAACTTCAGTCCTGTCCTGCAGATTCTAGCTCCAACCCTAGTCAAGCACACCTGAACAAGTGAATCAAGGTCTTCAGGATTACTAGAAAGCTAAGGGCGGGTGAGTGTTTATCAGGGTTGGAGCTAAACTCTGCAGCACTCTAGGGCCGGAGTTGCCCATCCCTGATCTAGAGGCTCATTTTTTTCTCATACAGTATGTGTGTTCTGAGATACCAGGTGCTGTTACTTTATTTGAGTCACTCTGTGGTTTGCTAAATCAGTTAAAGATTTCATTGCATGGAAATTAGCAGCCCAGGCTCATTGGAAAAACGTACCTGTGGCAACATTTATGCAAAATGATACTACGTTTCACGACAGTTTCAAAGTGAAATGACCAGTGTGTGGCGCTAAAAGTTTGTTCAGTTTTATCTGAAACAGATGAACGTGAATATATCAATGTTTTATCAAGTTGTTCTGAATTGAAATGTCCAGGGAGTGGCACTAAAAGCTTAATGCTACATTGCATTTTAAAATAACGTACACCTATTGCCCGAAGGTGTTAACAAAAGCAAATCTAGAGTAAACAAAAGTCGGCACGCTGCCACTGCTGCTTACAATTTTTTGACCAGATGATCTTTGTTAGGTATAAAAACAAGTACACAGCAAGATACAATTTACAGTATATCAACATGATCTATCACACCTGATCTAATTATAAGACTAACCAATCATACAAAATACAAAATAATAACCAATATAACAAAATGTTGAGAATAAACTCCAAAAAAGTACATAAAAAAATAGTCACCAATATTTACCAGCAAATAATTGACACAAATATTGAGAACAAACACCAAATCAAAGACCCTTAGGGACGAGGAGGAAAAAAATAAAACAATTCACAAAAAAGGTATGGCGTGGCGAGCAGGTGTGGCGAGCAGGATGAGGCCCAGAGACGTGAGAGAACGGCGCGAGGCCGGTTGCGTGATTGTTAATGAGCGACACCTGTGAGACGCAACGGTCTCGCATCTCTCACGGAGGAGTGGAAGCATAAAGGAGGAGCGACGACTGTGATGATTGAGAGAAGTACAGATTTGTGTTAATGTTGTGTTTGTTTTTTGTTTTGGGTAGCCAGCAGTCGTCCGCGAGGGGCTGCTGGCAGTTCTTTTTGTTTTTGTATTTTTTTAATTTGATTATTAGTCTTTGTCTTTGATTGTCAAAAAAAAAAAAAAAACTTGGTCTGGTTCCCACAACGCTCTGTCATCTGGTCCCCCACCAGCTGGGTGATCTACTCCGCGGTGCCTGGCGGTGGCGCTGGATAGCGCTCGGTGGACGGCTCGACACTCATCTGCGTGGGCGGCAACGGCTCCTTGGTTCCGGGCAGCTGCAGGAGTCCCCCGCTCCCTGCTCCTCCCTGCTCCTCCCCTTCAATGGCGGACGGTAGCAGGCTCCGGCCCACGGCGAGCGGCGACGACTCGTCGACCATACTCTATAGCACCGCGGATACCCACAGCGGCAAGGAATCATTGACAGTGTGTTCCTCCTTCCTCCCGGGTTTCGGCACCAGTGTAACGAGGTTTAAGATTCAGGGAAGAAGGAGGCGGGAAACGGCAGACAATCAAAGACTTTAATATTCAAAATAAAACAAAATACAAAAACAAAAAGAACCGCCAGCAGCCCCTCGCGGACGACTGCTGGGTACACAAAACACAAATAAAACACAACATAAACACAGGCCTGTGTAACCCAGACTCAAATTAGCATATTTGCAGTCTTTGCTCAAGTTAATTTGTCCAAAATATTTAACAATTAAATCATTATAATTACATATTTAACTAAATATGTATGTGACTGAACAGTAAATAGAATAAAACTTTGTGACAATGTAATAGTTTATTATAATATGTAAATTATACATTTTATTATTCATATAAGTGATATGTAAATTATTGCAGCAAATCGCAACGAATAAGAACTGTGTATAGCACTGCAGATGTTAGGCATCCATTCAGAAAAAAAAAAACGAGCAGCGCTGACTCCGCCCCTCTATGAGCAACGCAGATCAGATTAGATTAGAATGAATAAAATCAGATTAGAATGTCAATTGTGGTTCAGAAATGTGCTAAATGATGCTAATGTAAAGAGAAATCACTAAGGACATTGCCCTGTTGTATGCAGGCCAGATTTTGCATGTTTGTGTTTTGAAGTTGGATTTCCGTACTGTGGACGGCGTTCTCCGGTGTGGATGCATCGAGTCGCGTGAAAGAAATAGATGGCGAGCCTCCCGTAAAACGAACTTGGATCTACTTTTCTCAACTTTCCCTGGATTTGCGTCATTCCTGCAGTTCGACCATCTGTAGGAGTTCTTTTCTTTTTTTTTTACTTTATGGATTGAGGTATCTTTTATTTTTTTTTGGAACTGACATTTTCTGAGAACTAAAGGGGAAATTTCAATTTTTTTTGTGTTTGGACTGAGAGTTTTGAACTGGAAAAATTGAAAGGTTGATAAGAGATCTATATCCCCTACATATTTTCTGTCATCATTACTGTGGGTAACAAAACGGAATTTGTAAATTAATTTTGTTGGTGAATATTTTGTTGAGGAATTGTCATTTAATTTTGATTGTGGAAAGGTGGTTTCACAAAAATTACACTGAAATTAGGGAATGAAAAGATACATCTAAATTAGTAAATAACTAGTAAATCTCCCAATTAGGTGTAACTAAATTAGGCCAAAATGCAATAAAACCAATTCAAAGGAAATTCAAAACAGAATATCAACTGGCTAAAAAGGGAAAAGAAAGGAACTAAACGTTTGTTATTTGTCTTTGGTTGATATTTTTCTTGCATTTAATTTGGGTAATTGTTTTCATTTGTAACTAAGGTCAATTCACAATTGCATTGTGTACAATTTATTTTATTTTAAAACATTGTTGATTCAAATCCATTATTTTTGGTGATACTTTCACTTTTGATAAACTAAAATTGTGTGTGTGCACCTTTGTCTCCTTCGACTCCTGTGTCTTCTGATCGGCCCAGTGATCTGGTTTGTCACAAATTTTGCAAAGCAGGCGTTAAAACTGTTCCTCTCTCGATCATCACAGGCGTCGCTCCTCCTTTATGCTTCCGCTCATCCGTGAGAGATGCGAGACCGTTGCGTCTCACAGGTGTCGCTCATTAACAATCACGCCACCGGCCTCGCGCCGTTCTCTCACGGCCCTCGGCCTCGTCCTGCTCGCCACAGGTTTAAGATCAAAATCCAAATTAAGGCCCTTTGGAGAAAGTGTATGATTATATATAAAATGCTTCCCTCTGTAGCAGAAGTTTATTAATGTTACCACCCCTTCTTGGTGCTTTCACTTGTTCAATACCTATAGGTATCGAAGACTCGACAGATTGTGTTTAAAAGCATTAAAGTAATCCAAGTTCACTTGACCAGGGTCAAATAAATGCTTTTATAATGTTTGTTCAATTTCTTATTTATAGTAAGTTTTTGTGTATTCGAACACTATGAAAGTGCCCTTTGGTGAATAACTGTCTATTAGGCGTTAGCTGGATTCGAGTGCCTAAAGCCTTACCTGTGCTACATTATAATTCTAGTATGTAATGTATAGTCTGTTATTAGATTGAGTAAAAATAAAGCTTGTGAGATTTTATGCATCATATGCCTTTATTATACAAGTAGTGCTTTTAGACTTCTTTTAATATTTTTTTGCTGTTTTGTAATTTGCAGTCTTTCCTGTAATCTCTTTCAGCGAGCAGTGTGAGTGGTCAGTATGTTTGGCCATAGATTGCGTTGTGTTGCTTGACCTCTGTCTGTCCTCTGCTGTGATCTCTGTAGAGCTGGCGCTGAACTGCACTCTCACGGGTTGCCAGGACGACTGTGCTGTCACTCGCACCGGCCCCATGTGCTTCTGCAAGAGCGGCTATGAGATCAGCCAAGACGGGAAGACCTGTAAAGGTCGGTTTCATGTGCACACACACACTCACACCAGCAAAAACATTTCTTGGACATATGGACGCAGATAGAGACAGTGGATAATTATTTTAATTTTATTGGACTAAACAATTTTTATTTTTTTAATTAACACTATTTCACACAGCATTCAATTTTTAATCGGGTATCATTTAAAGAAAAATGTACCGTCAGCTAGTCATTGTCACAAATGTTTTTTAATATTTTTTTAAGATGTTTAATTGTTTATATTAAGATACTGACAGTCTGACTGTACAATAACCTTTTGTATATTTTATGGATATTTAAAATAATTACAGAAATGATTGTATTATTTAACATGAAATAATATGAGCAAATTACAGTATGTCATGCCACATTGTTTTAGGACATCTAATTTTTTTTTCATTTGCTTATTCTCTAAGAAAAGTTTTCGTTTGTTAACATTATTTAACTACATTAGTTAAAATGAACTTATAATGAACAATACTTCTACAGCATTTATTTATTTGTCAGTATTTTTGTCTTATTTTTCAGTCAAATGTCCAAACATCTTTTAAACAAGTTAAGTTTACTGGAGTGACAAAATTGTCTAAAATAATAAGACTTATGTTCAGAGATTATATCTTGAAACAAATGCATTTTTAGCCCATTGGCAAGTTTTTACTTTTATATTACTTACTTGTACAAGATTGTACAACTAGTATGTTCACAAGCTTGTGTCTGCCACAGAAAAATAATTGTAAAAACAAATTTAAAAAGGTAATTGGTAATTGCGACTGTATTTCTCACAATTGGAGGTTTATATCTCACAATTTAAAAAAAAAATCAGAATTGTGGGACATAAACTCAATATTCATTAAGATCAATATTTAAAGTCTGTAAGCTTATTTCCGCCTCTGAATAAAAAAGCTAATTACGACTTTTCATCTCACAAATTTTGACTTTTCTTCTCGCAATTGAGCGTTTATATCTCACAATTCTGACTTTTTGTCTCAGATTTGTGAGATATAAACTCTCAATTGCGAAAAGTGAAGTCAGAATTGTAAGTTATAAAGCTTTTTTATTCCGTGGCGGAAATAAGCTTCCAAGACAAAAACCCTGATGTAGTTTTTATTGTGTCTGTGTGTGTTCAGATTTTGATGAGTGTACGGTGTACGGCACCTGCAGTCAGACGTGCACAAACACCGACGGCTCGTACACCTGCTCCTGTGTGGAAGGTTATCTAGTGCAACCAGACAACCGCTCCTGCAAGGCCAAGAACGGTAAGACAGACATAACAGTCCGAGATAGGATAAAATAAGGATTCTCCATTTCCGTTCCCTCACATACATGCATGTATCCGAATCAGCCAGCAGTTTAATTCATTATTATTGGCTGAACTGCTATTATATTGGAGATTAAACTGATGTTTTCCTGTTGCTGTAGTGCCTGTGGATCGTCTCCCAGTTTTAGTGATTGCGAACTCTCAGAACATCCAGATCACGTCTCTGAGCGGCTCCAGCAGCCCGTCGCTCTACACAAGCACAAAACAGACCACAGCCATGGACTTCCTGTACGCGCAGGAAACGGTTTGCTGGATCAATGTGGGCGACTCCGCCGCGGGCACACATCTGAAGTGCGCTAAGATAACAGGACTCAAGAGCTTCACAGATGAGAGGACCATCAACATCTCCCTCAGCTTACACCGTAAGTCACTCGGACGCCATTTCACATCGCAAAACACTATTCTCACTCTGGGGTGTTTTTCAAAAAGTTGCAATTGAGGAAATTCATGTGAATTAATGAAGATGCTTAAACAATGTTTTTGAGATTGGTAATATTTCAAGAATGAATTCAAGATTCACCTACATTTAGCGTTGTGCACATCTTTATACCAGCCCAGCCAACACACCCATGTGGGGCCCAAAGGGGTTGTATTTGGGCTGATATCTGGGGCCCACCTGGGCTACCCAAATGGGACCCAGGTAATTTTGTCCTCAGTTTCCATGGAGGCCCCACATGGGTTAGCCCAGATGGGTTGAAGATGGGATCTTGATGGGCTCCATATCGGGCCCATATGGGTAACCTAGGTAGCTCCTATTTAGGGCCTACAGGAGTCTGCCCACATGGGTTGATGATGGGCCACAACAGGTATATATATGGGCTACTATATTTGTTTGGGTTACCTTATTTTACAGTAAACCCCTAAATACAAACATTACATGTAATCCATTAAACTACACTAAAATGTTAAAGGTATTCAATGAACAGAAGCAGTAGTTAATGCCTTACTTTATTAAGCAAGTTATAATAAAAATGTTATGACTAACAATTAAATGACTATTAGAACATTGCACATTTACAACTTTATAAAACACAAGTATCAGAATGTTAACTATAAAAAAAGTTCAAACTCCTGATAATTTACAAAACAGCTTCTCACTCCTCTGTCGTCCCTCTCCCAACGGCCCTTTGAAAAGAGAAAATAAATGAATCAATCATTATGCCACTTTTTTAATTCCTTTTCACAGTTCAAACAGATGTGTCAGGTTAGCCTTTTGGTGCCCCACATCAAGTTTATCAAGATAAGTGGTTTGCAAACTAGGGGTGCTCCGATCAGGGTTTTTGGGGCCGGTCACCGATCCCCGATTACTGGAAGCTGTATCACCCGATACCGATCACCGATTACAGGGTCTATTTGAAGCCTTCTATTTATCATGTAGCATTATTTATTAAACTATATTTAACAACAATGTACATTAAGTATTACAATTAAGAGAAGACAACGTATAATGAATTGACATCTGTGTATTTATTTGCAAGCAACATGTGCAGCATATTAACTTAGGAGCTTGTGCTTGGTTATTGGGAACAGCTTAGGGCTTGACAAATACAACTTTCCTGTAGAATATAAAATAAAGAAAGATAAAAGACAGAACATATGAGTCTTTAAATTTAGCTTTAGACTACTTTAAACTAAAAACTGCAACAAAAAAGGCTATAGCCAAAATAATGTTTTGAGTCAGTCAGCCATCAGTTTTTCTAATTCACTTAAAAGGACCACAGGTAGTAAAGTGCACAGCAAAAAAAGAAATTACAAATAAAAATACTTCTTAAGCATCAATATTTTTTTTTTTTTGCAAGAATGAATGTTTGCGATGACGTAAGATGCTTGCAAACGCACCAGGATTAGATAGAATCAAGTTGAGTGTGAAACCAGAACAACACTGCGGGGGCGCCGGGAACAATCACGCTCAGGGCCGCAGCAAATGATCTATTTCTCCATTTAATAAACAAACTATTCAGTCAGATAGGTATTTGTTGTGAAAGAAATAGTAACAATTTCAAGCATTTTCAAGCATTTTATCCAAAATTTAAGCACTTTTCAAACCTCGAAAACACAACATCAAAATTGATGTGGTAGTATACCTGGTCCATATTGTCATTATTCAGGGTGTTCTCGGTCCAAGTATGGACAATTACTTGCATACAATCAAATTGATTTGATTCCACTGATTTATGAAGAAAAACTCAACTCTACAGAATAACCCTTGTTTGCACATATATGTTAAACAGCGAGTAAACATACCATATACAACCTCAAACAGTTTGAGCCCCCGAAACTCTCGCTTTCCATGGTGGCCAACAAAATTGTACTCTCTTGATAGGGCGTGGTCTAAAAGGAAGGGCATCCTTCTTATGGCTTCATCCACAGTTCTCCCTCCAATTTCTGCCACCACGCCAACCTAAGGAAAAACAAAATTATCATTATGGGGGAGACAACACAAAAAATTAACCTGAATAATCGCAAATACATTTCCTCCCATATCGTTCAGCCATAGGTTAATCGATGGCTATTTTACACCAGAAGTAGTAATCTATTGTGTGTATTGTGTCATACACTAGATACACAATACATACATACAATATACAACTCATATAAAATACATATACTGACATTATGGATTCGGACGGCAATAAAATCTGCACTTACCCCTGTAAATGTTTAAAATACTGTACATGTGCGTACAGTGTTACCAAACGAAAGTTTGCCACGGGTAGATTCACAAAAAGGCCCTAGGTTGCACTTTGGGAGAGTTACCATTTAACAATTATAAGAAACTAAGAATGTTAACGTTACTATAATAGTGTGCAGAGCGCCAGAAATCAGGGAAAATGGGAATAACGTTATCGTTATCGAATAATCGTTATCGTTATCGGGATAACGATCTGAGGGAACGTCTCAGGTTACAACTGTAACCTATGTTCCCTGAGAACAGGGAACGAGACAATACGTCATCGACGCTATGGGGAACGCCTCAGGCGTGACAGGTGTCTGAAATCAAGTATCAACTCACAACAATCATGTTGACCGGCGACAGCCCGTGCTTCATCAGCTCGAATGATGAGCACGCAACCTGGATGTATAAAAAGGGCGCCTTGAGACCGTGACAACATCCTATCGTCTGAAGGGACTGTTGCAGGCAGGCCCCGAGGTATGGCAGGGAGACGTATTGTCTCGTTCCCTGTTCTCAGGGAACATAGGTTACAGTTGTAACCTGAGACGTTCCCTTTCGAAGGGAACTCAACAATACGTCATTGACGCTATGGGGAACGAAATACCCACGCCGCCATACTGAGGGGAGTGCATGCCCAATGGCAGTGACAACTGTCAGAACCAGTAATACAAAGGACACTAAAACCACTCACCCTAGGTCACGTTGGGCTGTCAGTGACAGCACTCCCTACCGATCATAGCCCAAGCTAATGAACCGAGAAAACTGCCAGAACATAGTTCACGGGAGGAATATCTGGGCCAGCTCAAAGGCTTAGGACCACAACTTCCTAATAGAAGGGGTCCCTTCTAGGGAGTGTGGCTAGGGGACTCAAGGGACACCCAGCCAGTCACTATTCAGGAGAGCATGCCTCCTGACATGCCACCAGGCTGGCCTGGTGATCTATCCTAAGACGCACAGTCTGGCCATTGCCTGTCTGTCCGAGACGACCACAACATGTGGAAGTACATACTCAGGAAGGCCCATGCGGCCTGTAACCCGGCGAACACAGTATGTGGGAGCTCATATTCAGGAAGGCCGGGTGAGGTCTGTAACCTGGTGACCACAGTATGTGGGAGCTTATATCCAGGAAGGCCGGGTGAGGCCTGTAACCTGGCAACCACAGTATGTGGGAGCTCATATTCAGGAAGGCCGGGTGAGGCCTGTAACCTGGCGACCACAGTATGTGGGAGCTCATATTCAGGAAGGCCGTGTGAGGCCTGTAACCTGACGACCACAGTATGTGGGAGCTCATATTCAGGAAGGCCGGGTGAGGCCTGTAACCTGGCGACCACAGTATGTGGGAGCTCATATTCAGGAAGGCCGGGTGAGGCCTGTAACCTGGCGACCACAGTATGTGGGAGCTCATATTCAGGAAGGCCGGGTGAGGCCTGTAACCTGGCGACCACAGTAGGTGGGAGCTCATACTCAGGAAGGCCGGTGAGGCCCGAAACCTGGCAACCACAACCTGTGGGAGCTTACTTTCAGGAAGGCCTGGTGAGGCCTGTAACCTGACAACCACACCATGTGGGGCTACTTCCAGAAAGGCCATAAATATGGATTTTTAGAAAGTACATGAAACAAAAGTGCATGAACTTAGCCATTCTGAGTCCAGGAAGGCCTGGATCAAAAGTGGAAGTTAGCTAGAGAAAGGCGTCTGTCGTAGCATACTTTGATGACAGGACGCATCTAGAGTGGGACCCAAGGTGAAAGACCGGGGTCTAGCCACATAGGAAGGGACTGAAGCGTACAGCGCACGACCCTTACCATAAGAAATGGATTTTAGAAAGTACACAAGACGTTTCGTCGTGTGACTTACCATAAGTATGGGTTTATTTAGAAGGTACGGAGCGTACAAAGAAAATAGATGAAGTAAATGTGCATGTACTTCATCACTCTAAATTCAGGAGGCCGGTTTTGAGGCCTGAATTTACCCATGATCAGGAAGGCCAGATGAGGCCTGTAACCTGATAGTCATAGTGGGTGGGAGCTCACATTCAGGAAGGCCTGATGAGGCCTGACATGTGAAAGCTCACAACTACACCCTAGCGACCACAGTGAGTGGGAGTTCACATTCAGGAAGGCCTGGTGAGGCCTGTAACCTGGCGACCACAATATGTGGGAGCTCATAACCAGGAAGGCCGGGTGAGGCCTGTAACCTGGCGACCACAGCATGTGGGAGCTCACACCCAGGAAGGCCTAAGAGGCCTAAAAACCTGGTGACCACAGTGTGTGGGAACCCACATTCAGGAAGGCCGGATGAGGCCTGTAACCTGACCTGTAGAAGCTCATGGGGGCTCACACTCAGGAAGGCAGGGTGAGGCCTGTAACCTGGCGACCACAGTATGTGGGAGCTTATATCCAGGAAGGCCGGGTGAGGCCTGTAACCTGGCGACCACAGTATGTGGGAGCTCACATTCAGGAAGCCCGGTTGAGGCCTGTAACCTGGCGACCACAGTAGGTGGGAGCTCATATCAGGAAGGCCAGAGAGGCCTATAACCTGGCGACCACAGTAGGTCGTACTCAGGAAGGCCGGTGAGGCCTGTAACCTGGCGACCACAGTATGTGGGAGCTCATATTCAGGAAGGCCGGGTGAGGCCTGTAACCTGGTGACCACAGTATGTGGGAGCCCATATTCAGGAAGGCCAGGTGAGGCCTGTAACCTGGCGACCACATTAGGTGGGAGCTCATCCACAGTGCGTGGGAGCTCATAACCAGGAAGGCCGGATGAGGCCTGTAACCTGGCGACCACAGTATGTGGGAGCCCATAACCAGGAAGGCCGGCTGGGGCCTGTCACCTGCCACAGAATGTGCCGGGCCACAGTATCTGGGAGCTCACATTCAGGGAGGCCGTGTGAGGCCTGTGACCTGACATGTAGAAGCCCATCACCAGGAAGGCTAGTGAGGCCCGTAACCTGGCAACCACAGTATGTGGGAGCTCACACTCAGGAAGGCCGGGTGAGGCCTGTAACCTGGCGACCACAGTATGTGGGAACTCACATTCAGGGAGGCCGGGAGAGGCCTGCAACCTGACATGTAGAAGCCCATCACCAGGAAGGCCGGTGAGGCCTGTCACCTGGCGACCACAGTGTGTGGGAGCTCATAACCAGGAAGGCCGGATGAGGCCTGTAACCTGGCGACCACAGTGTGTGGGAGCTCATTACCAGGAAGGCCGGATGAGGCCTGTAACCTGGCGACCACAGTATGTGGGAGCTAAAACTCAGGGAGGCCGGGTGAGGCCTACAACCTGACAACCACAGTGTGTGGGAGCTCACGTTCAGGGAGGCCGGGTGAGGCCAGCAACCTGACAACCACAGTATGTGGGAGCTCACATTCAGGGAGGCCGGGTGAGGCCTGCAACCTGACAACCACAGTATGTGGGAGCTCACATTCAGGAAGGCCGGGTAAGGCCTGTAACCTGACATGTGGAAGCTCATAACCCGGAAGGCCTGGCGAGGCCTGTAACCTGGCGACCACAGTGTGTGGGAGCTCGACTCACAACCTTGCTTACCAAACATGTCCCCGGCTCTGTACAGGAGGCGAGTTCTGAAAAAGAAGAGAAAAATGTTATTTGCGCAAAAGAACATTTTCACTCAGCATAAAACCTGCAGCATGCGGAATGAGGCACACCGGGAGTCAGAAACTCAGTAACCCCCTCTTTCTTTTTTTTTATTTCTTTTTTTTTTTTTCTTTTTTTTTTTTACTGTTTCACAAGTAAAGGTAAGGCGCTCCTATCAACCAAGCTGAAGCAGGCCATCAGAGAATTCATGAGCTCATCATGGGCCCCGCCCCAGGCCTGATGTAGGAGGAGCCTGGGAGCGATGGTGGATAGGAAACAAGATCCAGGGAGGTTAACGTTTGGTCTGAGAACGTTTGCTCTGGATCACCTCCCTGAGATCGTGCCTCACGCGGGAGTTACGCCTCCTGCGCGCCCTGCTCCCTCTGCTAGGAGGAGGGGGCGCGCGGGAAGCGACACTGGCCTTCTGGGCCTGTCTGTGATCCTCAGACCACGACGGACCAGGCCCTCCCGCCTGCCTGGGCTGGGCCGAGGACCTCCGCGGTATGCAGCTCTTAAACGCCGCAGAGCGCGCCCTCGCCTCCCTGAACTTATCGACCACCGTGTCGACAAAAGGTCCGAAAAGCTCGGAAGGCGAAACCGGCGAATCGAGGAGAAAGGTCTTTTCTTTCTCCCCGATGTCAGCCTGGTTGAGCCACAGATGCCTCTCCGTGGCCACCATAGCCGCCATCGAACAACCGATGGAGGCAGCAGACTGTTTGGTGGCCCGGAGAGACAAATCCGGGGTGCGGCGCAGCTCTGCGACCGCGTCAGGGGACAGACCGGCCCCCTGATCGAGGTCCCGCAGCAGGTCGGCCTGGTAGGCCTGAAGGACCGCGAGGGTGTGCAGAACCGCTCCTGCCTGACCTGCTGCTGTGTACGCTCTGCCATTCAAGCGTGATGTAGTCTTAAGCGGCTTGGATGGCAGGGACGGAGCTCCTAGTGACGAAGACCAACCAGAGGCGAGATAGTTGGCCAACGTCTCGTCCACTGGTGGCATCGACACATACCCGTGCTACGCGGCCCCATCCACAGCAGCGAAATTACTCCGCTGATGCAGATGAAGACGCGCAGAGAACGGGTTCTTCCATGCCTTCTCGATCTCAGAGTGGAGATCAGGAAGGAATGGAAGGCTCGTCCGGGCTGGTGGTTTATGGGAAGGGAGGAACCGATCGTCCAAAATACCACGAGCAGGTTCCTCCCGGACGCGCCTCCACTGTAGCTGTAATCTGTTGGTGGCGGGCCCCATAACATCCACCAACTCAGCGTACACTGGGCAGGAGGGCTGAGATGGTTCAGTCTCAACCAGACTGACATCATCAGCAGCCAACTCCTGCCCGGCCCGAAGAGAACCGGTTACAGATCCATCAGAAAGAGAAAGAACCTCTTCAACATCGACCTGTAACTCACCCTCGTCAGCTGGCAGATCATCCGCGAGGTTAACGCCCCTCTCCAGACGATCTGCCAGCTCCATCTGAGAGCCCCACGAGCTCACGCGCCGCTGAGCCTCAGCCCGAGCGGGACCAACACCGCGGGGTTCAGATGCCGCGCCCACTTCACTCGAGAAGTGGGACAGACGAGAACGGAGCGTTTTCAGAGAAAAACGCTCACAGTTTGCGCAGGAAGCTCCCTCGAGAACTTCCCGCGCGTGCTCTTCTCCCAGGCAGAAAACGCACAGATCGTGTGAATCCTCCGGTGTCAAATATCTGGGACACGGGTCGGCACACTTGCGGAAAGTATTTCTCCCCTTCTCTGCACGCTTAATTTTTGTTGACTACTCAAAAACAGACAAACAGTCCCTGAAGACGAAAAGGATGTTGTCACGGTCTCAAGGCGCCCTTTTTATACATCCAGGTTGCGTGCTCATCATTCGAGCTGATGAAGCACGGGCTGTCGCCGGTCAACATGATTGTTGTGAGTTGATACTTGATTTCAGACACCTGTCACGCCTGAGGCGTTCCCCATAGCGTCGATGACGTATTGTTGAGTTCCCTTCGAAAGGGAACTCGAAATTCTAACTGAAATTCTAACGTGACAATAAGCTTTTGGTTAGCATTATGTTATGAAAACAATGTATTTTAATTAACATTTCAGTTTTTAAATTATTGTAGTTCTTACCTTGAATACACTGACATCAAGAATCTCCTCCCGAAAATTACAGCAGAATGAGTGAGAGTGCAATAGCGCCCGCGCTGTTCAGGGCGTGGAGTGGGGGATGGGAATTGCTGAATGAAATCTCGCGAGATCCACCCTGCAAAGGTTTTGTACACTTTCGAGTCTTTTTTTTTTTAGTCATTTTTCTCTATATCCGCAGGCTCTTGGTCCTTTTAAATTGCAAAAAATTGGGTACAATTGCAATTGTGTTGGCATTTATAGATTTTGAATAGATTAAAGTCACATGTTAAAGTGTCAAAATAACAATAACAAATATTTCAAAGGTGCATATTTGTACTACCAGTGTAATCAATCTTTGGGATTGACTGTTTGCACTTGTCTTGGTAAACTGAATTAGTCTCCTTGTAGCCCATTTTCAACCCATGTACTCAATTTCCCATTAGTGAACCAACTAGGTCCCATATGGGGAGCCCACCTGGGTTTGCCCAAGTTGGACCTACTTAGTTGACCCAAGTGGGCCCCAGATAAGATGCCCATTTTGAGCCCATGCCCACTCTGTACCCATGTAGCTCATGTGTAACCATTGTTGGGGAGTAACGGAATACATGTACCGGCGTTACGTATTCAGAATACAAATTATGTAACTGTATTCCGTTACAGTTACAATTTAAATAGTTGGTATTTAGAATACAGTTACATTGTTAAGATCAATGGATTACATGACGATACTTTTCTGTTTCATGAGTTTATTCACTCTCTAAATAAATGAAGGCAACTCCATGCATTTCCCAGAAGCCCCAATATGAAAACTAAAAAATGCACGGTTTGCGTGATCAGTCACAATGGAGTCGGAAGAGGAGCAGCAGGAGCTAGAGGTAGAGATGAAGCCGGGACAACAGAGCCAGGGCAAGAATGCGTTTCTATCTTGGAAATTCAAACAGCATTTCACATTAAAGAAAGAGAAAGGAGAACAAATGTAACTGTTTATAAGTTATTAGTTTTTAATAGTTATTAAATATAAGTTCCCTTTCAAGGGAACTTCGAGCTGCGTCAAACGCTGCGGGAACGCCCCTGCGTTGTGCGTCATGAAGCACGTATGGAATCAGCCCAATGGAGAGATGAAACGTCATAGGCGGGTGACGTCATCGACCAGGAAACTATAAAGCACCCCAAAAACACAAGCGCATTAGCTTCTGTGCTTTCAGTCGCGCTACATGTGAATCTGTCCCTGTGTGATATTGTCTGTCTTACATACCCTGCACCACACAAACAATTTATCCCTATATATATATATATTGAGAGATTATGGCGGACGAACAGCAGTTTAGAAAGTGTGTTCCTCCCTGCTCGCGTTATTTAACGAGCGGGGATACACATGATCTTTGTGTTGTTTGTTTGGGAGTTCAGCATGCCCAGTTTGCTCTCGAGGGAGCAGACTGTGAGCATTGCGAGCGTTTGCCGTTAAGGACGCTCCGCTCCCGCCGGTCGCTCTTTGAGGAGAGCGGTTCGGTGCGCGCTCCCCGCGGTTCGGGTCCCGCTTCTGCCGAGGCAGAGCGGCGGCGCTTATCGTGGGGATCGCAGATGGATCTCACAGCGGGGTTTGAGACGGGCTCTGCCTTATCTCTCCCTTCACCTGTGAGATCCAGTGCCTCAGTCCCGGGTTCGGAAGCACGCGCTGCGGTTTCTTCCGCTCGGGCTGAGGCACCAATGCTATCCAGTTCTGAGGAACTTGATGTTGTTAGTGTTGAGGGAGATGTGGAGGATTCGCCACCCCACACTCCTGAGAGTGATGAGCTTATGGAGGTGTTAACAAGAGCTGTTGAAAAACTTAATATTGAATGGCCAGTGACTAGACAGGAGTCTGTTTCTAAATCAAAGTTGGATGAGAGATTTTTGCCGTCACGTGTGCAGCCTCCACGCCGGTGCCTGCCGTTTTTCCATGATCTCCACACCGAGGTGTCGAAATCATGGAGAAAACCGGTGTCATATAGAGTGTTTAGTCCCCAGACTTCAACATACGCTAATATTATGGGAGCCAAGGCTCATGGTTATGGTGCGTTGCCTCGTGTGGAAGAGACGCTTGCGAGCCATCTCTCCCCCGAAGCAGCATCATCTTTTAAGGCACCGGCATTACCCACCAAGCCTTTAAGAAACACTTCGGCTTTGGTGGGTAAAGCATATTCGGCAGCAGGTCAGGCTGCGTCATGTCTGCATACTATGTCAATCTTGCAGGCATACCAGGCTGATCTGCTAAGGGACATGAGTGAGAGTGAGGAGGTCAGTACTGACGTAGTTCGCGAACTGCGTCAGGCTGCTGATTTATCCCTGCGTGCCACCAGAGAATCGGCCAAATTAATGGGTCGTTCTATGGCAGCTCTGGTGGCCGCAGAAAGACATTTGTGGTTAAATCAGACTAATATTAAAGAGAGAGAAAAAGCTTTTCTTTTAGATGCTCCTCTTTCTCCCATGGGGTTGTTTGGTGATGCTGTGAATTCAGTTATCGATAAATTCCAAGAAGAAAAGAAACAAACTGCAGCTTTTAAAAAGTTTCTTCCCCTTAAAGTTCATGTCCCTGGGGCTGCTGGGCGGGAGCAGCCCCGGCCGTCTTCGAGCTCATCACATAGAGCGCAGCAGAGGCAGAGTGTCGCGTCTCGTGCTCCCCCTGCTGGACAGTGGGCTCAGCCGCGACACTCTCAGCCGAAGCCTTCTCCCAGTAGAACTGATCTGAGGACAGTTATATTGGCTAAGAAGGCTTCGGCTAAGAAGAAGTCCTGACGCCAAGCCGTTCAGGATGCTGAGGGTGGTCCCCACCGAGGCGGAAAGGTGTTCACCTCTTTTTACGGTGCCCATTCCTCCTCGGTGCCCTCAGGGGCTCGTTCTGCCAACCCCGCCTTTATGCCGGGGCACAGACGATCCCAGCGAGCGCTTTCCCGAGGGACGCTCGCTCCCTCTGAGGAGGGTCTCAGAGCGGTCAGACCAGTTGTTCCCTGCCGGTGCGCCGTTACAGGGCGCTGCGTCTGCTGCTCAAGTTACACCAGAGGCCAGTCTCGAGAGGCTGGTACCCTTAGTAGAATTTCTGGCAGAGTGGAAAAGCCTTCCAAAAATATCTCATTGGGTCCTGCAGACAGTAGAAAAGGGTTATGCTATCCAGTTCAGGTGTCGTCCACCAAAATTCAGAGGGGTTCTGCACACAGTGGTGGGCCCCGAGCAGGCTCTGGTATTGGAACAAGAGGTGAAAACGCTCCTTCAAAAAGAGGCTATAGAACGGGTTCCTCCTCCCAGTTTGGAGTCAGGTTATTACAGCCGATATTTCATCGTTCCAAAGAAGGATGGGGGGTTGCGTCCAATTTTAGACCTGCGCATATTGAATCGCTCGGTAGGGAAGCTAAAATTCAAGATGCTCACTATCAAGCAGATCGTGTCTCAAATCAGGTCCGAGGACTGGTTTGTCACGATAGATCTGAAGGACGCATACTTCCATGTGTCCATCCTTCCACAACACAGGAAGTTCCTGAGGTTCGCCTTCGGGGGCGAGGCGTACCAGTACAGGGTTCTTCCGTTTGGCCTAGCTTTATCTCCCCGCACTTTCACGAAATGCATGGATGCAGCACTAGTGCCTCTGAGGCTTCAGGGCATTCGTATTCTCAATTACATCGACGATTGGTTGATTTTAGCTCAGACCGAGCAGATGGCGGTTCGGCATCGAGATGTCGTCCTCGCTCATATCAGAAAGTTGGGGTTGAGGCTGAACGCAAAGAAAAGTGTATTATCTCCTTCCCAGAAGACCACTTTTCTGGGTGTCGTTTGGGATTCGGTATCGATGCGGGCGCGACTCTCTCCGACCCGCATCGCTTCGATTCTCTCAGCTGTGAAACAAGTGAAGCTAGGCCAGCTACTCACTGTCAAGCAGTTTCAGAGACTGTTGGGTCTGATGGCAGCAGCGTCCAACGTTATACCTTGCGGCCTGTTGTACATGAGACCGCTACAGTGGTGGCTCAGGACCAAGGGATTCTCCCCGAGGGGAAATCCGCTCCGCACGTTCAAAGTCACGCGGCGCTGCCTTCGTGCTCTGGTCATGTGGAGAGAAACTTGGTTCCTATCCAAAGGTCCTGTGCTGGGGGCTCTTTGTCGTCGCATAACGCTAACGACGGATGCTTCCCTCACAGGGTGGGGGGCGGTCATGAGTGGTCGCCCAGCCCAAGGTCTGTGGCAGGATCATCATCTTTCGTGGCACATAAATTGTCTAGAGATGTTGGCTGTGTTTCAGGCTCTGAAACACTTCCTAACAGACCTGAGAGGCCATCATGTGTTAGTTCAATCAGACAACACGTCGGTGGTCTCTTATATAAATCATCAGGGGGGCCTGCGGTCTCGCCGGCTTTACAAGTTGGCCCGTCAGATCCTCCTGTGGTCCCAAGGGAAGCTACTATCTCTGAGAGCAATGTATCTCCCTGGGTATTTGAATGTGGTAGCAGACTCCCTGTCGAGGCAGGGGCCGAGGCCAGGGGAATGGAGACTCCACCCCGAGGTGGTGGAGCTCCTTTGGTTGAGTTTCGGTCGCGCCGAGGTGGACCTATTCGCTTCCAAGGAGACCACTCATTGTCATCGGTGGTTCTCCATCACTCTTCCAGCCCCCCTGGGGTTGGATGCTATGGTGCAGCCGTGGCCGAGGTCACGTCTGTACGCCTTTCCCCCGATTGCTCTGTTACCAGGAGTTCTGGAGAGGGTCCGCCGGGACGGGGTCAGTCTACTACTAGTAGCCCCGTTCTGGCCGGCCCGAGTATGGTTTGCGGACCTGATTTCTCTCCTGGACGGTTCTCCTTTGGAGCTCCCGGTCAGGAGGGATCTACTCTCCCAGGCGGGGGGCACGATACTTCACCCCCGCCCAGAATTGTGGAAACTGTGGGCTTGGCCTCTGAGGGGGCCCAGCTCATAGACTCCGGTCTCTCAACCGAGGTTGTTGAGACCATTCTTAACTCCAGAGCTCCATCCACGAGGAAGCTTTATGCCTTGAAGTGGAAACTTTTCACTTCTTGGTGTGGAGAACACCTGCAGGACCCAGTTAACTGCCCAGTGGGTGCAGTGCTGGAATTCCTGCAGGAGCGCTTCTCCACAGGGTTATCCCCCTCCACACTAAAGGTGTATGTGGCGGCACTAGCTGCTTACCACGTCCCTTTCAGTGGAGTTTCTCTTGGGAGACACCCGCTTATAACTCGTTTCCTCCGTGGCACTTTGAGGCTGAGGCCAGCAGTTCGTACGAGGGTGCCGACTTGGGATCTGGCCATTGTATTAGAAGGTCTTTCCCTAGCTCCTTTTGAACCTATCGAAGAAGTTCCCGAGAAGTTTCTCACTTTTAAGACTATCTTTTTGCTTGCTATCTCTTCACTAAAAAGAATCGGAGATTTGCAGGCTCTGTCGGTTTCACCCTCGTGCCTGGAATTTGCACCTGGCATGGTTAAAGCTTTTCTGCATCCTAGACCAGGTTACGTTCCTAAGGTTCCTACTAATATTGTTAGACCTACGGTTCTGCAGGCTTTCTGTCCTCCTCCATTTATGTCATCGGACCAGGAGAAACTTAATTCACTCTGCCCTGTTAGGGCATTAGACGCTTATGTCCACAGAGCTGCCCTGTGGAGGAAATCAGAACAACTTTTTGTATGTTTCGGGCCACCCAGGAAAGGGTGTCCGGCGTCTAAACAGAGAATGAGCAAGTGGGTGGTTGAGGCTATCTCACTTGCTTATGAGTCGGCTGGCCAGCCTTCACCTTTGGTTGTCCGAGCTCACTCTACCAGGAGTATGGCTGCTTCTAAAGCTCTTTTGTCGGGGGTTTCCCTGAGTGATGTTTGTGATGCGGCTGGATGGTCTTCACCGCATACTTTTATTAAGTTCTATGACCTAGACTTAAGCTCTACCCCTGGGGCACAGGTGCTCTCGTCCTCTGTGCGCTAGTCTCACATGACGGTCATTTGGTCCTATGGCGACGTGGGTATTCGCGTTCCCGCAGCGTTTGACGCAGCTCGAAGTTCCCTTGAAAGGGAACGTCTCGGTTACGTATGTAACCCTAGTTCCCTGATAGGGAACGAGACGCTGCGTCGCTCCGCCATACTCCCGGCACTCCCGTTAGCGCTTCCTTCAAGCCTATCAGAAGCTAATGCGCTTGTGTTTTTGGGGTGCTTTATAGTTTCCTGGTCGATGACGTCACCCGCCTATGACGTTTCATCTCTCCATTGGGCTGATTCCATACGTGCTTCATGACGCACAACGCAGGGGCGTTCCCGCAGCGTTTGACGCAGCGTCTCGTTCCCTATCAGGGAACTAGGGTTACATACGTAACCGAGACGTTTTTTTTTTATTAGCCAGGGGTAGTCGTCTGCTGTAGTTTTACTGGTCACCTTGCTATTTTATAGTTGTATCAGGTAGGCTACTAGCTACAGGGCTGTAACGATATGCGATATGAAACCGAAATCGCGACACTCAGATCCACGAACCTGTGTCGCGTGTGAGAAGGCAGAATCGCGACACTCACCTTCCAACTCCCAGAGTTATCCTTCCTGTCCAGATCCAATGCTAACACATATTTAAATTACTATTAGTATTATTTGAAGTTAACACTAGGCTATAAAATACGTAGACCTACACCACAAAACTAGTTGCGGAATACTTATTTAAAATTTAGCAATTGCGTTGGACGTGACATTTGCAGTCAAAACTTGAAGTATAAATTCTCAGAAAATGCATTTAATACGAATATATCGAAACGTGTGTTTGTATATCCATACTCCCTTAATAAAGGAGTCCAGACATTAGAAAAAATCTGTCTACACATGCATTTTATATTTAATATGAGGGAAATAAACATGCGTGACACAAAAAATATTTAACTTTTAGGCCAAATATTTTTTAGTAGGCTACTTCTGTGAATTAGGCTACTGCGCAAAGCAAAAGTAATACTGACCGGATGAAGAAGGGTTGGCTCTCCACAGAACATAAACTATTCATTTTATTTTATTTTTCTTGTTAGCATTTATGAGGAAAAAACAATGTTACGGACGTGACCACTCTGAAAGCGGCACTAAGAGACTGCTTTAAAACTTTCACTCAGACATCAAACAGATGCACAAAGCCTTTCTTTAAAGTGAATTTCAATTTTTATTAATTGTATGTTAATTTTAATCAATGTTTCATCAACCAATTGCCTGGAATAAATAAATAAGTTGTAAATATAGCAGACAATAGATATCACGGCACGGAGGCGCCGGTGCGTGAACTGGAGCTAGTCTCATCGATGAACCGAAACTTAGCGTATAAGGTAGGCTATAGCCTACTTGCCTCACAGACATGTCTACTTTTAAACAGAACAATTCAAAACGAAAGAAAACAGACTGCTCTCTGTTTATGTAATCCGTATGAAATGTGCATTTCTCTCCGGCGCGTTCACTAGGCTGCTGAGAAGATCGCGAGTCAGCATCGTCAACTTCATCTTTGCAGCCGACACTAACATATTCAGTCATTAGGCTACTTTTGCCGGTTCTTTGTGACAGCTTTTAGGTGCTTTATTGGCAGCGCCACCTTTACATGTTACATGAATGCGTCACCACCTCATCACCGCACCGGTGACAGCAACATACATAGTCTTTGTTCTTCTATAGCAAATTATAATATATTGCACTTTCAGGGAGACATGGGTCTAACACATTCAGCCAGTTGGAACAGAAAAACACACCAGAATAGGCCTGTTTAGCAAGCAGGATTTGATGGCCGCATTCCTACACTTATAAAATGCAATTCAATGTGGAAGTAATCCAAGTATTCAGAATACGTTACTCAGATTGAGTAACGTAACGGAATACGTTACAAATTACATTTTTGGGCATGTATTCTGTATTCTGTAACGAAATACGTTTTGAAAGTATCCTTCCCAACACTGTGTGTTACCCATGTGGGCCCCACATACACGTGTGTGCTGGGAGGTGTAAACACAGCCCTAGTGTCAATCATCATCACCACATCTTCTCCTTCCATCAGGTAACAGAGGATACAACAGTAACCATGATGATATTGATATGCATTTTATTTAAAAAGTCTGCCATACTGTTATAAAGATCTCCTCGGATTTACATGACAGGCAATCAGAATTTCATCTTGGTTTTCGTTCATATAAATATCAGCATCTGCACCAAATTACATATTTTTGCTCAGTTTGGGCCTCTGAATAAAACTGAAGTGTTTTTTCCCCCTCCATATTATCACTATAACATACTACTGTATATGATCCATTAAAGCCAAATATGATTATTCACAAAAATGCACTTTTAAGGTCATTAAAAAAAAAATAAAAAAAAATAATAATAATAATAATAATAATAATAATAAATTTTTTTTTTTAAGAGTTCAATAAGCTGTTCCATTAAAAAAAAAGATTTTCCTGAAAATGATCTCACATGTCCAGCTTTGCCTGTGCTGTATGGATTCACTCTACAGTGATCACTACTACTTTTCATGGGCGTTAATAGTACAATAAATGCATCATTGACATGCATGGTGCAGTGCTGCTTCAGCACATATAGTGGCTGTCTAAACTGGATTTCATGTGGTTTATGAATAAGATGCTGGTTTGTGAAATAACTGGCCTTTAAAAAAAAAAATCTGCCTGACTCTATGGGAATTTAACATAGGGGTGTCCTGACTTACGCACCCTGTATTTTAAGGAAGAACATTTATTTATTTATGATACATTATTCATACACAGAGAAAATTGGTGTCCTTAAAGGTTGGATTTTTCCTCATTTTTCTAATTAAGGCATTAAGATCAATATCCAAAAGATTATTTTTTTATTCCTCTTTTTAGTCAACTTTAGCATGGGTGTCCTAACTTATTCACATCACTGTAGGAAGCCATTGTACTACAAAACATACCCTAAGTTTACAAGTCAAAGAGATCAAAGAGCGCATGCAGTTCATGATAAGCCAATGTGAATTCCAAGGTAGCATTTCCTGAATCTTCCTGCAATCCCAGAATGCATTACAACTTATTTAGTGAAAAAATAAATCCATCTGTATAGAAATATATTTTATTCAACACCAAAAAAAAATTGTCTCTGCTTTCTTGGTCATCTTCTATAGTTGGATTCACTAGTTTAGCCAGGAAATGACTGTTAACCTGGAGTGCATATTTTGGGTCTTACAACAACTCTGGCACTTGTTAACCCTCCAGATGGAGATTTAGGCCAGAAATGTACTCTACGCAAGAATGCAGACATGAATGAGTGTTTGTGTTCACATACTTTTGTAGAGTTTGTTTCGGGCCTGTCTTTGGGTTTAAGTGCTAGTTAGTTTGAATGCTGAAGTTATTTCCAGGTTCTTGGCAGTTTTAACATGTTTCTGAGTCACACACTCACAGGTCACGGGTCACAAGGTTGACTGCGACACTATGCCCTCACTAGGAAGCGATAAAGAGATCATTGGCTTCCTGTTGCCAGTTAAAGATAATGCTGTCTGCCGCGTGAGTGAGGAAGAAAAACTAAAGGCAGAATAATAATATAGAGGTGAAAACGTGATTCTCAAATAGTGATCTTGAAAATCTACTTCTCAAGGTAAAAATATTTATTTTAGAAAGAATGAGTAATTTAATAACTTGAAATAGTGTCATGAAAATGGTTTGGTATTTTCATTCCAGATTATTGCACCATTTTCCATTTTAGTTTTTAAAATATTTGTTCAAATGACATTCTTTTCAAAAGAGCTCATAAAACTGGAGCGTTTCTCTAGAAATACTGTCGTGAACCCGTATTCAGATCTCTTTTAGCTGGCGGTCTCTGTAAGGGTCACACAGGAAATGTGTTTGCCGTGATTCATGACCTCAGCATGACATGCAGATGAGGCGAACAGATGTTTTCCACTCTTCTTCTTTTCACAGTGTAGGATAGTGGTGTATTCTCTTTTTATTTCAACAAATGGAAAGATACTATTGTAGAATTCATGGAAATTGTTAACGTTTTAATGCATGAGAAAGTTTACCTCACTAATTAGAAATCACAAATGATGGTATTAATATCTGTAATATTAGATTGCAATATTAATATGAGGTCTGTAAATACGTTGAATTTTAATCATTTCAATTTTTTTTTAAATAGGTTTGGGCTATTAAAACAGGACACTTTCTCACATTGAACATCAGCTATGGAGCTCCACAAAATGTAACGAGACCTGACTTGAGAAAGTTAAACTATTTAAACATTGTCTCACTTAAACACACGTGTGCTCATATATGTGGCTTGAAACGGCTAGGACAGATTGAGTTCAGCCCGTGAGATACAGTATGCAGACACTCCCCATTGAACAACATCTGTCTGAACTGCAGTCTTCCAGAAGCCATGATCCATAAGTCCATATGTATCTATGTTTATGTGTGTGTTTTTTGAGTGGTTTGTGTAGGTTGCTGGGGTTTGCTGCAGCATATTTATATTCTGTTTTGTGGAACATTTTCCAGACGTTGTGGTTGACATGAGGCGACCCAACCCCCATCCGTCTGCGGCTCTGGAGCTTTATCAGGAAAACTTAGAAAACTGACATGTATAGGTGGAGATGTGATGCTTACACCACCTCTGTTTGCGATCTTTACAATATCACTATGTTATCTCTTAAAGAAATGTGTGTGTCTCTTAGTATCTTGGAAAATGTGGACCAGAATGTCATTTACACATTCATCAGGAGTGTTATTGACTTGCGGCATTCCAGTAAAGTCATCTCTTGCCCGGTAATTTGGAGTGTCTCAGCATAAATAGCGGAAAGACAGGATGTGCGATGAAGTAATGTGGGTTAAACCAGAAGGGAGCGGTTTTCTGACATACGGTCTGCGTGGTACAGAAGTTTCCGGAAAGCCTCTTAAACGATCATGTGCTTGAATCGGCTCACGCTTAACCGCGTCTGCCACACATTTCTGGCTCCGCCAACATTCAGGGCATTGTTTTGGTTTTAATCTCTTTTTTTTAACCCCTGTTTCTCTGACAATCTGTGCTTTGCTTGACCTATCTGTGCTTATTGATTGACTTAACTGTTTCTTTATTGATTTTTATCTCTCGTTATTTTAATGTGAACCATTTGAATGGTGTCAGCAAATCTTGCACCTTTTTTTGGTCCAAGTCAATGAGCTCTGAGGACTCACATTTAGAGTTTCACATCAGACTTCTGTTCATCATGTTGGTGTGCTGTGTGAATCAAGTTATTTTATTGGAATTGGAAGCAATCCAGCCTAACTTGCAGAGGTGAACTGCTCTTAATGCTTTTATTTATGCTAATCATAGAATAATGCATTTTATTCCTTCAGTGAGTAACTAAAGGGGTTTTAGAAGAGAGAAAAAAGGAAGCTAACAACACTTTACATTGTTTGCTTCTTCTCCTCTTAATTTCTATTTCATAATTTGGGTTATTTTTGCCTTTATTTTTGGTAAGACGAATTGGGACAGGATCTCAAACTCCATAGTTTACAGTAATTTAAAAAAAGTGATGGGCCGTTATAAGGCACAGCTTGTATGGAACTTTTAGTTTATTAGAACTACATATACCTTGCAAGGTTTCATAAATAAGAGAAAAAAATATATAATTTATTGATAGCAAATTCATAATTATTCTGTCAAGCAATGTATTATTTACAATGGGTCAGAGGGTGGAATCAAATTAGGACCAAGTAACTTGGTCCATGAAGTGTGTTTGCCCTTCATTATAAATAAGTCTCATTATAAATAAGTCTAACTCCTCATCGTGTCAGCTTGACCCTGCCCCCACCCCTCTACTTAAAGCTTGCATCACATCCTTATCTGAACCCATTGCATTGATTGTAAAAACCTGCCTCAACTCTGGTGTTGTGCCTGCTACCCTCAAGACTGCTGCAGCCATTCTCATAAAAACGGACTGCGACCCCACATCACTATTAAACTACCGCCCTATCTCCAACCTCCCCTTCCTGGCCAAGGTACTGGAAAGAGTGGTGGCCTCACAACTACACACCTTTCTTAATCACCATGACCTGTATGAGCCTTTTCAATCTGGCTTCCATTCATGTCACAGTACAGAGACTGCCCTTCTACGCATAGTTAACGACCTTCTACTGTCTGCTGACTCTGGTTCACTTAACATTCTCATCCTCTTTGACCTTAGTGCTGCTTTCAATACCATCAACCACAATGTTCTAATCGCCCGTCTGTCTGCTATTGATGTTTCTGGTACAGCCCTCAATTGGTTCCAGTCATACCTCTCCAACAGAAAGCAGTTTCTGACGCTTGGTCCTCATCAGTCTTCCAAGTCCCCTGTCATCCGTGGTGTCCCCCAGTGTTCTGTACTTGGGCCCCTCCTCTTTCTCATATACATCCTCCCTATTGGCCCGATTATACGCAGCCATGGTCTTAATTTCCACTGTTATGCAGATGATATCCCACTCTATTTGACCACTCACTCTCCCTCCGACCCACCACCATGCTCCCTCACTGACTGCCTCTCTGACTTAAAATTATGGATGCAAAAAATTGTCTCAAACTCAACACAGATAAAACGGAAATTCTGCTGATTGGCCCTAAAAGCATCCTCTCTAATTCTCCCAGTCTCACTCTCAATATTGATGGTTCATCTGTCCACCCTACCCCTGTTGTTAAAAACCTTGGCATTTTGCTTGACTCCACCCTTAGCTTTGATTCTCATATCAAATCACTCACTAAGACTGCCTTCTTTCACCTCCGCAACATTGCTCGCCTCAAACCCTTCCTCTCTGTTAGTGATGCACACACTCTGGTTAACTGCTTCATTATGTCCCGTCTAGACTACTGCAACTCACTTTTCCTTGGTCTCCCTGTTAAATCACTTCATAGGTTACAATATATTCAAAACTCGGCAGCCAGGCTCCTCACCCATACCAGACGATCAGCACACATCACCCCTATTCTCTACCAACTCCACTGGCTACCAGTTCCGTCCCGGATCAAATACAAAGTACTACTACTCACCTTCAAAGGGCTCCACAACCTCGCTCCCCCCTACATCCGCAACCTCCTGATCCCGTACACTCCATCCCGCTCACTCAGATCCGCTGACCAAAATCTCTTGGCTATCCCCCGCTCCAAACTTTCCACCCTGGGTGGCAGGTCCTTCAGTGCCTTGGCTCCCAAACTCTGGAACAGCCTCCCACAACCTCTTTGTGTCTGTCCTTCACTTCCTCTCTTTAAAGCACATCTCAAGACCTTTTTATTAATGATCATTTCTCCACACCAACCTCATAGCTTCATACAGATAACTTGTCTTTGTTGTATTGTTTTGGTTGTTGCTGTTGTCTATACTTGCCTTCCCACTACGTAAAGCGACCTTGGGTTTGAGAAAGGCGCTATATAAAATAACTTTAATATTATTATTATTATAAAAGCACAAGCCGTCAAACAATAGAATCTGTGTCAAAGATGTCCATGGTTTCAATATGGACAGAAATATTACTTACTTGATAGCTGTAAACAGGGGTTAAATTGTGATTTTATTATGTGGGGGTGCTCTCCCTAGGGGGGGGGTCCGGGGGCATTTAATTGAGTATTACATGATATGTGAAAAACTGCACGGTTAAAGGGTAAGTTCGGCGTTTTACAAGTAAAGCCCTGTTTTAAGATCGTTTCTGATGAAATCGAACGGTTAAGATTAAAATTTGGACACATGCTGCTGTCCCGAGAATTTTAGGTTTTGTGGAAAGCATCTTTTGCAACGATTTTTGCGTGAGCATATCAGTGAACACCCCAGACCACTCGGTGAGTTTCACGTCTTTGTAAACTAAAGTTTAATGCGTTTATATGAATGATTGTTCCAATGCACCTATGGAACCATTGTATAGGTGGGGGGGTGCTAACACAAAAACCTAAAATTCTCGGGACAGCAGCATGTGTCCAAATTTTAATCTTAACCGTTCGATTTCATCAGAAACGATCTTAAAACAGAGCTTTACTTGTAAAACGCTGAACTTACCCTTTAAGAGCATATACTTTGCATTGTTGTAGTATCAACAGGTATTAGGACATTTAGCATTTACATGACTGTTATTCAGTCATCACTTGATTACACATTTTTTACCTTGTTATGATATTATCATTTCTCATCAAGTTATGCACAAGTCACAAAAATAAAATCAATCTATCCTTGTGGAAAGGTTGCTTGGTAGCTAAATGTAGGTCTAGCAAGTCTTATATTTCTGTAATTCACACAGATCAAATACAAATATGCTGAATGATTTATTGCTAGTTTTTTTTTTGAGTAGCCAGCTAGCAGTTCTCTTGGCAGTTTGCTGATAGTCTGGTGTCTGAAGTAAAATGCTCAAAACATCTCCTGAGAAAAATCACATGGTCAACCTAGTCTTGGTTTTTTAATTTTGATTTAGTCTTATTTTCCTTACCTTGTCATTCAAGGCCAGGACACTTTTTGTACATTTCTGGAACTTTTGCACGCTTCCACATCCCGCGCAACTACGGATCTCTCAGGAATATTCATTATATATTGCTGCGTATATTTATCCGTGTCACCTAGATGCACGTGCGCGAGCGGTGCGCGATCATGGTCGACTGACAAAGATATTAAGCAGCTGAACAAGAATATGGCCATGTTCCGATTGTTCTCAGCTCCGCTGAGACAAAATAGACATGCCATTTCAAAAATCTTTAATTTATTGTCAGAAATATGTTTTCAAAAGCATCACTTTCATTAAATTTTATGTGACATAATTTCCAGTGCCAATAGTTTTGAACTCCTGAGCTTATTCTTGAAATGTCAAGGCCGTTTGAGAAACAACTTTAAACAAACTCCACTATTAATAAAATAAGGTTCAAGATGTAAAAACAGGCCTTTGTTTGTTAGGCTCAATGCATTTTCATATGAAGCTGTCTCAGGAAATGAGAGCTAGAGCCATTAGACCATTTGTTTTCATTCAGTGTAGAGGGAAGGTTGTGTCACAAATGGAATTTCTTACCATCCTTCCACTGATACCTACAATTTTAATAGGAATTACAATGAGACTGAAGCCAGGTTCCTCAGCCCACTGCTTCTCTGTTTTTTCTCTGTGGCGTTCCTCTATTCTTGCATTGTTCAAGCGGCAGCTGCTCTAAGACCCATTCGTCTTCCTCAACCGTCATTTGTACACTTGCTCTTTTCTCCAATCTTTAGTGTTTTTGATCTGTGTTTTTAATCACTGGCTTTCAGTCGGGGCAGCTGGAAAAGTTTAGGCAGGACTCGGCTCTTAAATAAACAACACCTTTGGGGATACAGCCCTTGATTCCAGTAAACGTCTGGCTCTTGCACAATGGCCAACTTTCCTTTGTAGAAACAAGAGAGGCCAACACTGTCTCTGTCTCCTCCCCTGAGCCTTCTATCTCTCCATCTGTTTAGATTTTCCTGCATCTCCTGTACAATTTTACCCAACAGTCATGGTTTCTATGCCTTCCTGTGCCACGCTTTCACAGCCACTCAATGTTCAAATGTAATCATCCCATTAAAAGTATGATTTGGTAAAAATGGGGTTAAAGGAGGAGAGGTTCAGATACATTGAGACATTTTGACATTTTAAGGTCAGAATGGGGCGTATTGAAGAGGTGGGGGGCTGCAAAGGAGCAAGAATCCACAGTTAGCCACAGCGATCGCAGCTGTTAAAACAACTTTTTTGGAAATTGTGTAACATGCGCACATGCCTTCAGATAGTTCCCTGACTCATCTGTTTCAAAGAGAAAGAGCGTCATTGTAGAAGTGAAAAAGAGAAACATGGATGTGAGACCACTGTATTATTATTAGCACTATTTCAAAATAGTCACAGAGTCATTTAACCACAAAACTGCATGGTTGGTAAAGGAATAATCAGCGCCAGTCAGGCACCATTGTGTTCACATGTGTTTATTTGCACATAAATGAATGCATGCTCACCATTCTTTAATGTTTACTTTCTTTATAAATGCCCCTCATCTTATAGTCAAGATTTGGTTGAGCGTTGAGTCCGAGTCAAGAATGAATTCACATGATCATGAGGTCATGACAAGACCAAAGACATACAAATATGGATTTTGACTTCGAGTCTTGAGACCTAGACTGTATTTTCATATATCTTGTCTTGGACTCGGGAACGTGTGGGCTCGGACTTGACTCAGACTCGACCATCTTCAGGACTCGAATGAGCTGGTCTCGACTACAACATAGGGTTTTAGCGTATCTTGTGACTGATCATGAGGCAAAATTTTTAAAATGTTCTTGATTGAATGCAATCATGAATGATTTCAGTTTGTTCTACAACTGTTAAAGAGTTTACGTCTTATTTTTGGAATGATTCAAAATAAGTACTGTCAATTTTAATTGAGATTTAAAACTTATATGAACTTAACTGTATAATAAATTAATAGAATGGGGCATGTTAACAAATAAAGCACATAATTTCTGTTTTACCTACATTTCTCTTCATGATCTGTTCTTTACAGATGTAGAGCAGATGGCAATAGACTGGCTTACGGGAAACTTCTATTTTGTTGATGACGTGGATGATCGAATCTTCGTATGTGATAAAGATGGAACCACATGTGTGACACTGTTGGATCAAGAACTCTACAACCCTAAAGGCATCGCTCTGGACCCAGCCATGGGGTATAAAGATTATCAAGCTCACACTTCCTCTGTGTACACAACTAGCTAGCTGAATATTGAGCAGTTACCTTTATTTTATTTGCTAAATGGTGTACTCATATATAATAATTACTATCTCCTTTCTCAATGTTATCTTCAACAGAAAGGTTTTTTTCACTGACTACGGACAGATCCCAAAGGTGGAACGCTGTGATATGGATGGACAGAATCGAACAAAGTTGGTGGACAGTAAAATTGTCTTCCCACATGGCATCACCCTGGACTTGGTCAACAGGTTGGTCTACTGGGCTGATGCTTATCTGGACTACATCGAGGTAGTGGACTATGAAGGCAAAAACAGACACACAATCATTCAAGGACTGTTGGTAAGGAGCAAATAGCAAGATCAGATGTTTTACATGTGGTTGCACAAGAATGTGTTGCTCAATAACTAATTTCTCCATTGTTTTCAATCATTTAAATGACAATGAGTTGGTAAATCTAACATTTAGAAATGATGTCATGGTACTCTGTATCAACTTCGCTCTTTTACTGCCCCTAAAAGCAACATTATTCTGTAGATGAACATGATTTCCATCTTCTCAAAAACACTTACAGTGAACAGAAAAAGATCCCACACACCTTCAGAACATGCCATCCTTCCAGACACCCAAACATCCATCTTTCAATCAATCATTTATCTATTTTATCAATCCAAACTTCTAGCATCAGCCATTCACCTCTTAACCATCTGCCCATCCATCAAAGTCAAGTCAAAAATCAAGTCAAGGTTTATTTATAAAGCACATTTGAAAACAACAGATGTTATAATAAAGTGTTGTACAATAGAGAAAAATTGGAACAAAACCCATTCAAACATCTATCCATCTAATGTCCATCTGTTGCTCCATCCATCCATCCATCATCCATCCATCATCCATCCATCATGGATGGTCGATCTGTTTATTCATCCATCCATCCATTGTAACTTTGATTTATTTATCCATCCATCTATCGTAACTTCGATTTATTTATCCATCGGTCCATCCATCCATCCATCCATCCATCCACCCACCAATCCATCCATCCATTGTAATGTTGATGTTTATATATCCATCATCCATGATTCATTCATCGTAACGTCTATCTGTTTATCTATCCATCCACCAATCCATTCATCCACCCTAATGTCGTTTGTCGTTATCCTTTATTTATTTATATAGCACCTTACAGACTGCCACCATAGTTCCAAAGTGCTGTATATTACAGTAAAAAACAACAGAACAAGAAGACAAAAAATAAAAAAACATCCATGTACTAATGTACTAAAACGCCAGAGAGTACATATAAGATTTTAAGCGGTCCTTAAAAACATTTAGGTTCAAGGAAATTCTGATATCCAATGGCAGATTATTCCACAATCTAGGACCAGCGACAGAGAAAGCACGATCACCTTTCATTTTGAGACACGCACGGGGAATAGTTAGAAGAAACTTGTTTGCTGATCTTAGTCTTACGCCTGAACTGTAGGGCTTGATAAGCTCAGATAAGTATTCTGGCGCCATTCCGTGGAGTGCTTTAAAACATATATCAGAATCTTATACTGCATCCTAAAATGTATTGGTAGCCAACCTAAAAAAGATAAAAAGGGAGTAACATGATCTGTTTTCCCAGCATTCATCAACAACCTTGCAGCAGCATTTTGTACTAGCTGCAAGCAGGCAATGTGTGTTTGACAGGTCCCAACATATAGTGCACTACAATAATCTAGACAAGAGAAAATATAAGCATGGACAACGTTTTCCAGGTCGCTGGCTGAGAGAATTGGTTTCAATTTGGCTATTGCAATTAAGTAGAAGAAGCAATTACGAACCACTGTCTTTATCTGTCGATCAAAAATAATGGATGAATCAAAAATGACTCCCAAGTTCTTTAAATTAGTCCATTGATCCCTCTATCTATCCATCCAATAAAATGTCCATCCATCCATCCATCGTAACGTCCATCTGTTTATCCATCCATCCATTCTATTGTGATGATCCATCCATCTGTTTATCCATCCATCCACGTTACATTTCAGCAGCTGTATTGAACCTAACATTTACCATTTAATACATTGCATTGTGAGAGTGTCTAATAGTGGCTAGCATTATTTACTGTGATAAATGCTTTAGTAGATGGGAGAGACAGTGTTGTTTCATTAGTGCTACTGAGTCATTTTATTAAATCTGATTCTGTAAATATATTAGCCTGATTTCCTCCTCTCTGCTTGAGTTATGGATAACATTTTTCTGCTCAGCCCAAGGCTAATCTGTGTGTATCTTGCTCACTCAAGCCAACAGAGCAAGCACAACTTCCCAAATAATAGAATTAATTGAACAATAATTGAATATTTCTTTTCTCAGATTGAGCATCTTTATGGGCTCACAGTCTTTGAGAACTATCTATATGCCACAAACTCAGACAATGCCAACATGCAGCCTAAGACCAGTGTGATCCGCGTCAATCGATTCAACAGTTCAGATTATCAAGTGGTCACCCGTGTGGACAAGGGAGGAGCTCTACATGTTTACCACCAGAGACGCCAGCCCTCTGGTATTAAACTCTTTCTCATCTATTGCTCAGCTGTATAGATTGAGTCAGTAACATATATAACTTTTAAAAAGGCAACCACTACACCACAGTCAAGCTCCAGCTCACTTGAACTCTCTTGTTACTTTTCTTCAGTGCGGAGTCATGCCTGTGAGCCCGATAAGTTTGGGAAAGCTGGAGGTTGTTCAGACATCTGTTTGTTGGGCAACAGCCACAAGAGTCGGACGTGTCGATGTCGGTCTGGCTTTAGCCTGGGCAACGATGGCAAATCATGCAAGAGTGAGTGACATCACAGCCAATCAGATTCTACTTCATCTATCAATTCACAATTAGATTTACAATAGTTTTGCCTACTTAAAATGAAAACGTTTGATTGGCTCAGCTTCATTGAGCATTTGTTATTTCAAACTCTCGCACTTTTCTTTCACATAGTTCCTTAGTGATGTCTATGCATATCATCTAGACTGGAGGTTTGACCCACACTTTAGCTGAATCATTCAAAAAGATGAAGGTCTTTACCATTTACCCCCAATATTGATTTCAAGGTTTTTGCTTTGAATATGCAATGAACTATTGGTAGAATTGATTTGGGATCTGTGAGTGACCTTTGAACACATGACTTTGAAAAAGACAAGAAGCAGAGATTGGAATTGATCGTAAGAAAAATGTTAGTACCGTCACCATAGACTCACTTTTCACTATATTCCCAGAGCCTGAGCATGAGTTATTCCTGGTGTACGGGAAGGGTCGTCCGGGAGTTATCCGTGGTATGGACATAAACCCTAAAGTTCAGGATGAATACATGATCCCCATCGAGAACCTGATGAACCCTCGAGCTCTGGACTTCCATGCACAGAGTAACTTCATCTACTTCGCTGATGCCACCAGCTACCTGATTGGCCGACAGAAGATCGATGGCACGGAAAGAGACATCATCCTTAAAGAAGGTGCTAAAAATGTTAATTAATTCATTAATTCTTCTTATTGCTGGTGTGTATTCTTCATTTGGTTATGTGTGTATGGTTTTCCAGGTATTCACACTGTTGAAGGAATCGCTGTGGACTGGATGGCCAATAATCTCTACTGGACAGATGATGGTCCCAAGAAGACCATCAGTGTTGCTCGGCTCGAGAAAGCTTCTCAGACCAGGAAGACTCTCATTGAGGGCAAGATGACCCATCCTCGAGCGATTGTGGTGGACCCTCGGCACGGGTGAGCTCTAGATTGAATTGTATAGCAGTTGTTGGGTTATTTGTGGGCTAATACATGAATGTCATATCATAAATTGAATTGACCAAAACTGTAAAATCACTTATGCTCACTACAGGTTTATTTGGTTGATGTTTAATGTTTTTGAAAGAACTCTCTTCTGCTCACCTTGGCTGCATATATTTGATATAAAATTATTACAATTTAAAAGAACTGTTCCCTATCAGGGAACTCGAGCTGCGTGAAACGCTGTGGGAACGCCCCTGCGGGAGTGCGTCATTAAGCACGTATGAAATCAATCCAATGGCGAGACGGAACGTCATAGGCGGGTGACGTCATCGACCAGCAAACTATAAAGCACTCCCAAAACACAAGCGCATCAGCTTCTGTTACTTCAGCAAGCGCTCTGTGTGTGTGAAATCATTCAATACTGTGTTTTGTCTGTCATTAGTTATCACTAGGTAGGAGTTTTCACTTATATATTCTCATATATATATAAAAAACTATATATCATTATGGCGAGCGAGCAACAGTTTAGGAAGTGTGTTTTCCCCTGCACTCGCTTTATTACTGGCGGGGATACACATCTACTATGTGTTGCTTGTTTAGGAGTGCAGCTTGCCCAGTCAGCTCTCGAGGGGGCTGATTGTGAGCATTGCGAGCGTCTACCTCTACGGACGATGCGCTCCCGCCGATCACTCTTTGAGGAGAGCGGTTCGGTGCGCGCTCCCCGCGGATCGTGTCCCGCTTTTGCTGAGGCTGAGCGGCGACGCCTGTCCTGGGGATCGCAGTTGGATCTAACAGATGGGTTTGAGACGGGCTCTGCCTCATCTCAGCCTTTACCTGTTAGATCCAGTGCCTCAGTCCCGGGTTCGGAAGCACGCGCTGCGGTTTCTTCCGCCCAGGCTGAGGCACCTGTTCTTCAACTATCCAGCTCTGAGGAGCTGGATGTTGAAAGTATTGATAACACACTAGAGACTGGGGACTCGTCACTTCAGTCTCCTGCCAGTGATGAGCTTATGGAGGTGCTCACTCGAGCCGTAGAAAAATTAAGCATTGAGTGGCCAGCTGATAGGCAGGAGTCTAAATTAAAATCTAAACTAGATGAAAGATTTTTGCCGTCTCGCGCTATGCCTCCGCGCCGGTGTCTTCCTTTCTTTCCAGACCTCCACACTGAGGTGTCGAGGTCCTGGAAAAGACATGTATCTTCTCGTATTTTTAGTCAACAGACCTCCACTTATTCCAATATATCTGGGGCTAAGTTTTATGGGTATGGGGCGATGCCGAAGGCTGAGGAGACTCTCGCTAGTCATCTCTCTCCCGATTCGGCATCGTCTTTTAAGACACCGGCATTGCCCACCAAGCCCTTAAGAAATACTTCGGCTTTGGTGGGCAAAGCTTATTCAGCGGCGGGCCAAGCAGCATCATGCCTTCACACCATGGCGATACTTCAAGCGTATCAGGCTGATCTGCTTAAAGATGTGAGAGAAGGGGAAGAGGTTAGTGCTGACGTGATAAGAGACATTTATGGTTAAACCTCTCCAATATGAAGGAGAAGGAGAAAACTTTCCTCCTGGACGCCCCGCTTTCAACTGCTGGCCTCTTCGGTGACTCGGTAAATTCTGTCATCGAGAGGTTTCAGGAAGAAAAGAAGCAGGCGGCGGCGCTCCAAAAATTTCTTCCCCTTCGCGTACACGTCTCCGGGGCTTCTGGGCGGGGGCAGCCTCGTCCGTCTACCAGCTCCTCACAATGCACGCAACAGAAACAGAGCGTCGCGTCTCGTGCTCCTCCTCAGCAAAACTGGGACGAGACGCGGCGCTCTCAGACGAAGTCTTCGAGGGGTAAGGCTGATCTGAGGACAGTCATTATGGCCAAGAAGGCTTCGTCAAAAAAGTCCTGACGTCTCTGGCGTCAGGATGCTGAGGGTAGTCCCCACCGTGAGAGAAAGGAGTTCACCGCATTACACGGTGCCCATTCTCTCTCTGTGCCCTCAGGGGTCTGTTCTGCCAACCCCGCCTTCGTGCCGGGGCGTAGACGGTCCCAGCGAGTGTTTCCCCGAGGGGCGCTTGCTCCCTCTGAGGAGGGGTCCAGAGCTGTCAGACCAGTTGTTCCCTGCCGGTGCGCTGTTACAGGGCACTGTGTCTGCAGCTCCAAATATTCCAGAGGCCAGCCTCGAGAGGCTGGTACCCTTAGTAGATTTTTTGGCAGAGTGGAAAAACCTTCCAAATGTATCTCATTGGGTCCTGCAGACAGTCGAAAAGGGTTACGCTATTCAGTTCAGGTCTCGTCCGCCTCGATTCAGGGGAGTACTACCTACAGTGGTGGGCCCCGAGCAGGCTCTGGTTATGGAACAGGAGGTAAAAACTCTTCTGCTGAAGGGAGCTATAGAACGAGTTCTTCCTCCCAGCAGGGAGTCAGGTTATTACAGCCGGTACTTCATCGTTCCGAAAAACGATGGGGGGTTGCGTCCAATTTTAGATCTGCGCCTGTTAAATCGTACAGTAGGGAAGTTCAAGTTCAAGATGCTTACGCTCAAACAGATCGTGTCACAAATCAGATCCGAGGACTGGTTTGTCACGATAGATCTAAAGGACGCATACTTCAATATCTCCATCCATTCAGAACACAGGAAGTTCCTGAGGTTCGCTTTCGGGGGCGAAGCGTATCAATATCGGGTTCTTCCATTCGGCCTAGCACTGTCTCCCCGGACTTTCACGAAATGTATGGATGCAGCTCTGGCTCCGCTGTTATATAGTTATATAGACGATTGGTTGATTCTAGCTCAATCGGAGCATCAGGCGGCTCGGCATCGAGATGTCGTTCTCGCTCATATCAAGAAACTGGGGTTGAGGCTCAATGCCAAGAAAAGTGTGCTATCTCCGCTTCAGAGGACCACTTTTCTGGGTGTAATTTGGGATTCGACGACGATGCAGGCACGTCTGTCTCCTGCTCGTATCACTTCGATCCTTATGGCCGTCAAACAAGCAAAGCTAGGCCAGTCACTCACTGTCAAACAGTTTCAGAGATTGTTGGGTCTGATGGCAGCAGCGTCCAACGTTATTCCTTGCGGCCTGTTGTACATGAGACCGTTGCAGTGGTGGCTCAAGACCAAGGGGTTCTCCCCGAGGGGAAACCCGTTCCGCATGATCAGGGTACCGCGACGTTGTCTTCGCGCCCTGACCATGTGGAAAGAACCTTGGTTCCTATCTCATGGGCCCGTGCTGGGAGCTCCTTGTCGTCGTGTAACGCTAACGACAGATGCCTCCCTCACGGGCTGGGGGGCGATCATGAGTGGTCGCCCTGCTCAGGGTCTGTGGCAGGACCATCATCTCTCTTGGCATATAAACTGTCTAGAAATGTTGGCTGTGTTTCAGGCTCTGAAACACTTCCTCCCAGACCTGAGGGGTCATCATGTTCTTGTCCGGTCAGACAACACATCGGTGATCTCCTACATAAATCACCAGGGAGGTCTGCGTTCGCGCCTGCTATACAAGCTGGCTCGCCAGATCCTTCTATGGTCCCAGGGGAAGCTTCTTTCATTGAGGGCGATTTATATCCCAGGGTATCTAAATCTAGGAGCAGACATCCTGTCGAGGCAGGGGCCGAGGCCCGGGGAGTGGAGACTCCACCCCGAGGTGGTGGAGCTCCTGTGGAAACATTTCGGTCGTGCCGAGGTAGATCTGTTTGCATCCAAAGAGACATCACACTGCCCGCTGTGGTTCTCTCTAAGCCTTCCAGCCACTCTGGTGTTGGACGCTATGGTACAGGCGTGGTCGATGTCACGTCTGTACGCATTTCCCCCGAGTGCTCTGCTCCCAGGAGTTCTGGAAAGGGTTCGCCGGGACGGGGTCAGTCTACTGTTGGTAGCCCTGTACTGGCCGGCCCGAGTATGGTTTGCGGACCTGGTATCTCTCCTTGTTGGCCCTCCTCTGGAGATTCCGATCAGGAGGGACCTTCTCTCTCAGGCGATTGGGTCGCTTCTTCACCCCCGCCCAGAGCTGTGGAATTTGTGGGCTTGGCCTCTGAGGGGGCCCAGCTCGTAGAATCTGGTCTCTCGACTGAGGTCGTTGAGACCATCCTCCAATCCAGAGCTCCGGCCACGAGGAAATTATATGCTTTGAGGTGGTAACTTTTCACGTCCTGGTGTGGGCAACACCGGCTGGACCCAGTTAACTGCCCGGTGGGTGCAGTGCTGGAATTCCTGCAGGAGCGTTTCTCCACAGGGTTATCCCACTCCACACTGAAGGTGTACGTGGCGGCCTTATCTGCTTACCACGTCCCTTTAAGTGGAGCCTCTCTCGGGAGACACCCACTTGTAACTCGTTTCCTTCGTGGCATTTTGAGGCTGAGGCCAGCAGTTCGCACGAGGGTGCCGACCTGGGACCTTGCGGTTGTTCTAGAAGCTCTCTCTCTAGCACCGTTCGAGCCCATCGAAGAAGTTTCTGAGAAATTCGTTACTCTAAAAACTATTTTTCTTCTTGCTATCTCTTCTTTAAAAAGGATAGGAGATATTCAAGCTCTATCGGTCTCTCCCTCGTGCTTGGAATTCTCGCCCGGCATGGTAAAAGCCTTTCTCCTTTCTAGACCGGGCTATGTTCCTAAGGTCCCTACTAATTCTGTTAGGCCTATTGTACTGCAAGCCTTCTGCCCTCCTCCTTTTCTGACGTCGGACCAGGAGAAGCTTAATCTGCTCTGCCCAGTTAGGGCTTTAGACGCTTACATCCACAGAGCTGCCCTGTGGAGGGAATCTAAACAGTTGTTTGTTTGCTTTGGACCACCCAGAAAAGGGTGTCCCGCGTCTAAGCAGAGGATGAGCAAGTGGGTGGTTGAGGCCATCACACTTGCCTATGAGTCGGCTGGTCAGCCTTGGCCCTTGGCTCCGAGCTCACTCTACTAGGAGTATGGCTGCTTCTAAAGCTCTTTTGTCAGGAGTCTCTCTTCAGGACGTTGATTATTATACGTTTTGCTTCTTAATATTTTTTGTGTAAAGCATGATACATTTTTTCTGCATTCTTTGGTGAATAGAATTTGATTTTTTGTTTTAGAAAGTTTATAAAATTTTGAAAGTTTTTATAACATTATAAATGTCTTCAATGTCAAATGAATGTGTCCTTGCAGAATAGAAGTAATAATCTTTAAAAAATTCTTTAAAAAAAATTGCTTTGATCACAGGAACAAATTACTCATTAAAATATTTTCACATTGAAAGCAGTTATTTTAAATTGTAATACTATTTCACAGTATTGCTGTTTTTTAATGTATTTTTGATCAAATAAATTGAGCCTTGGTGAGCATAAGAGACTTTCTCGAAACATCCTCGAAACTCAAAAACATTTGAAAAAAACCTTATTTATCCCAAACTTTAACTGGTAATCTACAACCTCAAGGATCTTATTGCTTTAAAAAAAAAACAGCAGCAACAGCAATATGTCATAATACACTAATGCTCAATAGATAAATCAATTTATAAAGAAGTATCTAATTTTTCAGTCAGAACAATACATTTTTAAAATGTTTTTTATCTCTTTCAGCTGGATGTACTGGACTGACTGGGAGGAGGACCCAAAGGAGAGCAAGCGGGGGAAGATTGAGAGGGCCTGGATGGACGGAACCAACCGTAACGTTCTTCTGACCTCGAAGACGGTTCTGTGGCCCAACGGCCTGAGTTTGGATATCCCTCAGGGAATCCTGTACTGGGTGGATGCTTATTACGACCGAATCGAGATGGTTTATCTCAACACCTCTGCACGCAAGGTGCTGTCACACCGCTGATCTAATAGATGATGTTCATATATACATACACGTGTTTGCATTTAAGAATGAAAAACAAGAGATAACAATAAAAAAGCTGATTTACTTGCCAGCTGTCGATGATGCAACATCATATTGTTTCTGCTTAGACGGTTTATGACGGACAGGAACTGAACCATGCCTTCGGCCTGTGCCACTACAAAAACTTCCTGTTCTGGAATGAGTACCGCAGCGGCAGCATCTATAAACTGGACCAAAACACCAAAACGGTCACTTTGCTACGCAACGAACGGCCACCCATCTTTGAGATCCGCATGTACGATGCCCAACAGCAGCTAGGTAATAGATGTTTTTTTCCCTGGTTTTTGTGTAAAAAAAAATGCAGTATCCATTATGGTTTGGCTATGGAATGTCTTCATCAGATGTTATTCTTATGTGTGTTCATCTCAGGAAGTAATGCGTGTAGAGCGAATAACGGTGGCTGTAGTAGTCTGTGTTTGGCCACTCCCACTGGCAGGTCATGTGCCTGTGCTGAGGACCAATTATTGGACCCCGCAGACAACATCAGCTGTAAAGGTAACACAAGCGTACACTACATACATATTAAAAAACTAAAAAATAATGTGTCAATACAAGTGAATTGTCACGCCCGGTCATTAAATAATCTTTGCAAATATATAAATAGGGTTATACATATTTTAAACATGTGACAACTTGGTGAAATAAATATTTATTTTTCATTTATGAAAAATACCACTGCTTTTAAAGTTTTCAAGTTACTCAACAGCCATTACAGAAATGTGATGATATTAAAATTTAATTTTGAAGGACAGAATTCACCAAAAAAAATTATAATTTAAGTTTTGATCAATAGTACCCGCTTCAGTTGCGTCGCTACACTGCTGAAATCTGTCCATCAAATGCTCATTTAAGAATCTCGCTACAAGTAGGTTATTGGTACTTTGTGTGTACTCTTTTATAAGCACTGTTAATTCAGACATACAACTCTTTACACATGCCAGTTTTTGCCTTCTATAGACCTTATGTAGCCACGCCCCTTTTCAGCGCTGCGCTCGTTGCCTTTTGTCTTCCGGTCTGTATTTTCACAGCGATCTTGCGTATTTATGAATGAACTGCTCGTTTTAAAATCTTCCCGGTCTACTGACATTTGTTAACACATCTGCTTTAAACATTACATTTGCCAAATATATATATATATATTTGGCAAATGAGAGCAGTTTTGTGTTGTTCCCTGCCAAAGTTATATCACGGGTGGGGACATACACATCAGCTTTTTGTGGGAGTGGAGCATGCCACAGTTGGTTCTCGAGGGAGCTGACTGTGAGCATTGCGAGAAGCTGTTCGTGAGGATGCTCCGCTCCCGCCGGGCGCTCTTCAAGGAGGACGGTTCGGTTCGCGCTCCCCGCGCGGGTCCCGCTGTTGCGGAGGCACGGCGGCGACTCGCATTTTGGGGTTCGCAAACGGATCTGACAGAGGGGGTTGGGACGGGCCAGATATTTTCGTTATATCTAGTGCTGTTGCTAGTTAAATATTTACTGGACAGCTGAACATTATGAGAGTGGAAATAAAAAGAGTTTATTAGATGAAATATATCAACAAAAAAGCTGGAAAACTCTGTAACTCAGCCTTCTCGTCGGGGACTTCTTTTTTCCCCCTATCTCCACAGTGAGGTGTCGAGATCGTGGAATAAACCGGTTTCTATTTTATGTGTTTAATACCCAAACGTCTAACTATAGTAATGTTCTGGGTATTAAGTATCAGGGTATGACAGTGCCTTGGGTTAAAGAGACGCTTGTGAGCTTTCTCTCTCCCGAGTCGGCGTCATCATTTTTAACCCCGACGTTACCCATTAGCCATCTTTAATAATAAATGAATTTTATTAGGCAGCGCTGGTGGGTAAAGCATATAAGGACATGGATGAATGTGTGGATGTCGGCACTGACGCTGTTCGAGAATTGCGTTGTGCAAAGACAGATAAACTGAGAAATAGTTTCTCCTCTGCGTCTTCTGGGGGGCGACTCTCTGATGAGGGTCGTAGCGCTGCCAGTTCGGTTGTTTTCCTGCTGGTGGCCACGGAGTGACATATTTATATACGTTTTTCTGATATAAAAATAAAGAAAAATAAAGACAAACATATGTCTGTTCTTCTGGACGCTCCGCTTTCAAGAAAACTAAGAAATAAACCTTTCAGCGGCGTTCCAGAGGTTTCTTCCTCACCAATTTAATGTTCCTGAGACTGCTAGGCGGGAGCATTCTCGGCCAACTAAGCTCCTCGCAGCACAGAGTGCAAAGAAGAAGACCTGATGCCGAGGCTATCAGGCTTCTAAGGGTGGTCCCCTCCGGGGTAGGGACGGTTTTGAGAAATCGTTTCTCCTCGGCGCCCTCTGGGGTGTGACTCTCTGAGGAGGGTCGCAGCACTGCCAGTTCGGTTTTCCTGCCGGTTCGCCGTTCAGGGCACCAAGGTGTCAGTGTCCCCAAACGATCCTCCGAGGAGGCTCGTAGAGAAGTCAGTTCGGTCTCCCTGCCGGTTCGCCGTTTCAGGGTTCCGAGGTGCCTGCTTTTTCCTACGATCCTCCGAGGAGGGTCGTAGGAACAAAGCTAGTTTGAGGTAGGCAAGATCTGAGGACAGTCGTCATCTCTAATAAAGCTTAGACAAGAAGATCTGTCGCAAAAAACAAGGCTATCAGGCTTCTGAGGGCTCCTCCGGGGCAGGGGCGGTTTTGAGAAATCGTTTCTCCTCGGCTCCCTCTGGGGTGCGACTCTCTGAGGAGGGTCGCAGCGCTGCCAGTTCGGTTGTTCCCTGCCGGTTCAGGGCACCGAAGTGCCAGCGTCCCCATACGATCTTCCGAGGAGGGTCGTAGAACGGTCAGTTCGGTTGTTGCCTGCCGGTTCCCCGCTTTAGGGCACCCTAGTGACTGTTCAACCAAATCCAGACGCCAGTCTTGAGAGACTGGTTCCTCTGTAGAATTTCTGGCAGCGTGAAAACTACAGCCACATATTTCTCAGTGGGTCCTGCACACTAAGGAAAAGGGTTCAGAATTCAGTTCGGTTCTCGTCATGAAACACGTAGATCAGCGGCCCATTTGTTCTTTTCTTGATTGGCACTGGGCTGGTCCAATCACATCTTTAAACTCCTCCCCCTTTGGGCTCTGAGTGCAGTGTCAGTGTGTATCTGTCAAAATAGTCTGAGATGGAGAAGAAACGCAAGGAATGTGCAGAGAAATAGCGTAAAAAAAGAAACGGGCCCTTCAAGTGTCTGATGATGATACTGAGGAGGATCAGGAGAGAATGAGTGAGTGTAGAGAACTGTGGTAAGCAGAACTAGGCTACTTTCAGAACACTGAGGCGATGAGTGTGGGAACCCATTACCCAGTTACGCATTATTTACACATCGGCATAGTTGACGATTACGCATTTTACTAGAATTGTAATGAGACGCGTTTGTAAACCATGTTTTCCGCCAAAATAAAAGATCATGTGTTTATCTCTTTCAAGCATGGAAATTAGTAGCCTACAAAACTAATTTTGAAAGTCCCTTTTATTTTTCAGTGCATTTGCTTTACAACATATGGCTATTACTGTCATGGAATTATTATTATAACTATTATTATGTAGTAGTGTAATGCAGACAGACACTATATCACAGCTAAAAGAGTTTTGAGTTTTTCTTTGTTCAATTTGCACACTGATTTTGCGTTGGAGCTCTTAATTTTTAACTTTCAAAGTGCACCAGATTGATGAATTTAACATTAAAAAGTTTTTCAATTTTTCTTACCAGATTTTTCTTACCCGAACCCCCCTAAAGGAACAGAAGTCCACCCACCACAGATTTACCAAAAATCCTGTGTCAGACACTGGTATTGCTATGCCAATGCAGCTTATAGCTTGTTTTAGGATTCATCATTGTGGAGTAGTTCGATTGTATTTTACAATTAGTAGGTATTTCATCTATTAACTCTTACTCATTCCTACCCTCTCATTAAGCTACATGGCATTAGTGGTTTTAATAGGAGTTAGAATACATATTCAGGGGCGTGAAAAGATCGGTTGTGTTTATAAGTCCCAGTCCAGCCCTGACCCCGAGCAGGCTTTGGTTATGGAGCAGGAAGTACTGACACTTCTGCAAAAGGAGCTGTAGAAGGGGTTCCTCCTCCCAGCAGACAGTCAGGGTTTTACAGCCATTATTTCATTGTTTCCGAAAGAAGATGAGGGGTTGCGTCCTACTCTAGACCTGCGTCAATTAAACAGCAGGTTTCAGAATCTCAAGTTCAAAGTATGCTTACGCTAAATATGATTGTGTCACAGATTCAGTCCGAGGACTGGTTTGTCACAATAGACTTAAAGGATGCTTACCTATCTATCCATCCTCATCACAGGAGGTTCCTGAGGTTTGCTTTCGGGGGTAAAGCATACCAGTATCGGGTTATTCCATTCGGCCTAGGTTATCACCCCGCACCTTTAGAATATGCGTGGATACAGCTCTGGCTCCTCTGAGACTCCAGTGCATTCGCGTATTATATTATATCGACAATTGGTTGATCCTAGCTCAATCTGAGCATATGGCAGTTCGGCATCAAGATGTCGTTCTGTCTCATTTAAAGATGTTGGGGTTGCTACTCAACGCCAAGAAGAGTGTGCTCCTCCCAGCTCAGAGGACCACTTTTCTTGTAGCCTGAACGGTTAAAAATTGCTTTTAAAGATCTGTCCATCAGAGGGTTAATTACTGCTGAGGAAATAACATGTTAAAAACTTAATTAAAAACCATTCAGCGACCCAGGTGAGAAATGTGCCAAATAAAGCTGGATAATAGAGTTCACTCAGTCCTGACAGAGAACAACGCAAGAAAAGCCTTGTTGAGCAGAAGCAAATCTGTTTGCGGCAGCTGCTCGATCGCACTGTCAGATAATGCATCATTTTTAGGCTTTAATCTGTGACCGACTGTTGATACAATCAGCTGACTTTAGAATCAAGCGGTTTGGTTTTTGTGTCTGAATGTTTGAAACAGAAACCACTCAGATGTTTTCTTTCACAGAGCTTAGCCTTCAGCAGACTTATTTACATTTAGTGTGTGTTTGTGTGTTTCCTCACAGCAAACCCATCGTACATCCCCCCTCCGCAGTGTCAGCCGGGAGAGTTCGCCTGTAAGAATAACCGCTGTATTCAAGACCGCTGGAAATGTGACGGAGATAATGACTGTCTGGACAACAGCGACGAGGCCGCTGAACTGTGCCGTAAGAACACACACCCGTCATGTGTTTAACAAGCTCTTTGTATGAAGCACACACATGCAGCGGTTGTTTTGTCCATCTGTAGATCAGCACACGTGCCCTGCGGATCGCTTCAAGTGTCAGAATAACCGCTGTATCCCCATGCGCTGGCTGTGTGACGGAGACAACGACTGCGGCAATGATGAGGACGAGTCTAACACTACATGCTCAGGTACACACACACACACGCACACACACACACACGCACACACACACATACACAGTCAAGTTCTGTGTGACGGAGACAGCGACTGTGGCAACGATGAGGACGAGTCTAACACTACATGCTCAGGTACACACGCACACACACACACACAGTCAAGTTCTGTGTGACGGAGACAACGACTGCGCCAGCGACGAGGACGAGTCTAACACTACATGCTCAGGTACACACACACACACACACACACGCACACAGGTGCACACTCATACAATCAAGTTCTGTTTGCATTTAACCTGAATTTGCAGCTCTATGACGTTCTTCACACTAAGCCCAAAGATTCACTCTGCAAAGACTATGTTTTGACGGAGTGTAGGTTGTCAGGATCTTTTTCGGTGCACATCTTAACCATCCATAACCAAACACACACACACACACACACACACACACACACACACACACACACACACACACACACACACACACACACACTCACACTCACACTCACTCTCACACTCACACTCACACACACACTCACACACAATCCAACAGACTTTGCCGTAGTCCATCTCAGACATGAAGTGTCATAGGTTTAAATCTACACTAATCACACATCTGATAACTGGAACTTGAATTGCCATCTCATGCGATATTGCTGAAAAATTGCTGAAAAATTAAGTATAAAGGTGTCAGATGAAAATATTTCTCCTTGATGTTCTGTCATGAGTCAGCTGAAATATACCTAGACAGCCGTGTATAAATATAGAGTTTATCACACATGGTATATCTGACGCAGTTCTGGGCTCTTTAGCAAACTGTTGTACTATATTTGACTTCATGGCTGAATTGTATGGTTTACGCTCTTTAATTTAGACCATATCTATTTTTAGGGCATGGCAGTCTATGATTATGCCTTTGCAAGAAATTCTAGACTGCAATGTAGTGTAATATTTGTCTCACACGGGCACAACTAATTTAATAGTTTCTCACGATGGGCAGCAGAGTTTAAGGGGTCTCATATTAATATTGTGAGTTTTAGTCTAGCTCCCCTTAAAGTCAGTGTGAGAGTGTCAGATAACGCTTTCTTTCAGTCTCACCTTGACACTAAAGTACAATCTAGCAAGATTGTTGAATAAATTGGAAGGTGTTTGTCAAATGACCAATCTGAAGCATTTCTAAGATATTGTATAACTTCTTACTGTGTTATCGACATAAGGAAGACAGAAGTGTAATAAAATGGATTTTATTAGCAAAAAGATAAACAAGAGTAACTAACAACTACTAAATGAATACAAGGAATTAATAAGCAAGTGAATAAGATTGATAAATGCAAGTGATTGGGTTGAATGTTACTATGGCAGTTACACATCAGTTTAAATTTCCATTAATTCCATTAACATTAATTTTATTATTAATTGTAATAATCTAGAGAGATTTTTGCATGCACAAGGTGTCCTACAACAGACGGTCTAAAACAGACACAGATCTCACAGTTTTTCTGGGATTACATGAAGCAATGGAAAAAACTGAGACCACATCCGCCATATTGAATGTCGCTAGATGACGTCATACGCCAATTAACATATTCATGACGTACTTGCGTACTCGTACTTGCGTTCTTCCTGCCTATTATCTGAATTGAGAGAGTTCAGGAACTGGATGAACGCTCTGTGATAGTGAGTATTACAAGTAATAAGCACAAGAAAAGAAAGGAAATTAAAATGGTCAAACAAAACTCTTTAAAAATAAAACAAAAGAGAAGAAGATAAGTGACAAGTCCGTGGAAAAACAAAAAAACTGGCGCGCGCTTAACACATGAATGTGCTCCTGCTCGTCTCAGCCATTCACTGAAAAGGTAGACGCAGTTAGAGAGAGTGACGGCAGGGAGAAAGCAAGAGCTCGCGCTCGCAGAACAACATAGTAGCAACATCTAGAGGTTGCTGAGGTTTGTCTAAAAAGTTGCTAGATTTGTCGCTAGTCGCGTTTTTGAAAAAAATTCGCTAAAGGGGTCTGAAAAGTCGCTAAAAATAGCGACAAAGGCACTAAGTTTGCAACACTGGTCCGAACGTCAAGCTGCGACTGCTCACACTATAGGCTACGATTGAAATATAACCCTGTGCCGGGCTGCGCCAATAGACAATATCATGTAGAGATATTGTCAAAACAAGCATCAGCTATCAATATCAAGCTGATTTAACATTTCCAATTTATGTATTAAATTATTGCTAGTATTACTAATACTAGTGTATTATTATTATTATTAGGGAAGGCTACTTTTATTATTAAATTGATAGGCTAATTAATTTGCCACGCAATCATTTTCATAGCGCATCACCACAAAACGCTTTGAGGATAATAACTGATTACATAGAAGCTTCCTACTCATTGAAAATTGTCTTAAACATTTAGGTCGATCACAATGAATTATAGGCATATAATTAAAATTATTAACAGTCTATAACATGTCCGAACACTGCAATAATTAGTCCATGAAAATTAAAAACAGCTTTGTTTCAAAAACATGTTTAACAGATTAATAAAAGAGATACGGTGTAGATACATCGCAGTTTATTTCTCAGTTAATCTTCTAACCAGTTCATTAGTTCAGTCTTCTTCGTCCCCAGCCTGTTTGTATCCTTGGTTACTGATTGTGTTAGTTGAGTTCAGGTGTGTCTTGTTAATCAGTCTCATTAGTTTCTCTTGTTTGCCTGTGTATTTAAAGGGGCATTCGGCAACTATTTCAACGTAATAAAACGGTTTAGAAATCATGTTCCGGTGAGAATGGTGACTTTCCTCGCTCCCCCAACGTTCCCAGGCGGAAAAGCAACCTTGCTACATGGGGACTAACGTCCCGGTAAGTTGGATATAGGAAGTCTCGTGAGAAGCGAGAACGAGCGAGAAACACAAACTGCTTTACGGCAATTCGACATAAACACACGCCGCCCTCAATGTGTGTGATGTATTACCCACCTCGGTAGACACACTCCACACGATAAAGTTGGCCGGCTCCGATAATAACAAACGCACATGAGCAGCGGTAGAAAGGGGGAGGAGGGGCCGCAAGTGAGTTTTCTTACGATAGTGTTGTGAAATATACGCATCACAGCTGTAGGGGGAGCTCTCTGAGAAAACATGCGACAACAAAAGTGAAAATCAGCAAAGAAATAGCTAGAGTTGCCAAATGCCCCTTTAAGCCTGAGTTTAACCTTGTCTAGTTGTCTGTCGAGGTCGCTATAAGCTTGGTTGTTCTGCTCAGTGTATTAGAAATCTGAGTATCTTGAGTGTTTTTGTTAGTTTGAGTTTGTGATTAATAAAGACTGCTGCATATAGATCTTGTTTCTTCAACCAAGACCCTTGACAAAAAGATTCCCTTCCAAGAATTCCAACCTGGTGGACACTAATAAAAATAATTATTATTATTATTGCACAATACGTATGACTCCACTTATAAAACGTCGGGTTTTCATAACAAACTCCATATTCAGTGCTCTGGAAAATTAATGTCATGGCAAACATGTTGAAGATGAACTTGTTTCCACAGAAAAGCAGTGGGGAATGGATTCCTGTTCTTGAAAGAGAAGGACTGTAAATGTTGTACATCTGCTGCTTTTCTACTGGCTTACAAACAACACGAAGGCCATAATATGATATATGATAATAACTATATACAATCATTTTTGTTTGAATGCGTTCAGTTGTGGTTCTCCTTTGCAGCTCGGACGTGTCCTCCGAATCAGTACTCGTGTGCCAGTGGCCGCTGTATTCCCATCTCCTGGACATGTGACCTGGATGATGACTGCGGGGACCGCTCCGATGAGCCTGCGTCCTGCGGTAAATCATGTTACTTTATGTTGGTGCCAGCTTATTAAAATTAATGACTTCAGCCATTAATATTTATGTGATAGTTTTAGAAAAACTAGTTCAGTGCTAGTTTTGTCCGTTCCAACTTTGAAGGAAATGTTTTATGACATTTTATAGATTTACATTTTGTAAATGTTTTAGGAATTTAGAATTACATTTTGTTTTTACTAGGTTTATTCATCTAGGTTTATTTCATGGCTCATGAAAAAGCTCATTTTGGATAAATTAAACCCAAAACTTCATACATTATTAATATTCTATTTCTTTGTGTAAATTTTTTTTTCAATTAGGACAATTATTCAGTTGCAATGTAAATAATCAAAATATGTGATACGACCACTTTAAAAACATTGAACCATGTAAAGTCATATTCATATTTACATGCAACCAGTAAAAACTCACATTTAAAATAGTTAAAGGTTGCATTTATTTATTGATTATATGAGATGAGTGTTTGTTAATTTTCTATATTATTATTGATTGTTTATGATGATGTTTGTGTCGTCAGCATACCCAACCTGTTTCCCGCTCACTCAGTTCACCTGTAATAATGGACGCTGTATCAATATCAACTGGCGCTGTGATAACGGTGAGCTTCTGAATTGTTTTGTTCTCTTTTCTTTTTGTGTCCCCTGCACTTTTTCCCTTATTTGTCTTTGTTGATCATTTCATGTGTCTTTTGTGTAACGTCATGTCCTCTTCTCTTGACCATTTGCCCCTCCCCCTGTGTCACATGGGCTGTGTGTTGCAGAAAAGGATTGTGGGGACAGCTCTGATGAGTTCAATTGTCCGAACCCGACCGGTTAGTGCATAGATCAACATGCACCATAAATTGACTGGTGTTATAACATTATAATGACGTCTCAACAGGATTTCAGGAAATACCTTTAAAGCTGTTGAAAGGTCTAAAATATCTGTAGCAATTCATTATTTCTAAAATCTTGCCCCCAAAATGGTAAAAAAAAAAAAAAAAAAAAAAAATTCCCCTGCCCATTTTACTTTAACTAACATAACTATTAACATCCATAAGAAGAGATTTAGCATTAAATATTAACCCGTGTTCATTCCCAGTGGTGCATGTATGATCTATGCAGTTTCTGTGATGTTTATTATTCATTTTCTAAAATGTTACAAAATTGTGTAAAATGTGTGTCTAAAGACAAGCTGCCACATTTACCATGTTATATTAATGTGAAATACTCATATTTCAGCCAAATGCCATTTGCTTGTATAATTGTATTACAAATTAATTATATTAAATCATAGCCTATAGCTCACATGGATATTCCATATTGGCCCAGTATATCTAAGAAAAATTTTTCCCAGCATGGCTGCTTCTTTTATATTGGTAAAGTATTAAAGGCAGTTTATAACCTCTTTAAAGCGATTGAAACTTAGTTTTTATGTCCAGTCAAAAGTTTGGACACACCTGTTCTTTCTTTTTCAATTATCAAATAGATCAGAAGAAATCAAAACTGTGAAACAAAGCAAATTGGACTATAGGAATTTTGCAGAATTTTATACTATAGTACTTCAAGTTAAACTAAATGAAAGTGAAAAATGTTAGCAACTAGCTGAAATTAAATAAGTTTAGTTTTTTTATATTTTATTTCAGTTAATGAAAACGTTTTTTTTATGGTTTTAGTTTTCATTTACGATAGTAACCTTGACAGTTTATATTTGGCTGCAAAACACATTTCACACAAAATCCTTTATATTAACAGTTTTTCTTCTTGATTGTCAGAAACATGAATTTATTCAAGTGTGTCCAATCCTTTGACTGGTGGTGTACTTTAAAATATGGCTTATACTTCATGCATTATATTTCAGGGGATCATAGAATACATTTGACCATTTAACCTCTTCCAGACAATGACTGTGGTGATAACAGTGATGAAGCCGGCTGTAGTCATTCATGCTCCAGCGCTCAGTTTAAATGTAACAGCGGTCGCTGTATTCCCGACTACTGGACCTGTGACGGAGACAACGACTGTGGGGACTACAGTGACGAGACTCACGCAAACTGCACTAACCAGGGTGAGTTCATCACACTAATGCTTTCTTCCACACCATAACTTATTCTGCCTTCTAAAAAAAAAACACATTTTAGACTAATTCTGAGGCAGTATTAATATATTGAAGTGGGAATACATAATGATATGAAAGCTCTTGGATGTCTTAGCAGCCCCTGCTTTTGATTCAATTGTCAGGAAGTGAAAGATAAACCAAGCCTCAAGTTCATTGTTTAGAAAAGGCCATCTCTTGTACAGCAACTCCAGGCACAATGGAAATATACTAGTGAGAAAAGTCACAGAGAGACCAATGGTGACTGAAAGAGCTGCAGAGTCCATTAATCTAAGGGTTTACAGGTTAACCAAAGCTCACCATAACCAACCAGAGTTATGCATAACTCTGGCCTCTATATAGTCATGGATCCAACGTCAATTGAAATTCTGTTCAATAAAATTCCTCAATTATTAAACAAATTTGTGTCAAAGAAAGAAATGAAAGAAACCATTACACAGAAATAACCACATTAAGGCACATCTTGAGTTAATTAATGAGGAATCTTTGCGTTCATATACACCACTGCCATTTTACCCAAATATAGACTTGCCTCTCTCTCCTGGGGATAAACGTGTTTTCCAGCGGCTCTGTTAGCACTAGAGGCAGATATGAGAAATATTACACTGTGATGGTGAGTTTAAGAAGGGATTATTACAAACAAATCCCACCTCACAAAACCACCACAATAACAGTTTTAGTCAACTTTGGAGAACTCATGGTGTTTACCTTTGTTAATTTACCTGATGTTTTTTTATCTAAAATGACTAACAGATGAAGAACATAACAGCATAAGTGATGCGTCCTAAAGAGACAGTTACATGAGAAGTCAAGTATCTTTTATTTATATAGCATTTTATACAGTAAAGATAGTTTCTAAGCACCATCACAGTAATAAACAGGAAAATTAGAGAATTCAATAACAGAATGCAAACTTAATTAAATATGAGACTAATTCAAACCCTGTTGTAGGGGAGCTCTACAAAAACAATAGTGTCCTTATTCAGTTCAAATCAGTATTATTAAACAAAGTCAGTTATAAAGCAGCTCTACAGAAGTCAACAGTGTCATCAACCAGCTCAATTCAGTTCAAGTTTTCGTTCTCATTCGACAGTATCAGTATAGACCTATCAATCATTTTACTACAATTCCTTAGAAAATGAAAAGTTAAGAGATGTAGACAGATAAACAACAGTGAAATAGTAGGAAATTCTTTTAATAAGGTTCTATTGCCAAAGTTCCTAGCTTACTTCTTGATGTTGCAAAAGTGTTGAATTACTAGCTAAATGGGAAGACAAGGAGCCCCGTCTTCACAAATTTGGAGATGAAAATGCCATTATAGGTAGAGCTGCTTGTCATTGGTGTAGCATTAGTATGACAATCAGTTTGCCTGGATATTGAAAAGAGAGGGGGCCAAGTACCAAATCCTGAGGTACACCTACAGTTCCCTTTCGTTGTCACTCCAAGTTACGTCAGATGACGACGAATGGGGTTTCGCTTAGAACACCTATCGACTTCGAGTATTACAAAACGAGCCAACGGCAAAGAAATGCCATGGGTCTGCGGAATTTGCATAGCGTAACTCCGCCCCACCTCGTGGGTATGAAAGGCGGAAGCTGGCAAAATGCAGATATGTTTTCGCTTCGGAGCCAAGAGTATTTCTTCACTCCACAGTCATCTCTGACTTCGCTCTACAAGACGAGCTTCTCTCTCCGGTGTTGGTGTGACGGCGATCTGCAGCGTCACAGTGCCTGCTGATCTGTGCAGTGATCTGCCAGTGTGTGTGTGTCTCCCTGTGCGCTTCAACATCGCGGAGTTTAATTTTTCTCCTCTCATAAAAGAGCTCGCACGCGGCACGTCTTTTTAAAGACAGCTCGCCCGTGCATTTCTTATTGCAGCGGACTGGTATCGGACTCTGATGGGCACCAGCGCTGTCTAGTGTGTTTGGGCTTTGATCATGCTTGAACAGCGCTCGTGGGTGACTCATGTTCTCGCTGGGAACGTGATCATCGCGTCATATATAGGTCGAGACTCGGTGAACTCGCAAGAGTTAGATTCCCCTCATCCACCCCCCGATCTTCGGCTGGTGGCCAGGGTGACCTGAGGGTGTTGGTCTGGAACAAGGCGCCGACTCTGTGTCCGCGACCCCAGCCCCCCCCCCCTTTTTAAGGACGGTGCCCGCTAGCGAACTGATGATTCCACGAGTCTACCCTCGGTAGGCCCGTGTGTTTTCATTTGAAGCTACGGAGGATGATGCTGTGTCTGTAGCAGCATCACTAGGTGGGCTTGACTCTTCTGGAAATGACGACTCGTCACAGCTGCCACCCTCTGGTGTGCATACGGCTGTGCTTGAGTCTGATCCGAAGATGACGGCCATGCTTTCCCGGGACGATTGGTTTTTGGGTTAGGCCGCCGACCCGCCTCCACGGCAAACCCCAATATCTTTCCTCCCGGACGTGCATAATGAGATCACGGGTCTGCTCATTGGTCTCATCCGCCTTTCCTCCCCTCAGGGGCCGCTGCCCATGGGTACACTGGGGTCCCCCCGGTTGAACGCTCGGTTGCCATGCTACTGTGTCCTCAGAGTGCTTCCCGGCACAATCCTAAGCACCCGTCCAAAGCCTGTAGTTCTTTTCGTCTACACTAATCTGTGGCGAAATCCTATAGTGCCACAGGACAGGCAGCCGCCTCACTGCATCCCATGACCGTTCTGCTGGTCTTCCTGACCCAGATGCTCATGGACATGCAGGAGGGCGGGACTGACCCAAGGCTCTTCAGTGAGCTGCGCGCCGCCACTGACCTTGCTCTCCGAACGACGAAAGTGGCCGTACGCTCTCGGAGTCAGGTGATGTTCACCATTCTGGGTCTGACCGGTCTGATGTGCACGATGTCGGGCGGACCCGTCTGCTCGACACCCCCATCTCCCAGGTCGGCCTCTTCGGCGGTGCGGTTGAGTGCTTCTGCCCAACAGTTCTCAACCGCCCGTGAGCAGATTGAGGTTATTCTGCCCGACGGCCCCGCCGTCCGCTCAGATCCCTCGGTCTGCCCACCGCCGAAGGCGCCCTCCCACGGTTCCAACCCCGCCCGTTCACCCGGGCCTGGCTCTGGAAGACCGTAGGGGGGCTGCCACAGCCCTCTCCAGCCCCTCCCCTCGCTAAACGCCGGGTTAAGCTGCACTTTTGAGATGGGCTGCTCAGAGATGAGACTCAGTTCTTTCCAGGAGTTGGTAGCAGGGCCACTCCTTTCCCCGGTGGAGGGCTGGGGAAGAATCCTTATTCAGAAAGAGCTGACTCTCTCGTCTCTGAGCATACAGAGTTCTCGGACGACACAGAGCACCGCCCACAAGCCGTGCTCTCCTCGTCCCCCTCTGTCCCAGAGGCGGTTGACATGGTCGACATCCACGGCCCGCTTCGCCCCTGTCCCACTCTGTCGCAAGACCCCTGACAGAGCAGGCCCCCGTGGAACGCTGGTCCTTCCCTGGCCTCCTCTGTCAGGGTGCGGTTTTGACCTTGCCCCCACACCGGGCCGCTATGCCGTCCACGTGTGGGCCGGTCATTCCGCTTCGCTGCACCACCGGGGGGACGTCTGTGGTTCTTGACGCCGCTGGCACAGTTGGGAGCCTGCCTAGAGCTTCCCTAGCTGTTCCGCTGGGTCGCGCGAACCATTAGCTCGGGTTGCGATTCAGTTTGCACGGTCTCCTCCCCGCTTCAGGGGAGTCCGCTCCACTTTGGTCGATGGCTATGCCCCTATTATGAGAGCGGAGGTTGCTACCCTACTGGCGAAGGGTGCGATTGAGACTGTCCCTCCAGCCGAAATGAGGTCCGGGTTTACAGCCACTACCTCACTGTCCCGGAGAAGTCTGGTGGGTTTCGGCAAATCATGGACCTACGCATCTGAACCGCTCCCTTCACAGGCTGCCGTTCAAGATGCTCCTGACCAAACGCATTTCTGGATGTGTGCGGCCACAGGATTGGTTTGCAGCGATCGACCTGAAGGACGCCTACTTTTATGTCTCCGTTCTCCTTCGACTCAGACCATACCTACGGTTTGCTGTCAGGGCGCGCGCATATCAGTACGCTGTTCTCCCATTCGGGCTAGCCCTGTCTCCTCGCGCCTTCACAAGTTTGTTGAGGCAGCCCTTGTTCCTCCATGGGAACACGGGGTTCGCATCCTGAACTATCTCGGTGACTGGCTGTCTTAAGCTCACTACTGAGACCAGTTTGCGAATACAGGGACCCAGTGCTCCGGCACCTAGATCGTCTGGGCCATCGGGTCAACTTGGAAAGGAGTAAACTTTGCCCCGTGCAGAGGAGCTCTTTTCTCGGTATGGACTTGGTCGCCTTCTCCACTCAGCCATTGCTGACTTGCCTGAGACTATCAAGCGCAAGAGTGCGGTTCCACTGAAGTTTTTTTCAGAGGCTCCTGGGGCATATGGCATCTGCAGCCGCGGTACGCCGCTCAGATTGCTTCATATGAGACCGCTTCAGCTTTGGCTTCGCGACCGAGTCCCGAGGTGGGCATGGCAACACGGCACCCTCCGAGTACCAGTTACTCTGACCTGCCGTCAGTACTCACCCCGTGGTCGAACCTCAGTTTTCTACGGGTCCGAGTGCCCCTGGAACGAGCTTCCCTGCATGTTGTTGTCTCAACAGATGCCTGCACGGGCTGGGGCGCCATGCGCAATAGACATGCTGTCACACATTCATGTTGAGCAGAAATGCTCCTGAAAAATTCAGTGAGATTTATCACACCAGGTGTTGAGCAGAAATGCTCCTGAAGTTCAGTGAATTTCTTCACACTTAGGTGTTGAGCAAGGTTGCTCCTGAAGCTCAGTGATTCTCGCATGTAGTGTTGAGTAGTATGGCATGTCTATTGCCTCGAGTTGCTGGCAGTACGCCTTGCCCTGCACCGCTTCCGGGCGTTGGTCAGGGGTCAACACGTACTAGTCCGATCAGACAATACCGCCACAGTAGCGTACATCAACCGTCAAGGTGGTCTACGCTCGCGCCGTATGTCGTAACTCGCCCGCCATCTCCTCTTATGGAGTCAGAAGCATCTGAGGTCGCTTCGAGTCACTTTCATTCCCGGAGTCCTGAACTGTGCAGCCGACGAGCTCTCGCGGCTTCAGCCCCTCCCTGGAGAATGGCGACTCCATCCCCAGTCGGTTCAGCTGATTTGGGACCAGTTCGGGGACGCACAGATAGATCTGTTTGCCTCTCACGACTCGACCCATTGCGCCCAGTTTTATTCCCTGACCGAGGGCACGGATGCTCTGGCGCACAGCTGGCCGCAGGGCCGCAAGTATGCGTTTCCCCCAGTGAGCCTTCTTGCGCAGACCTTGCCGCCATTGCCGCACACCATGACCTCATCGAAGGTAAGTTGGTGGGGAAGCACGACCTGGTCATCGGGTTCCTGAGAGGAGCGAGGAGACTAAATCCGCCTCGCCCTCCTCTCGTTCCCTCTTGGGACCTCTCAGTGGTTCTAACTGCCCTGAAGAGTGCTCCATTTGAGCCCCTGCAATCAGTCGAGCTTAAATTCCTGTCTATGAACACAGCGCTCCTTGTTTCACTGGCCTCCATCAAGAGGGTAGGGGACCTGCACACATCCTCTGTTGACGAAGCGTGCCTGGAATTCGGGCCGGCTTACTCTCACGTGATCCTGAGACCCCGGCCTGGATATGTGCCCAAGGTTTCACCCACTCCCTTCCGGGACCAGGTGGTGAACCTGCAAGCGCTGCCCCTGGAGGAGGCAGACCCAGCGTTGGCATTGCTCTGTCCAGTACGCGCTCTCCGCGCCTATGTAGACAGAACGCAGTGTTTCAGGACCTCAGACCAGCTCTTTGTCTGTTATGGTGGGAAGCTGAAAGGAAAGGCTCTCTCCAAGCAAAGGTTGTCTCACTGGATAGTGGACGCCATTGCTTTGGCATACCAGCAGCAAGGTCGACCGTGCCCCCTTGGTGTGACTGCCCACTCCACCCGGAGTGTGGCGTCCTCTTGGGCTCTAGCGCATGGCGCCTCGCTAACAGACATCTGCAGAGCTGCAGGCTGGGCGACACCTAACACATTCCCAGATTCTACAATCTCCGAGTGGAGCCAGTGTCCTCTCATGTACTCGCTTCAACAGGCTAGTACTGGACCCGCTCAGGTGTCTTCGCTTGCTCGCCATTCCACTCCACGGACTGGATACGTGCGATTTCTCCTCAGGTGAGCTTCTCCGAAAGCCCTGAGCTCCTCCAGCACTCCTGACGTCGGCGCCAGTGTCTATTGCCTGCGCGTCGGCTAGGTGCCTCCCGTGTGCATGGTCCCTCCTCTGAGCGACCCCCACATGTGTATTTCCACTGTAAGCCTCTCTGAGCATGTGTCTTTCCCTTGGCAAGCCACCTTGCCACCCCTGGGGTTGAAATATTCCACCTGCGGCTGGACACCCCAGTGTTCTCCATATGCATCCCTCCGGGTCATATGTGTATTCTCTAAGTATTCTCTAACATAACTCGGAGTGACAACGAAAGGGAACGTCTCGGTTACGTATGTAACCCTTGTTCCCTGAGTAGGGAACGGAGACGTTACGTCTGCTTGCCACTTTCCGCTGTACCGCGGGGATCTCCTGAGCTCAGTCATGGCTCCTCAGCGAAGAAACATATCTGCATGTTGCCGGCTTCCTCCTTTTATACCCACGAGGTGGGGCGGAGTTATGCTATGCAAATTCCGCAGACCCATGGCATTTCTTTGCCATTGGCTCGTTTTGTAATACTCAAAGTCGATAGGTGTTCTAAGCGAAACCCCATTCGTTGTCATCCGACGTAACGTCTCGGTTCCCTACTCAGGGAATGAAGGTTACATACGTAACCAAGACGTTTTCAGGATAAGCTACCCTGTCTAAGATTTTTTTTACAGAGTGTAACCTTTTAACGAGCAGTTTGAAACTGATGAAACTATAGATTGTTTAGAAACGTTTTTTCACAAATAAAAGTATATTTGTTTGGACATTGCTATGCACTCTCTGTTTAATTCCTCTTTTTCCTCCCGACAGCAACCCGACCTCCCGGTGGCTGTCACACTGATGAGTTCCAGTGTCGTGTGGACGGGTTGTGTATTCCCCTCCGCTGGCGGTGTGATGGAGACACTGACTGCATGGATCTGAGCGATGAGAAGAACTGCGAGGGTGTAACGCACATGTGTGATCCAGCAGTGAAGTTTGGCTGCAGGGACTCTGGTAATGATGCAGAAAATATAGATGATTTTTTCTAAATTTAATGGTCTGATGTTCTCAGACCAATCAGTAAACTGATTCAGTATTATCTTGAGATTTAGTGATGCATGAGTAGACAGTGCGTTTACCAGGGAATGGGTCATAATCATCTCAGACTTGGTAATGTATACAGAGAAAAATGCTAAGTAACATGAGTTGAGTCAATAATGAAACTCAAATCAAATCGACCAAATCATTTGAGTCATCACTCAAAATTGCATCCAGAGGTTCATGTTCCATCTCTTTATGTAGTGAAATAAAAATAAAATGTTAGATTCAATGTACTTATTGTGTTCATATTGTATTGCAGAACATGTGCTGCTATTGAGGTGTATGGTTAGTGAAAGGTTTGGTTGTATGGGTAGGTTTAAGTGTGGGTAAAGTGGTGGGTTCAACATTGTTTTATACGTATATTTAAACAGAAATTAATTATGTACTCATGTTATTACATGCAGGATTTAAAGAAAATATATAAGTACATCATAAACATATACTTACTAAATAAGTGCCTTGAATCAAATTTATATTTTATGTTAAGACACTTAATATAAAGTGGAGCCAAGAAAAGGTAATTCCCAGAATTCCCTGTTCACTGGGTCACAAGGTCATTAAGTAATGTGGTAGATTTTTCTCCTACGCACCTGACCTAAGTTTAGCTGGGTCCTGTCTACAATCGACGTTAGTTTCTCTGAGTCTCGTCTACAATCGACATCCCCGAACGTCTATAGTCGACGTTAGTTTCTTTGGGTGTCGTCTACAATCAACGTTAGTTTCTCTGGGTCTTGTCTACAGTCGACGTTAGTTTCTCTGGGTGTCGTCTACAGTCGACGTCGGCCGAGTTCGCAATCCCTAACTTGTTCCCCTAACTAACTTGCTGCTAGGCAATAATAACCGACACACTTCAGACAATGCCATCGAATTTGCTTTAATCACAGCTGAAGGTTCTCGAGCAATTATCAGAGAATCCCCCAAGAAAAAGCTTTAATCACGGCCGAAGGATCTCAGACAAATTTCAGAGAGAATCTCACCAGCAAAAAGAATACGACAGTTATTATAGACTAGGAGCATGGCAAAAATTACATGAAACATTACATAATTTCCCTACAATTTGATTGGTTCTTCATAATGAAACTCTTCTGTTACTAGGTGGAAGTAAACTCTGTTTTCTTGATTACTTCATAATCACAAGTTTTGAACCCTAGACATCTGTCTAGTTTAATTTCCCCTATTTGTTATTTATACACTCACACACTCAAAGCCTAGCGTTTTCGACTAAAGGGGAACATTAAGATTCAAAAGCATGTTAATGTTGTTCCTGCAAAATAAATATTAGTTATGATTAATTAAAAAATCCATCACAGTTACTTCACTGTAGTTTTCCTCGGTTAACATGTTAACAAAAATATATTTTGTGTGTGTTTTGTGTAGCGCGGTGTATCAGTAAGGCTTGGGTGTGTGACGGTGACAGTGACTGTGAAGATAACTCAGATGAAGATAACTGTGAGGAACTGGTGTGTAAACTCTCCCATCACGTGTGTGCTAATGACACCAGCATTTGTCTGCCTGCCGAGAAACTCTGTGATGGCAAAGACGACTGTCCTGACAGCTCAGATGAAAAACTCTGTGGTAAGATTCATCGCTGTTACATGAGATGATGTTCACTGAGTGCAAAACAAATGCATCTGGAGCAATCTGGAGCACAACTCTATTGCCTTATTTAGGCCATAATTTAAGTATGTGTATGTATGTATATGAATTGCATATAAAAATTTCCAAAACTAACATTAACAAAGGTTTATAAATGCTGTAAGAACATATTGCTCATTTTTAGTTCATGTTAAAGCGGCACTATGCAGGATTTCCGTTTTTGTCAAACAGTGACCCCTAGAGTTGCTGTAGAGTACTTGTATTTAACGTTACTGTCGTAACTCACGCAGAGCGTGACAGTCTATGATCTGCACTCACGGCCTCTGCACTTTATAATAATAAAGTACCCTACCGCGTTAGGCTAACCTGAGCCTTAATGCCAGATGACATCAATAAAGTTACATCATGTACGTCGCATTATTTCATAACAATGTCCATTATTATGATGTAGTTAGAGATGATTATTGCAATTTATCATAATAGTTTGCAAATTCCGCTCATTTACACTATTTACAACGTGTAGGCTTTATGTCCTGATAATTATGTGAGATATTGACAACTGTTCTCATGATAATCGCAGGAATCAACTTTAACAGTGAAAGCCTGAGCGAGTGGAACTCTGGTCCGGTTCCTCTCGCTGTCAGATTCTCGTTACCTTTTTGTGTGCAGTGCCGTAAAGCAATTTGTTTACATCGCGAGAGCTGAAACACGCGATACTTCCTGACGCTGAGGCCGGTCCGCCGGCCCAAAGTTGCAAGTGCGGTTTTTCCACTCACAGGCACCAGAGGGGGGCGAGACGACCACCATTCAACCCGAAAAGAGTCATATAACCATTACAATAACTCTGAAGCTGTTCAGTTAAGCTAAAAAAACTACATAGTGCTGCTTTAAATAATGCATTAACAAATGAGACCTTATTGTAAAGTGTTACCGTAATAAATGTATTAAAGGTGCAGTGTGTGACTTTTAGCGACATCTAGCGGTTCGGTTGCGAGTTTACACTAAGGGCTCAGCCCACTGCTCACCCCTCCCTTTCGAAGAAGCTACCGTGTCTCAAACGGGACAAACATCGTCGTCTGAGACGGCAGAGAATAGCCAGAGTAAACCACGTTTCTGTACCACAGTTATATTATAAACCACATCATGGATAAAGTTTACAAAGCCATAGTACGGTGTGGATCAAGGGTCTTAATACGTAATATAATAATATTAATTAGTTGATTGTCTCACGAACGTAACCAGCACATTTCTCCCCACATAGCAAACTTATAATACAGCGAGGGAGAAGAACCACATGAAACTATGCAACTATATATTTTTTCTAACAGGGTAGTAAAAGTTTAGCTGGCTAATATGAGCTGTTACTGTGCCTGAGCTGGTTAAAGCGTTAAGCCTGAGCTTTTTAAAGCGTTAAGCCTGGTTTATACTGGACGCGTCCGCATGAGCCCAAAGGTGCGTGCGGCAAAAATAACGTGATTGTAACAGCGGGCGCGCCTCCGCATCCCCTAGACACCATTTACTACACACAATAGGCTTTTTTTCTCTGATTTTGGAAACTCGATTGACTTAAAATGCTTGCAAGATCGATGGGTTGGTGATTCCTGTAACTTAACTGTTTTACGGTCAATGACAAGAGTGTTAATCAGCTGTCTCACGAACGTAGCCAGTATATTTAACCCCACATATCAAAGCCATAACACAGCGAGGGAGAAGAATTAAGTTACATGAAACCATCCAACTACATATTTTACACCACTGACAAGGGAAAAGTCACTAGTCACGGTGTTTATGGATAGCTTCTAGCTTTCTGCGGCTTCTCTTTCAAGGTAGTGACGAAACGCGCTCTGTAACGCTGTGTGTTCGCTGTCGGCCACGGTAGAAACATGACGTCACAATTTGTCGACCTTCATAGAAGGGGATTCCCGCGCCTATGTAGATATAAATGCCTCATTCTAAGGTAATAAAAACATTACGGTTTATTAAGTACGTTCTTTATACACCACTGAACACATAGTTATTGATGTCATATTGCATTTCTGTTAATAGATACTCAAATTTTTTACACATTGCACCTTTAATGGTAAGTATACTGCAAGTAAAAAAAAACAATCATAGAACATCTGTCTTTTATAAATGTACATCATCACTGAAACTATAGCATTGAATGTGTATTTCTGTATTTTATTGTGTAATTCCATACATTACAATATTAATGGCAAGGCTTTTAAATGATTTCAGTCTATATTGAATACATCAGTAACGATGTAATGTAACAATCCCATATTGTGTTTTCTTCCCCTGTCCCCTTCCTTTGTTGTTACTGTCTAACTGTATTGTTTCTTTTGGTTTAGACCTGTGTTCTCTGGACAATGGTCGCTGCAGTCATAACTGTACAGTGGCCCCGGGCGAGGGCATTCTGTGCTCGTGCCCACTTGGCATGGAACTGGGCACCGACAACAAGACGTGTCAGATCCAGGGCTTCTGTGCCAAACACCTGAAGTGCAGCCAGCGCTGTGAACAGGACAAGTTCAATGTGAAGTGCTCCTGTTATGATGGCTGGGCCCTCGAACCCGACATGGAGAGCTGCAGGAGCACAGGTGAGATTCGCTCTGTTCAATCCTACTAAGATACATAAACTCCAAAAATATTAAGGCCTAAATTTAAGATTTTAATATTTGAATAGTATATAAATTTTCCATCCATTTTGGTTATGGATTTTTTTACATAAACTAATAAACTTAATGTGGTGCTTACTTATCACTCATATATTTAAATCGGTTAAGATTTCTGTAATAGTACTAATAAACTGAATGTGTTTTAAATACACAATAAGCATACATATATAAAAAAATTACATGCATATATAAAATATAATAATATAAAAATTTAACTAAGGGAATAGATTTATGATTGTAAGCCATTTGAATAAATGTATTTTGTTTTGCTTTGTATTTTTGTTTTTTGTGTTGTGCTTTGTTTTGTTGTGGCGTTTTGTTTTGTTGTGTTGTGTTTTCTTTTGTGTTTTGTTGTGTGTTGTGTTTTGTCCTTAGAAAACGTCTTTGTTTTGTCATTTAAAAATGGCAATACAAAGCTAATGAAATATTTTCTGAATGAAATGCTTTTGACAGTACATCCTAAAAAATGTAAGTTTTAGTTTAAGAGTCGGTGTGTGACAGAAAGCATGCTGAAAATGGCGGGGAACTGTTTGGCATCATTATTGGTGGTTTATTTTTGTAATGAAAGAATGTAAATGCCATAAGAGGGGAGAAGATTTACTTTGACAGGAAGTGCCATAGCAGCCCACTTAGCTAATCAAATGATGAATTATGTATTGCTGGACGTATTTCACATTCCTTTGAGAAATAAAAAATAATTGAGATAAACAGAGGAAAATGTCACAGACATGTATGTGATTGCCAATCTCACGTAATTTTACAGACATGTTAAAAATGTCAGAGTATTTATCCAGTCCAATGCCTAACTTTAGCGAATCGTGCGTTTTATGGCATTCTTTCAGTGAGTTCATTGTTTCTTTTTTTCAGATCCATTTAAACCCTTCATCATCTTCTCCAACCGTCATGAGATCCGACGGATTGATCTACACAAAGGAGAGTTCAGCGTGTTAGTGCCAGGCCTGAGGAACACCATCGCTCTCGACTTCCACCTCAACGAGAGCTCGCTCTATTGGACTGATGTTGTGGAGGACAAAATTTACCGTGGGAAGCTGTCAGAGAATGGTGGTAAGTTAACTATAGCACTTTTTAAAACCAGTAGTTACAAAAATTCATAAAATTGCAGAACAGTTCATATATACAGTGGTCTGAATACACCTCTTCTATGATTAGCATGTTTCCTTGTACATATTGTCCCTGTTCCTCTCTCTTTCCTTCCATTTTTATTTCACACACAGCAGCACTGACAAGTTTTGATGTGGTGATCCAGTATGGATTAGCTACTCCTGAGGGTCTGGCTGTAGACTGGATCGCTGGAAACATCTACTGGGTGGAGAGTAACCTAGATCAGATTGAGGTGGCCAAACTTGACGGTACGATGCGCACCACTCTACTAGCTGGAGATGTGGAGCATCCGCGAGCCATTGCTCTGGACCCTAGAGAGGGGTAAGCAATCCATCATTACCACTTCTTAAACTTGTGTTGAGCCCCTTCAGTGTAGCATGTGCATCGTAAGCAGTTTTAGTATTATTTATACTATAGTACTTAGACATATTATAAATTAGCATGGGATAAAATTATTTAAATAAGACAAACATAATCTAAAACAGCTAAACATTAAGATGTAAGCTAGCTGGCATTTTGATTCTTATTTTAATTTGTTTCTTTAACAACTATCATTTTAATTTATGAATCAGGATTCTGTAAGGGATAATCTGTATGTCTATCTGTTTGGGGTGGATTTGACACATGTTTTTGTTCAGTTTCCTGTGTTCAGTTTGTTTCTATTGTTTCTCATTGATTAAGTAAGTTCTACACCTGTGGCTTGTTTTGTTGATTGCAATGGTTTGTTTTGTGTATTTAAGCTGTTTTTCTTCTTTCAGTTCATTATCCGGTGTCATCAAAGTATACTGGTTGTTCTGTTCATGTTTGAGTTCAGTTGTTTTTAATTTTTTTAAATAAAATCATTACTGCCAGTTTATATATCCAGCTTTGCTCATCTTTTATTCAGTCTAGCAATCAAGCGTCTTGGAAAACATGTATGTATGAGAGGATTTAAACAAGTTCTGAAAAGTAATGTAAATTTTAAAAAATCTTTTAAAATAAAAAGCGTAATTACTAAAGACCATTCAGTTATTGGAAAAATGTATTTTAATTATTTTAATGAATTTATGATTTTTTTTATTTAACCATTTTAATATATTGCCACTCCTACTTTCTGTAAATAAAAGTTTGAAAAGAAGCAGCTTTGTCATATGAACAGAAGTACCAAAATTACCTTCGAATATTGTCTTGAGAATGGGGTGCCTTGAAGTGAGAACCACTGGTTCATCCAAAGTCTGAAAAATAATTCACTTAACCTTATGTTGTTCCAAATACTAGACAATTTTTGAATTATGTTCACTGTGCTCTTTTCCATATAGTAAAAGCCAGCTCCATAAAGAATTCTCCCGCTTTTCATTTTTGAGACTAAGTAAACTTTTGTAAGCAGTATAGAAAAAGCCCTCATCTGTGCTCTGATTCTGTAGAATCCTATTCTGGACAGACTGGGACGCCAGCATGCCCAGGATAGAGGCTGCGTCCATGAGTGGACATGGCAGACGCACCATCCACAAGGAGACGGGCAGTGGAGGATGGCCCAACGGACTGACTGTGGACTACCTGGAGCGCCGCATTCTGTGGATAGATGCCAGGTAATGTTTAATGGGATGTACTAAACCCGTACTCTCTCTGGATTTTAAATTTAAATTGTATCTTTAGAAAGGTACAACAGCTTGTCACTGTATCCTTAAAAGGACAACTTTGTATCTTTTCTAGCCTTAAAAGGTATATTTTAGAAGTAGTGCCTTCCTTTAAGGTACTAGTATGAACTAAATAAGGAACAAAGATGTGCTTTTATGGGTACTGCTGTATTTTGCACATTTTCACACATAGAGTACAGTAGGTCATGCTCCTGGATCAATGGAAGTTGGTCCTAGAACAAACTAAGTGCCCTGACCCTTTCCCAATCCATAGCCCAGGGGTATCCAATCCTGCTCCTGGAAGGCAACTTTCCTGCAGAGATTAGCTCCAACACACCTTCCGGGAAGTCTCTAGTGATCCCGGCAACCTTAATTGACTGGTTCAGGTGTATTTAATAAGGTCTAAAGAGTGGCCCTGACCCTTTCCCTATCCCTAAACCAGTGGTATCCAATCCTGCTCCTGGAAGCCTCTAGTGATCCCGACAACCCTAATTAGCTGGTTCTTATTTTGTGCTTCCTATCAGAAATTAATGATTTCAGCACAGTTGATTCCAGATACCCCAATATTCAACATGGAGATTAATTTTGAGCTTTTAAAAGTAGCTTGTTGTCTGGTCATCACAGATCATTTCATTCGTTCAAGTTTTCTTGTGAAGTCTAATTTTAATAGTTTGATTAGTTATTGTGTAAACTTTAAGACTGTGAGTCAAATTGAGGGAAGGGGCAGTTGGCTTGATGGACACACATGTTGATGGTGTTTGTCGCTTAATAATGCATTAATGACCATAGAAATTGTTTATTTATGTCTCAGATCGGATGCGATCTATTCAGCCAAGTATGACGGGTCAGGACTGATCGAGGTGCTCAGAGGACACGAGTATCTCTCGCATCCGTTTGCTGTGACGATGTACGGCGGAGAGGTTTACTGGACAGACTGGCGCACAAACACACTGGCCAAAGCCAACAAATGGACAGGAAACAATGTCACTGTGGTTCAGAGAACAAACACGCAACCTTTTGACCTGCAGGTCTACCACCCATCTAGACAACCGCAAGGTAATCTTCAAACTTTATTTCAAAGTTACTCCTATATCAATATAACTAACTTCAAAGCAGTTTCAAAGCAGTGGTATATGTCACGTGTATATGTCAAATGTCACAGTGGTATATGTCACAAGTACCATGGTGTAACAATCTAATTCCATCACTCTACCACCATGGAAACTTTCCATGAAGAGCTGATTTGAAATGCTTGATTCTAAAGGGTTCCAAAATTCTAATAGTGGGATTTTTTTCATGGAAGTCATGTCATGTCAATCACATTGTTTGTTATTTTCTAAGCTCTGAGAAATTGAATACATGAAGTCAAATTCATTGACAGGTGACTGGATGATCAAGTTGACCAATGAAATTGTCTGTAGGGTAGGGTTTGCATTTAACTGGTTTGGGGTTTACCACAGAGGAATAATACTGTTGTAATCACTTTCGAAGTGATTTTCTTTTTCCCCAGCTGATGAACAACATACAACCAATCAGAATCCACTTGAAAGACTTTAAAAAGTATTTAAAGTGGCAGATGACAAAACTACATATTATAAACAGAACTATATCGCCCGTTGGTGTGGAGGCTAATATTGTTATCATTATAGTTATCTTTACAGTTATTGTTCTTGGTGTGAACAAGCCTTTATACCAGGGGTGTCCAAACTCGGTCCTGGAGGTCCTGCTGAGTTTAGCTCCAACTCTCCTCAACACTCCTGCCTGGAAGTGTCTATTATGCCTAGTAAGACCTTGATTCGCAGGTTCAGATGTGTTTGATTGGGGCTGAACTGAACTCTGCAGGACAGTGGCCCTCCAGGAGCAGGATTGGACACTCCTGGCTTTACACCAACAAAATTCCCCAAAATCTTGTCTCAATTAGTCAAACACAGTTCATTTAACATATTAAGTGTCCTATAAAACTATATACTGTATATTGATGTCTGCCAAAAATGATAGATTAATTTATTGTGTTACTAATTGAAAATTTTTTGAACAAGAAATCTGTAGTTGCTTTGATTAATTTATTGGCTAAATGAGTGAATCAGTGAATGAACAATTTCAACATGACATGAGGTTGCTCTGAAGTTTTCTCAGCAATTCCTTTTTTTTTTGGCATGCTTATTAATGAAGTATCATTAATAATAATGAAGATTCATTTGATCACTTTGTAGTAGGGTTCGCTAAATCGCTAGCCCGACGTCCCGGGGCTATTGTGTTTTCAAGTCGGGCTACCAAAATGCATAACCGGCCTGCATGACGGGCTATCTGAAATAGTGTAATCAAATTCCCCTAAACTTCTGCCTCGCCCCCCTAAAAATGTGTGATTAAGTGTAAGCTACACAAATTCGTGCTCGCTTCAGTCTTGTTATAATCAGATTCAGCGCGTTCATCTTCAATCCGCAGCGGCGCGCGAGCAGAGTGCACGTCAGAAAAGAGGACAGGGTGTGTGTGTGTGTGTGTGTTCATATTAGCCTCATTGGTCTGTCAGTGCTCGTCAATGTCAGAATATTTGAGATGACCAATCAAATCAAAGATGACCTATCAAATAGGCGGGCTATATGTTCACAGAAGCTGCTGAGCGCGAATTTTACCAGAGTGACTGCCGCTTCAGTTTATGGTCGTCAAGTGCGAGATAAGATGTAAGTAGCTGAACTAAACATTTCATATTTGACAGTTTTTTTAGGTCATAAATGTTAAACAAATGACAAAAATAATCAGGCAAACTAATATACTGAAAATAGGCTTATGTAACGTGATTCATGTTGGCCTAATGTAATAATTAGTTTAGTACTGTCATTGTGAGGTGACAAGAAACATTAAAGCCGTTTGCATCATGTTAGGCACAAGATTAATAATGAATGTGTACATGTTGAGAATTAATATAATACAATTTGTAGCCTTCAGTAAATTAAAAAAGTTCATTTTTAGGAGGGTAAGAGACCAGGGCAAAATGAGGAGACAGAGAAAAAGAGAGAGTGATGGAGATGAGGAGAGAGCAGGTATTGACAAATAATCTACTGCCACTGACATGGTTTCAAAACTATTTCTTATCCTTTTTTGGCCTTCAAATGTCTTGAAATGCACATATCAGAGAAATAAAAAATTCGAACCCCCTGACAACCTTAAATTTAGGACCGCTTTGAGTATAAAGCCCTGTCTACGGCCCTGTGTTAGGAATAAGATCAATAATGAATGTGTATATATTGTGAATGCATTTAATAAACTTAGTTAGGCTACCTAGCTTTCCTAGTAGCTTTCAGTAAATTAACGCGTCTGAGAAAATGATTCATACATCAACCTATCAGTTGACCCTATGTTTACTTTCTTCACTGGCATAAGGAGAGAAAAATAATCAGCTGCATGACATGTTTTTAAAGTTATTGTTATCCAATTTTTTGGGATATGTAGATCAGAGAAATAAAAATTATCTCGAACCCCCCTAACTAGCCTACCTCACATCCGGGACCTCAGAAATTATAAAACCCTGCCATCTGCATGTTAATGAAACTAGTTAATAGTAAGCATTAGACGCTAAACTAAAGTGTTAACTTTTTTAATCATACCCTCATTGGGGGCTGAGCCACAGACTGATTCATGTTCCACACTGGTCACACAAATTTCAGTTCAGTTAGAACCAGATGCATATTTGTATTGATGATTCTAATTTGATTATTTTATATCCAATTGTGATATTTGTGTTTTTAAAAAGTTTTTGATTGATGTTGTGACTCCTAATCAATTTTCTACATCAAAAATTGTCTTTTTATTTGGGCTAGTAAAATTCATTTCGGGCTACCAAAATCTGAAGAGTGCCTGGCCGAAGGGCTACCAGCGATTTTTAAATTTTGCGAGCCCTGCTTTGTGGCATTTATCTCCTCAATCACAGTTAATTCCAGATTCCCCAATATTCAACATGGAGATTCATTTTGAGCTTTTAAAAGAGGCTTGTTGTCTGGACATCACAGATCATTTAATTCTTTCAAGTTTTCTTGTGAAGTCTACTTTTAATTGTTTGATTAGTTATTGTGTAGACTTTAGGACTGTGGGTAAAATTGAGGGAAGGGCCAGTCGACTTGATGGACACACATGTTGATGGTGTTTGGCGCTTAATAATGCAGCTTGTGAATAAACTTGTCATAATAGTTTAGCTCACTGACTTCATCTTATAGAGACAGACATCTGTTTATTCATGTCTTATGGGAGCAGATAGAGGGGATAAATTGGTTTAGACATGCTTTCAGAAGTTCCTCTATCTGATTTCTCTGTCTTCTCTGTTCTCTCTCTCTCTCTCTTTCTCTCTCTCTCTCTCTGTCTCTCTCTCTCTCTCTCTCTCTCTCTCTCTCTCTCTCTCTCTCTCTTTCTCTCTCTCTCAATATATATATATATATATATATCTTAAATCAGCCAAGTATGCGCAGATTCAGATAGTCAAACATTGGTCAGTATCAGACATATCAGTCTGTCATCAGTGTCTCAGCTGGTTTGGTTTCTTGGCCATAAATTTGAATGTGGCAATGACACAATAAAGCTCAATACTTCACCTCCTCTTTATCTCTCTCTCCAGCGCCGAACCCGTGTGCTGCTAACGGTGGTTTGGGTCCATGTTCTCACCTGTGCTTGATCAACTATAATCAGACGTTCTCCTGCGCCTGTCCTCACCTCATGAGACTGAGTGAAGACAACCACACCTGCTACGGTACGAACTAGAGCTCGAGCCAGCGGCACAACAGGCCGGTTATCTTCTTCAGATTCATTTACCTCCTGACAGAATCTGTGCTGAGTCTCGTCAGTTTGTCAACTCACTTTCATTACGTGTCAGCTTCTGTAACTCTCATTAGTGTATTAGTAGACTGTTAGGTTCGGGTTAGTAGAATAATTTGAAATGTAGTTGCAAAGTTACGTATAATCAGTAGAATGTCTGCTGAGGAGCTTAAAAATAAAGTATTATCAGATATTAAGCAGACAGTCTACTAATACTCTAATAACTGCTAGTTGACATGTAGTTGCAAAGTTACTTATAGTTAGTAGTCAAGTGGACAATCAAAATAATGTGTTATCCATATACTTTGCAGAATGTTCATGCTGCTCTTTTCCATACAATAAAAGTGAAATGGGAGTGGAGCTCCAAAAATAGCATGGAAAGCATTATAAAGCAGTATAAAGTTAATTCATACAAACTTGCTTGCTATATTTAGAATCTTTAAATCTATTTTATACCATAGGTCAACTTTATATGGCAGGTTTATGGAACTTTTATGGTGATTTTGCTCCAGTCACCATTCACTTTCATTATATAGTATGTAGAAGAGTAAGATAATAATTTAATACATTTGTTCATTTTTTTAATAAAGCCTAATATTTGTTTAAAGGGACATTCGGCAACTCTAGCTATTTCTTCGCTGATTTTCACTGTTGTTGTCGCATGTTTTCTCAGAGAGCTCCCCCTACAGCTGTGATGCGTATATTTCACAACACTATCGTAAGAAAACTCACTTGCGGCCCCTCCTCCCCCTTTCTACCGCTGCTCATGTGCGTTTGTTATTATCGGAGCCGGCCAACTTTATCGTGTGGAGTTTGTCTACGAGGTGGGTAATACATCACACACATTGAGGGCGGCGTGTGTGTTTATGTTGAATTGCCGTAAAGCAGTTTGTGTTTCTCGCTCATTCTCGCTTCTCACGAGACTTCCTATTTCCAACTTACCGGGACGTTAATCCTCATGTTGCAAGGTTGCTTTTCCGCCTGGGAACGTTGGGGGGAGCGAGGAAAGTCACCATTCTCACTGGAACTGGTTATTAAACTTTCAAATGATTTCTAAACGGTTTTATTAAGTTGAAATAGTTGCCGAATGCCCCTTTAAATGGTGAAATATCGTATTCTATGATTTATAAAATTAAGAAAGTCATATGGGTTTAGAACAACATGACCGTGAGTTAATGATGACAAAATTTAAATTTTTGGTGAAAAATGTTTTTTTCTTTTGTTGCTTTGGCTGAACGATTGCTATCTTGGCATCTCTCTCATGCAGCCTGACCTACTGTTGATTATTGAAGAAAATAGACTTACAGGCGAAGTCTATTGCGCATATACGTGTCAGAATAAATTTCTCTTGAACATTGAACTTTTCTTTAAATATGCAGTTTCAAGAGAGTCCGTTTTTCTCTGCTGTCCCATATAGACTCCAACCACACCCTAAGAATGTACTGTGTTAATATGAAGGAAGTTTCTGTATGGATTTTTCACAGGGTTTTTTTAGGGTTGAGGGAAATTTCGGTAAACTCAACAGAACGGTACTTGTAAATGTGAATGGATCTTCGCATTTAAATTAATTTCCTTGGGGAATTTTTATTCCAGTGACCTTTTGTCTGGTTCCATTTGTCTCCCTTTTTGTCTCCAGTCATGACAGATGTCTCTGTCTCTCTTCCAGAGTCGCGTCAGTTCCTACTGTACGCTCGTCAGATTGAGATAAGAGGAGTGGACATCTATAATCCATACTACAACTACATCATCTCCTTCACCGTCCCTGACATCGACAACGTCACGGTTGTGGATTACGACGCTCTGGAGAAGCGCATCTATTGGTCGGATGTTCGGACTCAGACCATCAAGAGGGCCTTCATCAACGGCACAGGAATAGAGACAGTGGTGTCTGCAGGTACAACATTCATCAACTTGACTGGAATAAAAGCAGATGCACATGTACAGCAGAAAATAACTGCTAAAACTAGTTTTATTTCTTCTCTTTGACTAAGTTGGTATAATATGGGAATTTCTTTTGCTAGTGGATGAATTTACTAGATATTGCTAGACTATATAAATTTCACAATTTTAAATGCCAAAGCAGATACTTGATATGAGAATTATAAAAATGTTATTATGACTTTATACAGACTCATTGAAAACAGAAATTCAAATAAATGAAGGTTGTTAGAATAACACTTAACGTACATTTTTGGCTGAACTACCCCATTGAGAGAATCGTCCTGGTTGCGTATGCAACCCACCGTTCCCTGAAGGAGGGAACGGAGGACGTAGTCGACGCCGACTGAAATGGGATCTCGCTAGAGAGCCTGTCTTCTTCGAGTACTATTGAACGAGCCAATGTAATTGGCGTGCGTGATTCGCATCACACACTCCGCCCCCGCGGCGCGGGTATAAATACGGAAGTGGATGCACGCACTAGTTGCTTTTCGCTGAGGAGCCGAGAGTAACCCGGGGTCAGCGGTGGTCCAGCGGTAGTGGCAAGGGGACTACGTCCTCCGTTCCCTCCTTCAGGGAACGGTGGGTTGCATACGCAACCAGGACGTTCCCTTTCAGTCGATAACGTCGGACGTAGTCGACGCCGACTGAAATGGGATCAACCATTGAACACGCCACTAACGCTGCCACCTTCCAGTGCCTAAACCAAAGCCTCCTGATGCCCCCGCAAACTTCAGGCGGGGAAGGACAGGGCTTAGGCCAGGGAAGTCACTGCTGTTCCTACAGGACCACTGGGAAAGCGTTCCCCGTACGTTGGAAGGAAGGGACGCTGCGGAAGCCACATCCAACCCGAGGGAGGTAATGTGGAGAATACACATATGAACTGGGCGGAAACCGGGCAGTCTAACATATGGAATGTCACTGGGGTGGCTCCAGCCTAAGACGGGGGGAGACACACCGGACAGTGACGGCAGAGAGACTCTGCCGAGGGAAGACACGGGCTCACCGCAGGGAGCCGTATCGTGGAAGAATACACATATGGGGTCACCGAAGGGACCGCAACATATGGACCCAGCCTAACACAGGTTCCACACTGCTTACGAGTGGTAGGCCTAACACCAGACGTTCCGCACGTCCGACGTCGGAGGGGTGTGGAGGAAGTCAACAGGGTTCAATTTTAAGGGAACTCAACTGGAGTAGAAAGGCGCACGTATCCAGTCCATAGGAGGGGAATGGCGCAGCAAGCCGACACTTGAACCGGGCTCACGGTGAAACTGGCTTCATAAGAAGGGAGCCCACGGGAAGCAGCGGTTCAACTAGGTGTCGTCCAGCCCCCAACTCTAGAATCTGTTTAGCAAAGTATATCGTCAACGCCCAGGCGGAGCACTTTACACTCATCATAGAGGAGCTCAACACCTAAGTGGACATGTTGCATCTCGGATCTTTGCCGAAATGAAGGCAAGCACTAAGTGCAACTTTGCATGGAAACAGCCTTCCCTCTCTGCTGAATTCCAACAGATATTTGAAGAGCTGGTCTGAGGTCTATGACTTGCATTCTGTACACGTCCAAGCGAACGGACAGAGAAGCCAGGGCTGGATCTGCCTCCTCAAGGGCAGCGCTTGCAGGCTCACCACCTGCTCCTATTACGGGAGAGGTAGGAACCTTGGGCACCATCCGAGCCGGGGTCTCAGCTTGTGAGAGTTAGCCGGCCCAGACTCCAGGCACAATACGTTGACCGAAAGCAAGCAAGTCCCTACCCTCTAGTAGAGACCACGCGAGCAGGAGAACTGATATAACAGAATTTTTAACTCACTGCCTGCAGTGGCTCAGGGGCGGTCTCTGCAGTGCAGTCGCACCAGGGACAAGGCCCAAGAGGATAAAGAGGGACACAAGGATTTACAAGACCTTGCTCCTCAGGAACCTGACGATCAGAACGTGCTTCTGCATACTTCTGCAACACGATGAGCGTCGTTTAAACACCGAGGCAACATCATTTTGCGGGTGATTTAGGAAAACAGCCTACTGCAACCCATTTTGCAGGAAAGAGAGCACTGAAGTGATCGAAAGCTTTCAGGATCTCCTCTGGAGAGAAGACGCACTCAACGACTAGGTTCCACTTCTAAAGGCGTAAGCACGCTACCCCATTCTAGGGGGTGCTCGCAGAAGTGATGGTAACTATCACACATTCTTGTGATAGCCACCTGAACCTCCGCGTTCAGATGTAAGACCGCCCGGAATCCCCGGGGGAAGAACGCGTGTGCCATCGTGCCCCGCCCCCGAAGAGTTTTCCGGGGCAGTCAGGAAGGCTGTTGATGGGAGCCAGGTCTAGTTGGGCCAATAAGGGGCAACTATGAAGACCTGTTCCTCTCCTGACTTGGCACGTAGGTGCAAGTGACGGGCGCAAAAGACAGGAGCATTGCTCAACACAACATGTGAAGATCACTGGGCTTCAGGAGCATTTTCTGCTCAGCACTTGGGTGTGACAAGTTCACTGAGCTTCAGGAGCATTCCTGCTCAACACCTGAGTGTGATAAACTCACCGAGCTTCAGGAGCATTTCTGCTCAACACTTGAGTACGAAGAACCTCACTGAGCGACAGGAGCATTTCTGCTCAGCACTTGAGTGTGACAAGTTCACTGAACTTCAGGAGCATTCCTGCTCAACACCTGAGTGTGATAAACTCACTGAGCTTCAGGAGCATTTCTGCTCAACACTTGAGTGCGAAGAATTTCACTGAACGACAGGAGTATTTCTGCTCAGCACTTGAGTGTGACAAGTTCACTGAGCTTCGGGAGCATTACTGCTCAACACCTGAGTGTGATAAACTCACTGAGCTTCAGGAGCATTTCTGCTCAACACTTGAGTGCGAGGAACTTCACTGAGCACCAGGAGCATTTCTGCTCAGCACTGCGTGTGATGAATTCACTGAGCTACCTGTGATGGACTCACTGAGCTACAGGAGCATTGCTGCTCAACACCTGAGTGCGATGAACTTCACTGAGTTTCAGGAGCAACTCTGCTCAACATGAAGTGTGATGATCTCACTGACTTGAGCAGGCGCAAGGCGACCCTGAGTCGCAGTCACTTCTTAGAAGGCTCACTGGGGTTAAACGCATTTCTGCGGGCCCCTGGGGCAGCTGAGACCCAGTGTTTGTCCAAGGGTAGTCCGCTCGGTTTACCCAAACACTGGCGGAAAAATAAAACCGGGGGGGCAACTGAGCGGCCCCGGAATGGTCATGACCCAGCCGGACCCAGGGGATGGAGTCTCCACTTGCCCTGGCTATAACTGTCGTGAGGCTCGATGGCGGCACGATTGAGTAAGCGGGAGGAGTGGAACAAGGCGCCCTCAGAAGCGTCTGACTCCAAGGAGGAGGTGACGGGTGAGTTTGTGACATGCAGGGGAAGCTTGCGCAACGGTCGCAATGTCTAACAACTCGAGGCACGAATGCCCGTGTAGTCGGGGGTCGCCCAGGCCCCCGTTAAAACACGCCCTTTGTACATGGCCCCTCTGTAAGAGGGTTTGGCAGCAGACCGGGATGAACTATAGTCACACAGGGTGAGCTGCTCTGCCACGGTCACCTCGGGACTCGATCGTGAAGCTAGCGCTGAAGCGGTCACATATGGAGGGAGCCAAAGGCTGCGACTACCATATACCCCAGGAGCCTCTGAAAGTTCTTTCAGTGGGACCCTTTCTCACTTCAACACCAGCTGAACACATTCTCATTGGAGAGACATGTTGGACCGAGTACCTCTCCAAAACTAGAAAAAGAGATACTCAGCCCGTGGGCGAGATTACTCTCTTCCAGTTGACCTGAAGACCCAACGGGCTCTGGAGCACTCGAGGGGAAGGACACTGTACTGATACTCCACCCTTAGACGCAACACACAGGATGGCCTGCGGTGCGGGAGGTAGAGATCTGAAGCACATGTCTTTCAGGTCAAAGCTGCAGACCAATCTTGGGCCAAGACGGTCACGACCCACCCCCTAGTAGCACGAAGAACGAGTTTACAACTGGCCTTCGTACCGGCTGGAGGAGCGGCTATATCAAATCCTTCGCCAGCAGGATAAGATAAGCACGCACAAGTCAGGAGCACTGCTCAACACTCGGTGTGATGAATATCACTGAATTTTCAGGAGCACGTCTGCTCAACACGTAATGTGATGACTATCACTGACTTGAGCGGGGTAGCCGAGCCTGAGGTGGGGCAGCAAAGTAGAGAGAGTGGTGTTAGTGTGCTGTGCAACACTTACCTGTCTCCACAAGCGGCAGGGGGCGCGTGAGAAGGCGGATGACCGGGTCCTCGAACGCACCAAGCTGCCTGCTGGCGACCAAGGGGGAGCTGAGGGGTGTAAGGCTATGCAGGGTCACACCCGCCAGACTGGCCCTCTTGGGACCCAGGAACAGATGAAATTGCTCTCTCTTTGAAGTGTGGGTACCGCTTGCTCCGCTTTTTTTTTTTTTTTTTTTAGGGAGCCAGCGGCGGAACAGACACACACACAAACAAAGGCTCCACCCGGCCCTCACCCGGGGGGAGGGAGTGATCGTGCCACTCCAAGAGCATCTCATCCATTCCTGGGCGGCCCGCTCCGGAATGCTTTCGCTGTCGCTTGCCACCTGGCTTGGCAGCGCCTGGAGCGGGCTGGGCGTCTCTACTGCGGCCGGCTCCATGCTGAGGCCTGGGTGGAGGCTGCTGCGGAGGGCCAGCAGGAGCGGCGGCCGGAGAACGCCCACGGCGACGAGCAGGCGGAGGAGCTGCCACCGGCGGCGGGTGGAGGCAGCAGCTGGCCACCGGGGCAGGATGTGCCGGATGACCTCCGTCTGCGCTTGAGCGGCAGAGAACTGTTTGATGCAGTTCTCCACCGCGTCGCCGACCAGCCCAACCTGGGAAATTGGGGAGACCAGGAACCGAACCTTGTCCGCATCCGCCATACCAACCAGGCTGAGCCAACGAAGGCGCTACTGGACCACCAAGGTGGACATTGCCAGACCGATCACGCACGCTACGACACCCATACCCCGGAGGGTGAGGTCGGATGCAGTGCGGTGCTCACCTATGAGCGCACGGTCTGGATTACCCTCGTGCATGCCATGGGTGCCCTAGCCTGCAGCAACGCCATGGCACGCAAGAGGAAGGGGCTTGCCCACAGGCTTTGTAAGCTCTGCCCGTCGGAACAGACGAAACTCACAGGCCTTAGGGGGGAGACGAGGATCCCCCCAAAAGGCAGCGGCCGCCGGACACAGGTGCACCTGTGTCGACAGACCGCTCCAATGGAGGGACACCTCGCAACCCTTCACCGTTCCTGCATCAAGGGTAATGAGGGGGAAAAGCTATTCAGGCAGTTTCTGGCAGAGAAAGATGCTGTTCACCACCTGTAAGCTCTCCATGCATTTCGGGAAAGAAAGGCACTGGGGCGGCGAGCTGAGAACCAGCGCGGCCCGCCCCAAGATACCAAACTCCAGATTCCAACCGAGACTGAACGGGACACGGTGGAGGTTCCACTCGAGCCCGGCAGCCTCGGCGGCCCATTTCAGCATAGCTGATAATTCTGGATCCGGCTCGGGCAACATTGAACTCCCGGAGGGAGACAATGCAGCCGAGTCATCATCTCTAGAAGTCAGCTCACCCTCCGATGCTGCAATCGGCGTCCTGTCCTCCAGGGGAGCCCAGAGTGAAACCGCTGGCCCACCCATTACAGATGGACCAGCAGACAACACAGGAGGCTCCAGTGGTTGCAGTGGAAGGGAGGAGTGAGGAGCCCACAGGGAATGGTTACCGGGCGGGACATCCAACACTATCCTCCGGTCACCCATCCCACACAGCACCCGAGGGTGGGGCATGGTAATGGGGACTCGCTCTCCGCGAACGAAGGCGAGTCTCGCCCTCAACACTGCGACAGTCATGTTCCCACAGTGAAAACATGAGCTGTCCACAAAAGCTGTCTCAGCGTGCTGTAAGCCAAACACGTGACACAACAGTTGTGACCATCAGAGAGAGACAGGGAACGACCGCACCCAGAAACGCACGGGCGGAATGACATCTTGAAAAAGACGCAAACGCACCCGTGTTGCTCTTTCAGAAAATAGGACCGTCACCAGTGCTGGAGCACACAGGGGAATGACCGCGGCAACACTGAACAGAGAACTGAAACAGTGAAGCACTCACTTTTCCGCCCTCTAACCAGCCATCAACACACACAAACATTTAGAAATTTGTTGCTGTTAAAACAGCAGTTGAGAGCTCAAAGCTCGCGATCACCGCTGCACTCGCACTGCAGAACACCAGCACTGGGAGAGTCTTCCTGAAGAACACCGACACACTCGCTCGTTGTAGACAACAGCACTCTCAGAGACATCAAACGATCGGCTCCGAAGCGAAAGGCAACTAGTGCGTGCATCCACTTCCGTATTTATACCCGCGCCGCGGGGGCGGAGTGTGTGATGCGAATCACGCACGCCAATTACATTGGCTCGTTCAATAGTACTCGAAGAAGACAGGCTCTCTAGCGAGATCCCATTTCAGTCGGCGTCGACTACGTCCGACGTTATCGACTGAAAGGGAACTAATAATTCTATTCTGAGTTCACATAAGGCTTTAGAATATCAGGATGTTGTTGTTGAAATCTTGTTATTGTGTGTATAAGAATCTTGGTCGTTGTTTACAGTGCAGAACTACTGTCGTGTTTACAGTCGAAAGTTTTTTAGTGAGTGCTGTTTAAGTAAAATTAGCACAGCCCTCAAAACCAAATTACAGACATGTTGGGTTTTATGATGAAATAATGACTCACACTTTACTATCCGTCTTTCTGTTTGTCCAGATGTTTATCCCTGTGGAAATGCACTGAATGTTTGGATTTCTGTGTCTTTCATCTGATTATATTGATTTAAACAATTAATATCTGGAAATGGTTATTTTGCGTGTGATCAGATATTCCCAACGCACATGGTCTGGCGGTGGACTGGGTTTCACGCAATCTCTTCTGGACCAGCTATGACGGCAATAAGAAACAGATCAACGTGGCCAGACTGGATGGCTCCTTCAAAAACGCTGTTATTCAAGGCCTGGACAAGCCCCATTGCCTCGTGCTGCATCCGATACTGGGGTGAGCGCACTCGTGCAACAAACACTTGAGACATTTACACACGCAACCCTGCCCTCCTACACGCTTTACTTCCTAAAGGCAGAAACATAGATGCATAACAGGATGCAACCACATGCACTCTTGTTTTCTCATGTTTTACTAGGCGCCATCATGACATCGAGTACAGGCTTTAGGATATTGTCCATTTGCACTGTGGGGTTTTTTCATGAAAAAGAAAAATATATTTATATATAATTTGCAGCAAAAACATTAAGAGGCAACATTCCAACTTTGTTGTAAGAGTTTTTAAATGTACCCCATATCAGACAGGGATCTGTGCATTCGACACTCATTTTGCATGAAAAAAAAAAACTTTCATTTTAATCTGAACAACCATTACAGTCGGCATGAAACAGAAGTTGCGCTAGCCTTTTCTCCCTATTGTGATGTATTTCAGAGCGAAACGGATTCTGAATGTGGGCTTGATTTTGACTGTGGGGAATTGATTGGATGGTTATGGTTTGCTATTGGTGGAAATCATGTGAGTGACAGGTTGCCCCGCCCTCGTCATTAGAGAAGAGAAGAGATGCTGAAAGAGGGAGAGGAAGTTATTATGATTCAAGATTACAAGATATAATAATGATGTGCATATATAAATTATTTAGGGCTGTCACTAATGATTATTTTGGTAATCGACTAATCGGTCGATTATTTTGACGATTAATCGAAAATAAAGTATCAAAAGCAAGTAATCATATGATTTTATAGAACAACACTGTTTTTGTTTTGTATAATTTGTATTGTAACAATCATCTTATATACATTATGCATTCTAACAAAGGCCCGGAGAGGGCGTCAATTGCACTTTAAAGAAGATCACATCCTAGTTTAATATTGGCCAAACATTTAATTCAAATGTTTACTTAATCTTTAATATTTGGCCACTTTTTTATGATAGAAATGCTAAAGCCACTATAATTACTTGAACAAGAACATGTGGACATCAAACATGTGGACATCAAAACATGCAAACTCAGAGTGAGGGTTTAAACTTTTATTTTGGAATCACGATGAACAGTTTGCATATTTAGAAAGATATGGACGTATTCTTCTGTGTTGGCGTAGGTTTATAAATGATTTACCTTACAACTCTAATGAAATAGTGCATGTTGCATTCCCAGATTAACTTTATAAGCAAACCAAACTCACAGCATATGCAGCGATGGAGTTTATTCGCTCCACGAATGTTAATGATAACAGTTGATGTGGAGCAGCATTTACTGTGAAAGGAGCCGCTCTGAGACGCATGTAACCTACACACATGTAGATAAATAAAGCATATATATATATATATATATATATATATATATGTATTAAACCCGCAGGGCATATATTTATTTAGTTAAAGTTCCCAAACTGCTTTTTGTCATCGTCCTTCATTACCGTCTTCCATGCTAGTGGAAATGAAGCGCATAAGGAAATAAAACAATTGAGTGAAACTCAAACCCATAGTTTGAAAAAAAGACATCTGCATGTTCCACATGCAAGTTTGTAATAATTCTTAATGGCACATTCCCAATAGCCGTTTTATAATTTATGACTGTAATTAATTAAAATATTTATGTGGTAACCCAGAAATCTCTTGATTTCGCTTGAAAGTGAAGAGAACCGTTCGCTCATTTAAAATATTAATTTACAATGATTTGTTCACTGATTCATTCACAGTAGAAACACATTCACTTTGAAGCGCTCAGCACATGCTGATTAAATAATAAGATCAAGATAAATCACGCGCTGGCCTGACTTGATAATCCAGACAAAGATGATTGACGCAGATTAACTATGAAATAACATTCAATAAACACTCGAAACTATACATAGAAACACCAGCACGAAACTTCAAAAACAAAGAATAGAAGACAACTGAATTTTTAAATACACATTAACAATGAGGGATAGGTGAGGCTCTAATCAATTAAACAATGAATAACTAAGACAACCAAGGAAACAGGAACTAAACAGAACAGATAGAGTCCCAAAATATTTAGACCAAAACCGTGACACCAGTCAAGGCCATATTGAAATTTCAATTTGATTCTGGTTAATTAAGTTGAGTGTTTGATGAAGGATGTAAACTGCTTAAACTCTGGCATATGAAACAATATTCAGATTTATTTTATTTTTATGGAATAGTATTTTTTCAACCTTTAGACAAAATATTGCTGATATATTTTGATATAGGACAACATGGAGCTCATGATCAAAGAGAAAAAACAGTTTTATTCAGAGGCCCAAACTGAGCAAAACCACACAATTTGGTGCAGATGTTGATATTTATATTGACAAAAAGTAAGATGAATTCTGATTGTAATGTAAATCAATGAGATCTTTACATAAACTGCATATCAATATCTCTGTCTCTATATCTGCCAATAATATGTCTTCGTAAGATACAGTATTTAAATGCTTAGTTTTATTATCAAAGCTCTGTAGTTTTAAAACATATAATGCAATGCAATACAATGATGATTGAGAGATGAACAAATAAACCTTCCTCAAAAGCCTGATGTATCATATTTAGTACTAACATTTGAACATATAAAAAAGATATATGGATAATGCGTAAACCTAAACCTTTCAGTCCAGTAAGTTTTCATCTTGAAATATTACTAACAATTTAACTGTTATTCTTATGTCTTTTCTTGAACTGTCCAGGAAGCTGTACTGGACTGATGGCGATAACATCAGCATGGCCAACACTGACGGCACAAACCATACCGTGATCTTCACCGATCAGAAAGCTCCAGTGGGTGAGTGACAGCTGAGAGAGAAGAGATTGTACTGAGGGCTTTCAGGCTCAAAAAGCTTACAACAGGATTGCACTGGGTTGTAGAACCACATTAGGACTTCAAACTAATGAGACAGATACATTACCTTCAGGGGATAACATCTGAATCATCCACCGAATTGCAATTTCATATCCAAACAACAACACTTTGTCAGTGTAAGAGAATCAGGCAGTTTAGTCTGCGGTGTTTGTAGAAACATATTGTCTTACATTTTGTGATAATATACTTTATTAGCCCTTATTTTAGTCTTTATTAAATGAAACAGTGTAGTGTAGAGATGACAGGAAGCAATGTTAGTAGAGAAGGAAACAGGAATAGGGAAAGGACCTCGAGAGGGCTATGGCTCCGACATGTACTTTTATGCATTTCAAATTTAAACTTTTTTTTTGTTAAATACATTGTAATAATTATTTAAAATGATGTATAACACAATATTAAAAACAATACATTTTAAGTGAGAATTTTTACTGTATTAACTAACACTATTAGTATTTTTTCAGCATTTATTAACCTTTGTTAAGGTTAGTTGATAAAACAGTTTATATTAGTGTTAGTTCACAGTGCATTAACTAATGTCAACAGATACAACTTTTGATCTTAAAAATGTATTAGTAAATGTTGATTCACATTAACTAACATTAATAAATGCTGTAGAAGTGTTGATCATTGTTAGTTCATATAAACTAATGTAGTTATTGATATATTTAATTAGATTTTTATTTAATATATGTACAGTAAATATAAAATTATACATTTACATTTCCAAAAATAAAAACATTGACTGTAGCTAAAGCCTGCTCAAAAAGTAGCTAAATGTCACTAGATGACGTAATATCAGCTACTGGGCTAACTAGACAAGAAGAAGAAATTATAACTGTTGAGTTCTGTGTTTAGTTAGTCAAGGAAGTTAAAACACTTGTTAAGGGAGGTGATGGCTATAAGGTGAATAGTAGTACTAGAGGAACAGTTTCAGGAACAATGGAGGTTACATTGTGTGACTTTTTCAGCAAGTTTTTATATTGTACTCATACATACAACAATTTTGACTTAAAACTTTCCATGTTTCTGTAAGACTAATCATGAATTCACACACAGTTTTAGATCACACCATCAATATGTTTATATGCATGATTAAAGAATGAGTCCCCATGTGTCTGATGATCCTCTTCATGATAACTTGTTCAGTATGTAGCTGTAAATGGAACAAAGGTACCCAGACTCTCTTTTAATCATTCTTGGCGATTTTAACAAAGCAAATCTTTCCTGTGAACTACCAAAATACAGACAGCACGTTACATGTTCCACCAGAGACAGTAATATACTGGACCACTGTTACACCACAATAAGAAATGCGTATCACTCGGTCCCACGGGCAGCTTTGGGGCTCTCTGATCACTGTTTGGTTCATCTCATACCGACCTACAGGCAGAAACTGAAATCAGCTAAACCTGTAATAAGGACTGTTAAAAGATGGACTAATGAAGCAGAGCAGAATCTACAGGCCTGCTTTGATTGCACTGATTGGACTGTTTTTGAAGCTGCTACCAACGATCTGGATGAGCTCACAGATACTGTAACATCATATACAGGTCCTTCTCTAAAAACTTAGCATATTGTGATAAAGTTCATTATTTTCCATAATGATAAAAATTAAACTTTCATATATTTTAGATTCATTGCACACCAACTGAAATATTTCAGGCCTTTTATTGTTTTAATACTGATGATTTTGGCATACAGCTCATGAAAACCTTAAATTCCTATCTCCAAAAATTAGCATATTTCATCCGACCAATAAAAGAAGTGTTTTTAATACAAAAAAAGTCAACCTTCAAATAATTATGTTCAGTTATGCACTCAATACTTGGTCGGGAATCCTTTTGCAGAAATGACTGCTTCAATTGCGGCGTGGCATGGAGGCAATCAGCCTGTGGCACTGCTGAGGTGTTATGGAGGCCCAGGATGCTTCGATAGCGGCCTTAAGCTCATCCAGAGTGTTGGGTCTTGCGTCTCTCAACTTTCTCTTCACAATATCCCACTGATTCTCTATGGGGTTCAGGTCAGGAGAGTTGGCAGGCCAATTGAGCACAGTAATACCATGGTCAGTAAACCATTTACCAGTGGTTTTGTCACTGTGAGCAGGTGCCAGGTCGTGCTGAAAAATGAAATCTTCATCTCCATAAAGCTTTTCAGCAGATGGAAGCATGAAGTGCTCAAATCTCCTGATAGCTAGCTGCATTGACCCTGCCCTTGATAAAACACAGTGGACCAACACCAGCAGCTGACATGGCACCCCAGACCATCACTGTATGTGGGTACTTGACACTGGACTTCAGGCATTTCGGCATTTCCTTCTCCCCAGTCTTCCTCCAGACTCTGGCACCTTGATTTCCGAATGACATGCAAAATTTGCTTTCATCCGAAAAAAGTACTTTGGACCACTGAGCAACAGTCCAGTGCTGCTTCTCTGTAGCCCAGGTCAGGCGCTTCTGCCGCTGTTCCTGGTTCAAAGGTGGCTTGACCTGGGGAATGCGGCACCTGTAGCCCATTTCCTGCACACGCCTGTGCACGGTGGCTCTGGATGTTTCTACTCCAGACTCAGTCCACTGCTTCCGCAGGTCCTCCAAGGTCTGGAATCGGTCCTTCTCCACAATCCTTCTCAGGGTCCGGTCACCTTTTCTAGTTGTGCAGCGTTTTTTGCCACACTTTTTCCTTCCCACAGACTTCCCACTGAGGTGCCTTGATACAGCACTCTGGGAACAGCCTATGTGTTCAGAAATTTCTTTCTGTGTCTTACCCTCTTGCTTGAGGGTCTCAATGATGGCCTTCTGGACAGCAGTCAGGTCGGCAGTCTTACCCATGATTGCGGTTTTGAGTAATGAAACAGGCTGGGAGTTTTTAAAAGCCTCAGGAATCTTTTGCAGGTATTTAGAGTTAATTAGTTGATACAGATGATTAGGTTAATAGCTCGTTTAGAGACCCTTTTCATGATATGCTAATTTTTTGAGATAGGAATTTTGGGTTTTCATGAGCTGTATGCCAAAATCATCAGTATTAAAACAATAAAAGACCTGAAATATTTCAGTTGGTGTGCAATGAATCTAAAATATATGAAAGCTTAATTTTATCATTACATTATGGAAAATAATGAACTTTATCACGATATGCTATTTTTTTAGAAGGACCTGTATAAGTTTCTGTGAGGATACATGCATTCCTACCAGGACATTCTTATCATTTACTAATGATAAACCATGGTGTACTGGGAAACTCAAACACCTTCTTCATGCCAAAGAGGATGCTTACAGAAGTGGGGATAAAATCTTGTATAACCAGGCCAGAAACAGACTGACAAAGGAGATCAGAGTTGCTAAAAGGAACTACTCTGATAAACTGAAAAAACAGTTTTCATCCAACGACCCATCATCAGTCTGGAATGGCCTGAGGAACATCACCAACTACAAGTCACCATCCCCCCCCCGCTCTGTGGACAATCAACACCTGGCTGACGATTTAAATTCATTTTACTGCCGGTTTGAAAAGCCCTCATTCACACCACACACCCGGTCTGATCTTCACTTCACACATTCACCATCACCTCCTGCACTCCCATTATTACTCCCCCCTCCTGCCATCCAACCTGAGCTTAAGGTCTTCAAAAAACAGAAGACTAGGAAAGCCTCAGGCCCAGACGGCATCTCATCTGCTTGTTTAAAAGCCTGCGCTGACCAACTGGCCCCGGTCTTCAGGCAGATCTTCAATAGATCATTGGAGCAGTGTGAAGTTTCCTTCTGCTTCAAACGCTCCACTATCATTCCTGTCCCCAAAAAACCCAAATCACTGGACTTAATGACTACAGACCTGTCGCTCTCACGTCTGTGGTCATGAAGTCGTTTGAAAGACTGGTGCTGGCCCACCTGAAGGACATCACCTGACCCCTGCTGGATCCCTTTCAGTTTGCTTACAGAGCAAACAGGTCTGTGGATGATGCAGTCAACATGGGACTGCATTATATCCTGCAACATCTCGACAGACCAGGGACTTATGCAAGGATCCTCTTTGTGGACTTCAGTTCGGCCTTCAATACCATCATGCCTGATCTTCTCACAGCCAAACTGACCCAGCTCTCCATACCATCCTCGATCTGTCAGTGGATCTCCAGCTTCCTGACGGACCGGCAGCAGCGAGTGAGACTGGGGAAACACATATCCAAGACACTCACAATCAGCACTGGCGCTCCCCAAGGGTGCGTTCTCTCCCCACTGCTCTTCTCCCTGTACACGAATGACTGCACTTCTAAAGACCCCACTGTCAAGCTCCTGAAATTTGCAGACGACACCACTGTCATCGGTCTCATCCAAAACGGTGACGAGTCAACTTGAGGAAGTTCAACTTGCCACAGGAGCTGCTGATTCAGTTCTACTCAGCCGTTATTGAGTCTGTTTTATGCACTTACATCACTGTCTGGTTTGGTTCAGCTACCAAATCAGACATCAGGGGACTACAACGGACAGTCCGGACTGCTGAGGGGATTATTGGTGCTCCCCCTGCCATCCCCCCAGGACCTGTACTCTTCCAGAGTGAGGAAGAGAGCAGGTAAAATAATCACAGACTCCACTCACCCTGGACACCACCTGTTCGAACTGTTACCGTCAAGACGGCGACTCAGATCACTGGCCACTAGAACATCTCGGCACAGGAACAGTTTCTTCCCACAGGCCATCTCCCTTCTGAACAGTTAACATATCTCCCAAGGCATATGCCTGTAAGTGCACTACTTCCACTGTTTAGTGCAATATCTTAAAAATTCAGGTGATATTTATATTTATATTTATTCATACTATACAAAATACTGTAAATATGTTCATTATCTGTAAATGTTTGTTCTGACAAAACCCAACTGTGACCATATATTTTTATAGTATTTTCCTATTTTTTATAATTTTATTTGTATAATTTGTATTACTATTTGTATTACTATTACTTGTATCTGTAATTGTATATGTGCACTGGAAGCCTCAGTATCAAGGAAAATTCCTTGTGTGTGCAAGCACACTTAGCAATAAAGCTCTTTCTGATTCTGATTCCTATTCTGATTCTAAAAACCCTCATTAGTTGCTCTAAACGGTTGAGAAAGCACTGAGCATTATAAAGTGTGTCTGTGTTCAGGACTGGCCATCGACTTTGACTCGGAGCAGCTGTACTGGGTCAGCTCTGGAAACAGCACCATTAACCGCTGCAAGCTGGACGGATCAGGACTCGAGGTGTTAGACGCGGTCAAAGGCAAACTCAACAAAGCTTCTGCGCTGGCTATCATGGGTAAATGTAGCACTGCCCTGCAAGATCCTGCAATTCCTTGACTTTTACTGAATGATAATGATGTGATTGATGTTGTGTAGGTGATAAGCTGTGGTGGGCGGATCAGGGCACGGATCAGATTGGCACGTGTGATAAGAGTGATGGAGGAGACTGGAAGGTGTTGAGAAACAGCACATCTCCCATGATGCACATGAAGATCTACAATGAGACCGTGCAGACAGGTTCAACAATCATTTGCATGCAGTATATAAGGAATCATTCAAGTGACACCTAAAAAATCTGTGCTGAGCTGATTGTTCTGGAAGTAAAAGCTATTTTTTCTTCATAAAGAAATAGATTTTTAACAATAACTTATAAATCTTTGAAGACAGCCCCTACTGTGAGTCATCAGGTTGTTTTTTGATGGTGTATGCATTTGCTGAAGCCATGAGCCCACATTATTTCAACTTATTTTTAAAATAATCATATTTAACAACTGAATTTGTGGTGAAAAACTACATTACCCATGATACTGTAGAAAACATTCCACCGATCAGAGAGTTGCAGCGAGCAAATTGTGCCAAAAGAGCTCCTTAGCTCCACCCACTCCCATGAAGCACCAGCAAATTACGTAATTGAGTCGCTCTCGCTATGCTGGCAAAATACTTTGTATTTAATGGATTATCCACGGCTAGCTGTGCGTTAAACGATTTTAATGGAGGCAAAGAACAGCCCGACGTGAAGCGGACTGCATTCAAATGGTTTAATGCACTGCTAGTCGTGGAGTCTCCCGCTTATACCGGGGTCATTGACAAGTTAAAGCTGTTAATGATGTTTGCAGTGTAAAATTTGACTGGAAGGATAAAAATGATGGTTAATTTCGTCAGTTACGGCTCTGTATATCTAGCATCTCTTTAAATATCTCTTTAAATCAGACACAGTTATGAAGTAGTGCATTGAGATCACATTTATTTGAATGAATGAACTATAGCATTTATTTGAATTAATTATAGAGAGAGAGAGAGAGAGAGAGATGAATGTGTGAATTACCTGTCAATTACCTGTTAGTCTGTCAACATTTCTTTCTTTACAAACTATGAGTCTGTGTGTTTAATCACTTAAAAAGCAGCGATGTTACCACCTCGTTGCTGAGGAATATACTGTAATGTAGCGATTCAGTAGCAAAACTATTTTAATAAAAACCGTCCCGGGGCAGCATTGATAAGTATGAATATATATATTAATATAATCAACAACTTTAAGTGAATAGTTTTATATTTCTCAATTGTTTTCACTTTGATAATGTCATTGGCAATGCTTCAGGGGATTTTGGATCTGTCCCTCATTAAAGTCATTAAGTTCGGAGTCCTGTACCTTTGTCTTTTTGACAAATACTTTTTTGCTTCCAATCAAAGTCTGTAATGTAGTGATTCACCTCATTGCTGGTTGTTTTGATTCACGGCTTCAAATTCCTATGGAAAAAAATGAATGGAAAAAAATTAATCCGGGACCAACACCGCCAAAAAAGTGGGCAACACTAATGCACTCTGTAGAAATTTCCAGGCCAGTTCATTGTGCCATTATGTAATTTTTATGAATAAGGAACAATCGCCAAGAGTGACATATTAGCACAGAACAAAGGAGTGTTTGTGCTGAAAAGAATAACCTTGCCTTAATTTAAAAACTGAAAACAGTATCAGTTCAGATAGCATCTGCTTAAACAGGATTGAGGATATTTTTTGAATAGATGCAGGCTTTTGTACTGAAATTGTCCCCTTGGTGAATTTTTTTTATGGCCGTGTTTATCATCAGGTTCAAACATGTGCAGTAACAACAATGGAGACTGCTCTCAGCTGTGTCTACCCACGTCTCCCTCCAGCCGATCCTGCATGTGCACCGCAGGATACAGCCTGAGGAGCGGACAACAGTCCTGCGAGGGTACACACACACACACACACACACACACATGCACCGCAGGATACAGCCTGAGGGGTGGACAACAGTCCTGCGAGGGTACACACACACACACACACACACACACACACGTGCACCGCAGGATACAGCCTGAGGAGCGGACAACAGTCCTGCGAGGGTACACACACACACACACACACACACACACACACACACACACATGCACCGCAGGATACAGCCTGAGCAGCGGACAACAGTCCTGCGAGGGTACACACACACACACACACACACGTGCACCGCAGGATACAGCCTGAGGAGCGGACAACAGTCCTGCGAGGGTACACACACACACACACACACACACACATGCACCGCAGGATACAGCCTGAGGGGTGGACAACAGTCCTGCGAGGGTACACACACACACACACACACACACACACATGCACCGCAGGATACAGCCTGAGGGGTGGACAACAGTCCTGCGAGGGTACACACACACACACACACACACACACATGCACCGCAGGATACAGCCTGAGGAGCGGACAACAGTCCTGCGAGGGTACACACACACAAACACACACACACACACACGTGCACCGCAGGATACAGCCTGAGGGTTGGACAACAGTCCTGCGAGGGTACACACACACAAACACACACACACACACATGCACCGCAGGATACAGCCTGAGGAGCGGACAACAGTCCTGCGAGGGTACACACACACACACACACACACACACTTGCACCGCAGGATACAGCCTGAGCAGCGGACAACAGTCCTGCGAGGGTACACACACACACATGCACCGCAGGATACAGCCTGAGGAGCGGACAACAGTCCTGCGAGGGTACACACACACACACACACACACAGACACACACACGTGCACCGCAGGATACAGCCTGAGGAGCGGACAACAGTCCTGCGAGGGTACACACACACACACACACGTGCACCGCAGGATACAGCCTGAGGGGCGGACAACAGTCCTGCGAGGGTACACACACACACACACACGTGCACCGCAGGATACAGCCTGAGGGTGGACAACAGTCCTGTGAGGGTATACACACACACACACACACACACACGTGCACCGCAGGATACAGCCTGAGGGGTGGACAACAGTCCTGCGAGGGTACACACACACACACACACATGCACCGCAGGATACAGCCTGAGGACCGGACAACAGTCCTGCGAGGTTACACACACACACATACACACACATACACACACACACACACGTGCACCGCAGGATACAACCTGAGGGGTGGACAACAGTACTGCGAGGGTACACACACACACACACACACACAGACACACACACGTGCACCGCAGGATACAGCCTGAGGAGCGGACAACAGTCCTGCGAGGGTACACACACACACACACACGTGCACCGCAGGATACAGCCTGAGGGGCGGACAACAGTCCTGCGAGGGTACACACACACACACACACGTGCACCGCAGGATACAGCCTGAGGGGTGGACAACAGTCCTGTGAGGGTATACACACTAACACACACACACACGTGCACCGCAGGATACAGCCTGAGGGGTGGACAACAGTCCTGCGAGGGTACACACACACACACACACATGCACCGCAGGATACAGCCTGAGGACCGGACAACAGTCCTGCGAGGTTACACACACACACATACACACACATACACACACACACACGTGCACCGCAGGATACAACCTGAGGGGTGGACAACAGTCCTGCGAGGGTACACACACACACACACACACACACACACGTGCACCGCAGGATACAGCCTGAGGAGCGGACAACAGTCTGCTCAATAATTTCATTTGAATATTGTAGGTTTACTAGTTTTTCTACAATTATCAATCAATGTGTTCTTTATCATCTACAGACTCAACAAATGCTTTAAAAGCATTTTTACGTATTTAAAAAAAATGCTCAGGTAAATGTAAAAATCCCTTTTATCATAGTTATATTCAAAGTTGTTTCTTTAATTATTGAAGTTTTAAACTGCCTACTTACAGTACATATACATAATTCAAAGGAGAATTCTGACAGAATTTTTCTGAAACATTTTAACCACAATTTCCAAAGCTTTTTTGTCATAACATTTTGTGGCAAAGTAGCATTTTATGTACTATGCACAAGTAATTAAATGACATTGCGAAAATATCACAACTGAGAAAACAATTTATGTAAATTTTATATAAATTATTTTCATAAAATAAATGGTTTGCTTGTTTACTTATCATAAGTGACATTTGAAAGCATTCAAATATAATAATAATAATAGTTTTTATGGATTTTTATGCACCACACATGTTTATATTCAGCAAGGAAGATGAACAAAAGTGAGAGTAAATATATTTATAATGTAACAAAAGTGTTTATTTCAAATAAATGCTTTTTTTTAACTTTCAATTCATCAAAGTGTCCTGAAAAAAATTATAACTTTTTCCACAAAAATAATAAGATAATAATAAGATTGATAGTAATAAGAAATATTTCTTGAGCATCAAATCAGCATATTAGAATGATTTCTGAAAGATCATGTTACACTGAAGATGATGCTAAAAATTCAGCTTTTGATCACAGAAATAAATGACAATTTTTTTTAATTGTAATATTTCACTGTATTTCTGTTTTTACTCTATTTTTGATCAAATAAATGCAGTCTTTGTGAGCAGAAAATACTTTTTGAACAAACTTTTGAACACCTTTGAATATTAGGATTGGTCTTTTAGGGGAAAACAAGTGTAAAACAACAAAATCTGTACATGAAGGAATTCGAGGAAGGCATTCTAAAGAATTAAAATCCCTTAACAACCACAAACTTGTGGACATGAAACTGTCTGTAGTTGAAGAATCTCTGATTGTTGTGTTGATTTCAGGTGTGGGTTCATTCTTGCTGTACTCTGTTCATGAGGGCATTAGAGGAATCCCACTGGACCCTGCAGACAAGTCCGATGCCCTGGTACCGGTTTCAGGCACTACACTCGCCGTCGGGATTGATTTTCATGCCGGTGAGTCTCAATACACCTGATTTATGTTTTCAGATATACACTCTACGGGCACATTATTAAGTACACCTTGCTAGTACTGGGTTGGACCCTTTTTTGCCTTTCTGCTTCTTCATGGCAGAGATTCAGCAAGGTGAAAATTCCTCCGAGATTTTGATCCATATTGACGGCTACACATCCATGATGCTCTTTTGGGATGCACTATAATTTAGATGTATGTTCTTTCTATTGTCATGTAGATAATGACACCATCTACTGGGTTGACATGGGTTTGAGCACCATTAGCAGAGCTAAGAGAGATCAAACGTGGAGAGAGGACGTCATTACTAACGGCATCGGGCGCGTGGAGGGCATCGCTGTCGACTGGATCGCCGGTGCGTTTTAAGCACTTTTGACACATTCACATGCATTCAGAGCATTATTGCAGTACTGATCATAAATCGACCTTGTTCCTCTCTGATGTCTGCTGTAGGAAACATCTATTGGACGGACCAGGGCTTTGATGTGATTGAGGTGGCCAGATTAAATGGCTCGTTTCGATATGTGGTCATCTCCCAAGGACTGGACAAACCTCGGGCCATTACTGTGCATCCAGAGAAAGGGTGAGATCTGCGTAACCCTGACTTCCTGTTTTTTATTGTGAGTTTCTGCTGCATGAATGAATCATTGGTGGTTGTTTGTGCAGGTATCTGTTTTGGACGGAGTGGGGTCAGTATCCACGCATAGAAAGATCTCGTCTGGATGGATCAAATCGAGCCGTGCTGGTGAACGTCAGCATTAGCTGGCCCAATGGCATCTCCGTTGACTATCAGGTGCATATGACACATTTATGTCTTTATAACACAGTTGTTTTAAACTAAGGACTAGGGGTTGTAACGATTCACTCGTCGCAAATCCTACCAGTGCATATGCATTTATCTTGAAACATACATTTTTGAATCATGAATAGTTTGTTTTGGTCAATAATTGATTTAGGGCACTTTCATTTTTTGAAAACCTCACTGCTGTTTTCTATAAGATAAAGTATTCCTGTTTTACAGATATCATTATGTATTTGGGTGCTAAACACATTCAAAAGAAAAAGCAAGAGCACTTGATACTGTATTAAGATCATATTGACGAAACAGATTTGGTAAACACTCCAGTGCATATTTGTTTTTTGTGCTCTTGTGAATATCAAATGTTTTTATGTCTCGAGTTACATAAACTGTTGGAAACTTTTTCTTCAGAGACCAGGAGACGTTGGTATATTTTTAAAGCAGAAGTTACTCTTTATTGAGAACTCGCTGTGCGTGGCTGTAGTCATCCAAGTCTAAAAAAGTAGCTCAGCACAGTATTGTTTATACCTTTTCAAGGAGGAGGGATTACATAGAGGTGGAGACAATCTGAACAAAGCATGTAAATGAAAGACAGGAATCAGCCCGTTACCGGAAATTCCCCAGCCCTGATCTCATCAGCATGACAGTGTAACTCATAGCCGTGAGATGCTAATCCAATCAGCCTGATTATATCACTCAAACCTTAACATTATCATAGAGACAAAAGCCCAGCTGTACTTGAGAAGTGACAAAAGGTTAATGTCATCATCTATGCCTCAAAATGGTAAACACTGTGTGAACTTTCTCAGTTAAAATACTGTTGAACCTAAATTAAACATTTAATAAATTTGTAACTCTACATTAACCTTGGTCCCCTGAGAAGGGGAACAAGACACTGCGTCCTAGGATGCTAATTGGGAAAAGCCTAAGCCCGACCGGTGTCTGAAGCATGTGTTTAAAAGGAGACAATTGTAATGGCGGGTGACATCATATGACGTCACTACTAGTGCAACCGTGAGATATAAAGAGGGCGCCTAGAGAACATGTCATCCACTTCTTGTTCTTTCTTCATCTGAAGGGACCATGCAGGCAGTCCAGAAGCATAGAAACGAGTTGCACCTCTCATTGGAATGTCTCATTTCACTTTTCAGGGAACAAAGGTTACTTTTGTAACCCGAGACATTCCCTTTCAAATGGGAACTCGCACTGCATCCTGGGACACTAATAAAGGAACAAATGCACTCTCTGCCATGCTGAGAGGAATGCATGCCAGATTGGCTGTGACTAAGCACAATAATAAAAACTCAAAAGGCCTAAATGCCAGAGTTAAATTCTCCAAAGGTACACACAAATATTTCGCTGTCACATTGACAATTACTCCCTACAGTCATTGCCTAAGCCTCAATGAGCAAGTACAATCTTACCATTCACCTCGCAAGGTCAAACAGAAAGACTTGATCCAGAGCTCAAAGGCTTGTAATCATTTATCCTAGGAAGAGATTCCTCTAAGGAAATATGACCAGAGACAAAAAAGGACCTTGGCCTGTCACTTTTAGGGGACCTAAGCATGGACCCCAAGAACCACCAGGGAGGCTGACTTCGTTCTATCTTAACCCTATCAGCCTACAACTGTTTAACAGAATCTCTATACTTAACCCTCTGTCAGAGGCCTCCAATGAGAAGGTGTTCCATCACGTCAATAACCACAACACATCGTATTCCAGAGATGGGCGTCTAGGGGGGGAAAACTCAACATAACGAACATTCAAGTGAGGGGATTGACACTGCTTATCCCGCAAGGGTTTTCCAGGACCAACAGAGCTTAAAAATAGCTCTGGGGAAGCTGCGTACTCTGCAAAGTGACCCTCAATGAGGGGAGTACCTACCAAGCTCTACTAAAGCAAGTCTATCAAGGAGGCTAACAAATAATCATTCAGCCTGATTCTATTTTGCTTATAAAGAGGCCATAGGAAGGCCTATCGTTATCCAGCCCCGGGGAGCGAAGTACTCTGCAAACAACCCCTCTCAAATGAGTGGAGTACTATACAGGGTCGACCACACGAACCGCTCTGACACATCTAGAGGAGCGGATATATACTGTATATAGCTACACTCTCTACCCAGGGGAGAAATGGCCAAGCTCTGGAGCCAGTTATAAAAGATGCTCCTAAAGAGCCCTACAACCTGATACCGATCTACAGACGTCTAAGGAGCCGCTTGTTTTTCAACCAGCTCAACCTGAAATCCGCTTGTCAAGGAGGCCCAAAGAGGGCCAACAACTCAGCACACCTAACACTAGCAGCAAAAGTCCATAAAGGAGGCTGACAAAAAGCCTCCCAGCTTGTCATAACTCCTACACATAGCCCCAAATGAGCAAAGTACTCGGCATAACGACCCTCTAAATGAGGAGAGTACTAAATATGCTTATTCAAGAAGCCAGATTATCAAGGAGGCTACAAAAAAAGCCTACTACTTGAGAACTGTCTTAAGCATGTGCTCGGGGCTTGTGCGCAAAGCTTTAGAGAGTACTTATTTAGACTCAACCTAAGCATATTAGGCACAAGACACCTGTGACACAGAGCTCTAGGAAACAAAGCACTCTCTATGATGACCCTCAAAAATGTGGGGAGTACTAAAAAAAATTGGGGAGTACAAAAAAATGTGGGGAGTACTAAAAACGGAGCTCAAGGAGCAGAGGCCTGAACACAAACAATGCTCTAGGCCGAGAGGAGGCCTTACCATACTCTTTGCTCCATAGACAGTCTAACGAAGAGACTCATTTTACCAAAGATCCAAATTTTTGGACAGCAGGATGACTCTCTAAAATGAGAGGAGGCCTAATAAAACTCAAACCTAAAAGACAGATAACATAGGAGGCTCGAAAAAGAGCCTACACCTTATGCAACTGTCAGCACAGAGCTCTACGAGCGAAGTCTTAACAGTCTTTCAGCCAGAACAATTCTCTAAAAGAGGAGACCTACAACCCTCTAGCCAAAAGAGCTTTTTAAGAAACTTAGAAGAGCCAATGTATTGATAACACTGTTGCACGCAGCTCTGGGGAGTGGAGGATCCCGTCCAGAGACTCTCTATATTGAGAGGAAGCCTAACAACACTCATCCCCAAAAAGACAGTCAACAGAGGAGGCTCCTAAGACCACATTATTACTCCTGTCTGTATGGAGCTCCGAGAGTGATTACTTCAGCAAGAGGAGGTCTGATCTATCCAACAGGCAATACCACTAAAGAGACTCACAAAAATAATCATCTCATAGGTAAAAATACACAACTAGAGTTCTGGGTAATGAAGGACTCAGCAGGACGACTCTCTAAAACAAGAGGAGTCTAAGCTCAACCCTAGAGGCAGTTATCAGAGGAGGCTATCAGAGCCTACAACTCAAGTATTGCCTAAGCACAGCGCAGGCCTCAGCAGAACGAATCTCCCACTGAGAGGAGGCCAAACGGACTAAAAACTAATCTAGGGCAATCTAAGCTGAGGAGGCTCTGAGGAGGTGATGGGGGGGAGGGTGATAACCCTCACTCACCCGCGCTCCTCACATAAAGTGTGACATTAGATTATTGCTAAGCTAATTACTCAATACTTTAATAATTATAAAAGTACAAAGCAAAACAATGGGTATAATAATTTAATTTATTTTCTCACTTTGTCCACCATCTTGAGGAGATTTTTTATTTAACTTTTCTGCAAAGCATACATGCAATGCTGAAATATTTTTTTCTTCCTTTATTCTGGGATTGTCTTGTGTATGATGGAGACGGCATGCCTATAATCCTGCCTTTAAATTAGACCAAAGCAACTTCCTCTTAATAACTGATGACTCAATATAGATGCATAGTAAACACAATAACACAGACTGTTCATGCAGTAAATGTCCTGATCATTATCCATGTGTCCTATAGGAAGATATGCTGTACTGGTGTGACGCACGTACGGATAAGATTGAGCGCATTAACTTGGAGACAGGGGATAACAGAGAGGTGGTGCTGTCCAGCAACAACATGGACATGTTCTCTGTATCTGTGTTTGAGAGCTACATATACTGGAGTGACCGGTCAGTGCACCATATTTGTACACCTCAACCCATTAATTCTTCTTCACAGAAATCATCTTCCTTTTTACTGTTTTTGATCAGAGTCAACATGAAGATTGATCTACAGGATTTATAGAGTTTTTGATATAACTTTATTTTATTTGCTAACCCTATTTAAAGAGCCTTTGAACTTTGTCCCAACAGATAAGTATTTTTCTTTTTTTAGGACTCATGCGAATGGTTCAATAAAGCGCGGCAGTAAAGACAATGCAACAGATTCAGTGAGTCTGAGGACGGGCATCGGCGTCCAACTCAAAGACATCAAGGTTTTTAACAGAGCACGACAGCAAGGTGGGTGTTATATGACTTGGCTCTTAACAGAAATGTGATGGAAACACAACACAACATAAATTAGCATGTACAGAACTGTTAGGAATGTGGATGTTATTATTTGCTTTACCGCTGCATTGCTACATTCTTGATTCTGACTGGTTATCACATGTTCCATGTTCCACTTGGTTTCGTTGCACACATAAGTTATTTTGTGTAATTGGTATCTAAGGGTCAAAGACAAGGTCATGGAAAAAGATATTGACCTATCTAGTACTTTATTCAAAAATACATAAAAAATTGCAATTCCCTTACGAAGGGAACTCAACGATGCGTCCATCGACGCCATGGGAACGCCCCCAGCGTGACTGCGTCTGAAGCATCTATGTCAACTAGTCCAATGGAAAGAATGAGCGTCACGGGCGGGTGACGTCATGACCAGGATATGATAAAAGCACATCCGGTGCAAACCGGCATTAGCTTCTGTTGCCTCAGCAAGCGATCTGTGTCAAACTGTCTGTTATATTTACTGTTGTCTGTCTGATATATATATATTTATGGAAACTAAACAATTGCACAACTCTGTGTTCTCCCTGCTCGCGCTATTTAACGAGTAGGGACACACACGAGCTTTGTGTGATGTGTTTGGGAGTAGAGCATGCGGTATCAGCCTCCGAGGGGGCTGATTGCCAACATTGTGAGAAGCTTTCGCTTCGCATGCTCCGCTCCCGCCTGTCACTTTTCGAGGAAAGTGGCCGGGCTCGCAATTCTCAGGGTGACAGGTCCCGCGTCTGCCGAGGCAGCGCGGAGAATGCATTCCTGTGGATCGCGAATAGGATCTCTTTACGGGGTTGGAGACGGGTCCGCGGATCTTATCTCCTCCCTTTCCACGAGGGATCCAGTGCTCTCTCGCCGGTCTCGGAAGCCCGCGCTGCGGTCTCTTCCGCCCGGGGAGAGAGAGAAATCAATGCTTCAGTGCTCTACCTCCGAGGAGGTAGATGTGCTGGGCATTGAAAGTGACACAATCATGGGGGAAGTGAATTTGCCATCTCTTTCCCCAGCGTATGAGAAATATATATAGCCTATATATATATATATATATATATGATAGTTTATATATTATATATAAAATAAAGTGAATATATATAAAAAATATATATAAAAAATAATAAGCTGGTGGAAGTGTTTACTAAGGCTGTAGATAAATTAAATATTTATGGCCAGCAGAAATAAGGGGGCACTCGTCCTAAAAATAAAATAAATTAAACGAGTTTCCTTCCCTCTATTTTTCCACCTCCATCACGGGGCCTTCCATTTTTCCCGATCTGCACAGCGAGCTGTCTAGATCATGGAAAAAGCCTTACTCCTCTTGTCTTTTAGCCCCCACATTCATGTATATTCAGATATTTGGGGGTTAAGAGGGTATGGCTATACCCCGGGTAGAACAGACGCTTGCGAGCTATCTGTCTCCCGGTTCAGTATCGTACCTGAAGGCGTCGGCTTCTCTCACTAAACCATTAAAGAAAACTATTTTTTAATCTAGTGGGAAAAGCATATATGGCAGTGGGTCTAGCATGGGCCTGCTTGCACACCATAGCAGTGCTACAAGCATATCAGGCTGACCTGCTGCGGTATTTGGACAGAAGTGAGGGAGTTTGGCCCGATGGGGTTTGAGAACTCCGTCGGGCCACAGATTTATCTCTCAGGGATGGCAGCCCTTGTGGTCACTGAGAGACACCTCTGGCTCAATTTGATGGGAATCATAGAGAAAGATACAAGATAATCTCTCCCTCGCTATGTCCAACCCCCTGGGGCTGCTGGGCGTGAGCAGCTCCAGCCGTCTAGTTTCTCATACACAACACAGCAGCCAAAGCCTTCAAAGCAGAAGCCGGATCCGAGGACCGTTCTTCACGCTGAGAAGGCTGCGGCTCAAAAGAAAAAAAAGGTCCTGATGTTCACGCATCAGGCCTGTGAGGACAGCCCCGACCGAAGTGGAGCGGTGTACACCTCATTTTACGGTGCCCGTTCCATTTCGGGGTCCTCACGAGACCGTTCTGCCAACCCTGCCACCCTCTGTGCTTCAGGGCGCAGCGGTCTCCAGCGAGTCGCTGATGCTATGCTGCGGCACAGCATCGGTTTCGCGCCCTCTGAGGGGGGCCTTAGAGCGGCCAGTTCAGGTAGTTCCTGCCATTATGTTTCAGGCTCCGGAATTGGCTGTCTCGATAACACCAGAGACCAGCCTCGAGAGGCTGGTTCCCTTAGTAAATTTTCTGGCAGCGTGGAAGCTTCTGCCGAATATTTCTCATTGGGTCCTGCAGATTGTAGAGAAAGGATACAGAATCCAGTTTGGTTCTCGTCCTCCTCGTTACAACGGGGTGCTGCCCACAGTGGTGCATCCCGAGCAGGCTCTGGTAATGGAGCAAGAGGTAAAGGCCCTGTTAGCAAAGGAAGCTATAGAGCAGGTGTACTCACCCGACATTGCGTCGGGTCTTTACAGTCGTTATCTCATTGTTCCAAAAAAGGATGGAGAGCTGCGTCACATACTAGATCTTCGTCTGTTGGAGTGTTTGGTGCTGGAACTCAATTCCAAAATGCTGACACTCAAACAGATCGTGACTCAAATCAGATCCGAGGACTGGTTTGTCACGATAGATCTAAAAGACGCATACTTCCATATCTCCATCCTCCCTCAGCACAGGAGGTTCCTGAGGTTTTCTTTGGGGCAAAGAACACCAGTATCAGGCACTTCCTTTCGGTCTAGCTCTATCACCCCGCACATTCACGAAGCGTGTAGACGCAGCTCTGGCCCCGCCAGGCTGCAGTGTATATGCATTCTGAATTGCATAGATGACTGGCTGATTCTAGCGGAATCAGAACAGTTAGCGGTTCGGCACCGAGGTGTCGTTCTCGCTCCTATGCAGATGTTGGGGTTGAGGCTCAATGCCAAGAAGAGTGTGCTTTCTCCAGTACAGAGAACCACTTTCCTTGGTGTGGTATGGGATTCAGTGACGATGCGGGCCACTCTGTCGCCCGTTCGTGTAGCTGCTATCCTAACAGCCACAAAAGAGCTGAGGCTAGGCCAGTCACGCACTGTAAAACAGTTAGAGAGACTGTTGGGTCTTGTGACAGCAGCGTCCAACGGGATAACTTTTGGCCTGCTGTACATGAGACCTTTACAGTGGTGGCTCAGGACCAGAGGGTTCTCCCCGAGGGGAAACCCACTTCGTATGATCAAGATCACGCGGCGGTGTCTCCGCACCTTGGTTATATGGAGGAAACACTGGTTCTTAACCCAGGGTCCGGTGTTGGGAGCTCTTTGCCATCGAGTTGTGATCTCGACAGATGCTTCCCTCACCGGCTGGGGAGCGGTATTGGAAGGCCGCTCAGCTCAGGGCTTGTGGAGGAGTCATCATCTCTCTTGGCACATGAATTGCCTAGAGATGATGGTCGTCTTCAATGCGTTGAGACATCTCCTCCCAGACCTGAGGGGCCATCATGTGTTGTTCTGGAACAGTGACTGTTAGGCCTCAGGGCAGCAGTGTCCAATGTGATACCCTTTGACCTGCTGTACGTGAGACCTTTACAGAGGTGGCTCAGGACCAGAGGGTTCTCCCTGAGGGGAAACCCACTCCTTACGATCAAGATCACGCGGCAGTATCCCCGCGCCTTGGTTATATGGAGGAAACTCTGGTTCTTGACCCACAGACAACACGTTGGTGGCCTCTTATTTTGGTCCCTCAAGAAATTACGCTGTCTGAGGGCAGTGTATATTCCAGGGGGGGCCAGAATATTGGAGCAGACACCCTGTCGAGGCAGGGGCTGAGGCCAGGGGACTCCACCCCGAGGCGGTGGAGCAAATATGGGAGTTTTACGGCCAGGCAGAAGTGGATTTGTTCTCGTCTCAGCATACGACGCACTGTCCACTCTGGTTATCCCTCACTCAACCAGTCCCCTCGGGGCTGGATGCTATGGTGCAGACGTGGCCGAGGCTACGTCTGTACGCATTTCCCTCCGTTGCTCTGCTCCCAGGAGTTCTGGAGTGAATCCGCCAGGATGGAATAAGCCTATTTAGTAGCACCACCCTGGCCGAGCTGAATTTGGTTTGCGGACCTAATTTTTCTCCTCGACGGACCTCCCTTGGAGGTCCCGATCAGGAGAGACCTTCTGTCTCAGGCAGGGGATGCAATATTGCACCCCCGGCAGGGGATGCAATATTGCACCCCCGGCAGGGGATTTGGGAACTGTGGGTTTGGCCTCTGAGGGGGCCCAACTCATAGAGAGTGGTCTCTCAACCGAGGTTGTTTAGACCATTCTAAGCTCCAGAGCTCCCGCTACGAGGAAACTATATTCACTATTTCGAGAGTTTTTCACTTCTTGGTGTTACCAGCGTCAGTGGGATCCGGTTAACTGTTCAGTAAACACAGTATTCGAGTTTCTGCAAGAACGCTTTGTATCAGGTCTATGTCCTTCCACGCTTAAGGTATAATATGTGTGGCGGCCATTGCGGCTTTCCACGCCCTGGTGGGTAGTACATTTTTGGGTCGAGACCCCCTGATCACTCGTTTCCTTCGTGGCACTTTGAGGCTGAGGCATGCAACTTGCACTAAGGTGCTGGCTTGGGACCTTGCAATAGTTCTAGAAGGCCTATCTGGGGCTCCCTTCGAGCCCTTAGATTTGGTCTCAGAGAAGTTCCTTTCTTTTAAGACTATTTTCTGCTAGCTATTTCGTCCCTATAAGAGTCAGACCTTCAGGCCCTTTCGGTCCCCACCTGCCTTGAGTGCACCGGGATGGCCAAGGCAATCTTACCCGAAACATGGATATGTTCCAAAGGTGCCTACCATTATTCCGAGGCCTATTGTGCTGCAGGTTTCTGTCCTCCCCCATTTTTCGGACCAGGAAAAGCTGAACCTCTTGTGCCAGTGCGAGCACTGGACACTTATGTTCATCGGACTTCTCTGTCGAGAAAATCCAACCTATTGAGCATATAGATAGTCGAGACTATTCTTCTTGCTTGTGAGTCTTCTGGCCAACCATTTGGTGGTCAGGGCTCATTCCACTAGGAGTATGGCTTCTAAGCGTATTATCTGGAGTTCTCTCCAAGACGTTTGTGATGCGGCGGGCTGGTCCTCACCGCTCACATTCATGAGGTTTTACAGCTTGGACCTGGATGCTGCCCCAGGTTCTCAGGTGCTTAGTGCTTAGTTACAACAGACTGACACTCAGGTACTTGGAATTCTGGCGCTTTGGGTATTCTCGTTCCCATGGCGTCGATGGACGCATCGTTGAGTTCCCTTCGTAAGGGAACGTCTCAGGTTACTATTGTAACCATAGTTCCCTGAGAACAGGGAACGAGACGATGCGTCACCCTGCCATACTTCCTGCATCCCTGTGATCGGCTTGCTTCGGCAATTTTCGAAGCTAATGCCGGTTTGCACCGGATGTGCTTTTATCATATCCTGGTCATGACGTCACCCGCCCGTGACGCTCATTCTTTCCATTGGACTAGTTGACATAGATGCTTCAGACGCAGTCACGCTGGGGGCGTTCCCATGGCGTCGATGGACGCATCGTCTCGTTCCCTGTTCTCAGGGAACTATGGTTACAATAGTAACCTGAGACGTTCTTTCAAATACATACGTTTTTATAAGAAATTAATTTTATGTTGAAAAATAAATATAATTTGCTACTAAAAATTAAATCTTGAAAATAATATATAATAAATAAAAAATGTATTTTCTTTAAGTTTTTAAAATAACATGTAATATGCTATTATATGCTAATTGTTGTTGAATCTATGAGCAAGATTCAGATTTCCCTTAGTTGCAGCATTTCTATATTGTTTCAAACAAATCTCTTCATAGGAACTAATGTCTGCAAGAACAACAACGGTGGCTGCCAACAACTCTGTCTTTTCCGTGGAAATGCTCAGCGCACGTGTGCTTGCGCTCACGGAATGCTAGCCGAGGACAGTCAGAGTTGCCGTGACTACGACGGATACCTGCTGTATTCAGAACGTACCATTCTAAAGAGTGTGCACTTATCAGACGAAAACAACCTCAACGCACCCATCAAACCGTTTGAAGACCCAGACCACATGAAAAACGTCATCGCGCTAACCTTCGATTACCGTGGAGGAGGCGGAAAAGGAGCAAATCGGATCTTCTACAGCGACATCCACTTTGGGAATATTCAACAAATCAATGACGATGGGTCAGATCGGAAGACAGTGGTTGAGAGTAAGTTTCAAATAATTAATAATAATTAAAATAATCTACTTTAAAGAGGCCATATTATGCCCTTTTTCAAAGTCTTGATGTTGTTTTTAGGCTCTTCTAGAACAGGTTTTCATGCTTGAATGTTGATTATTTTCCCCATATTCTCCATTGTTGCGGCTCCTCTCTTCCCAGTCTGTCAGTAACGCTCTGGGGTGTGTTTCCTGAAAGCTTCGTTAGCCTAACTATGGTCGCAAGTTCCGTCGTTATCAGCATAGTTCAAAATGTTCCTAAAATAATTCCTGAAAACATTGTTTCAACAAACATTCGCAAACAGCATCGCAAAGTTGTGTGTATGTAACAGATCTCGACCTGCGGTTAACTTAGGAGCAGAGTTTCTTGTTTGCATGACATGTGGACTCAATAAATCCTGATCTTGAGCAAAATAAGCAAGCTGACATGTATATAGTACAATCTATATCTTTTATTTAGAATACATACAAATGTCTACATACAAATTTACGTCTTTTAGTTTTTCAAGAGATTTAAAGTGTAATTTTTGAAGAGTGCACATGTGTGACATGCTCTAGTACGTAAGTATGATTGAATGATGTGATTGAATGTCTATGATTGAATCTGGAAATAAAGCAAAATAAATAAAAAAATGAGAAATAGTCCTCAGATGTCATGTCCGTAATTTATAGCAAAACATCTATCATTAATTCGATCTCAAACAGATTAATTAAAAGAAGTTATTACTCCACCACCTGCGTGACATCGTGGTTGAACGAGCAATTTACAACAATATGGTTTCGGGAAATAGTCGTTACTAGCTAGTTGGTTTCTTCAACGATGCATCGTACTATGGTAGTTAAGCAGCGAGTTATGTCGTTGTATGGGAAACGCACCCCAGGTTAGTTCCTGTCTATATAAAGCTCCTCCTTCTGAAAAGCACACTGTGCTCTGATTGGTTGGCTGGAGCTTTGTGTTGTGATTGGTTGAGCGCTTCAAGCGTGTTTGGGAAATGTCCCGCCCCTTACCATAACCACCAGTTTAACACAATACTAACTAACTCAACCACGCCCTGCCCCTTTATTCTGCATATTAATTATTTAAATGAGGAATATTGTGACATGTTTGTTCCTGGAAGAAACTCAAGACTACAATAGATGCGTTTCAGAGAGTTCAGAAACACTGACACTGATATAGAGAAATGATTTGGCTCATTAAAATAAAATGTTTTTTTATGGACCCTTACATTTTGAGATTCGTCGAATAAAGGCATTTACATGCTCTTCACTAGAGGAGTAACGGCTCCAAATATTATTTACATCTAGTGCCCCATTTATGCTATTTTAAAGGTCTCCTACAACAGGTTTACATGCATCACAGGTCAAAAAACACTTTAATTTCCTCATAATATCCATTGCAGAATCAGCTCTTTTCTCTCCGTGTCTGAAACGGTTTGATCAAGGATTCAGTCTCTCTAAACTAGAGGCCGACCGATATATCGGCGAGCCGATATTATCGGCCGATATTAGGCATTTTCATAACTATCGGTATCGGCATTTAAAATGGCCGATAAATTAATATTTAGAAAAATGCGGCGTGCGGTGATTCATGTAAGGGTGGCGCTGCCAATAAACCACCTAAAAGCTGTCAAAAAGAACTGGCAAAAGCAATTATATGAATACATCAAATATAGCAAGGAGACATTTTAATTGTTTATTAATAACAAGTGTTTTCAGTCATTGTGGGCTGCAAAGATGAAGTTGACGATGCAGACTAGCGATCTTTGAACGCGCCAGAGAGAAATGCACATTTCATACGGATTATATAAGCAGAGAGCAGTCTTGTCGTTTTCAATTGTTCTGTTTAAAAGTAGACATTTCTATATAGATATTTCTTAGGTCTATACGCTGAGTTTCGGTTTATTTATGAGACGAGTTGCAGTTCACTCACCGGCGCCTCCGTGTCGAGATTATCTATTGTCCACTATATTTACTTCTTATTTATTAAATTCCAGGCAATTGGTTGATGAAAAATTGATTAAAATTAAGATACAATTAATACAAAACGAAATTTACTTTAATGAAAGGCTTTGTGCTTTCTGTTCGAGGTCTCTGTGAATGTTTTAAAGCACTTTAGTGCCGCTTTCAGAGCGGTCATGTCCATAGCATTGTTTTTTCCTCATAAATGCAAACTCGAAAAATGAAATGAATATTTTATGTTCTGTTGAGAGCCAACGCTTCTTCATCCGGTGGGTAGTAGCCTATTACTTTTGATTTGCGTCGTGTAATTCACAGAATTGATTTCTCTGCTACCAGCCTCTGTCACGTATTGTGTGAGCTTGTGACTATAGCAAGCGTAGGCCTACAGCTGAGAAGTCCTGATTATATTGTCTGCTATATTTATTTTCCAGGCAATTAATTGATGAAACATTGACAGTAAACTGATGCCTCGTTCTGCTTTGTAACGGGCGCTTTCTCGTATCTATGGTAAACAGCTGTTGCGACGTGAGCAATAACGGCCGCGTCCGGTGTAGACAGTGTTAAAGCTCATTCTGCCTATAACACTACGCTACAACATCAAGCAATATTCCAATCATTTATTTAATTATTACACTTTATATAGGGCCATTTTGCATTAAGAGTATAGTTTCACGGTACATTTTGCTTAAGTATTTAAAATAGTATAAAAGTACTGTACATATGTAATTAAAAATGTTTTCGTTATGATATTATTGATTTTACTTTAGTAAAAAGATCTGATTTGTTCCTCCACTGGTAGAGATTAGAGGAATTAAGAATAAAAATAGAAGATAATAAGGTTTTGTTAGTGACACTTTTAATATATTTATTGAAGTTGTTTTATATAACGTGACTAAATTAAAAGACAAAGTCGTTAGTGAAGATTATGCAACAGTATTTAGAATATAATATAATATAACATGCAATGCAACTAGTTTGGTTACAGCTCAAATGTATCATTCACATTCTATCATTCACCCTGCCTCCAGATATGTATCTGTCACACAAGTGTTTGATCACCACATTTGAGTGATCATTGCGAAACGTTTATATATTTATTCTGTTTAAATACTGTGTATTCTATATACAGTACCCATCAAAAGTTTGTACACACCAATAGGAAAGTGTGTCCAAACTTTTGACTGGTACTATAATACACATAAATAATATTGCTACTGTACACAAATAATATCGGCCGATATATCGGTATCAGGCTGTATTTATCGGTATCGGCCCCCAAAAATCCATATCGGTCGGGCTCTACTCTAAACCCCGCCACTCTGAGAGCTACTCTGCTCTGATTGGTCAGACAGCCCAGTATGTTGTGATTGGTCGACCATGTCAGAAACCAACGTTCATTAGCATATCAGAATTTCAGCTCTTGATACACAGTGATACGAACAGTAACGATGGCGTTGGTTTTATCGTATCAATCTCATCAAAGTGGATTTGCTTTGTCAGCAGAAAACAGCGTCTTCTCCACATGGACAACACGAACCAAACTCTTCCAGTCTCAGATAAACTACAGTGTTTGAGGGTCAAAGTAGACATTGTTCACCGCAGCCGATGAAGAACATAGACTGACATTATCCAAATCTGTTACAAACCAACTGAGATTCAGCAGGAAATGAGACTGGAATTACTGACGATTCGTTTCAGGCAGCTCAGAGTCTTTTGCTTCTTTGAAACAATCTTTATTGTATTAAGAACTATATATAAATAAAGGTGACTTGACTTTTGGGAGACAATAACTAAATGCAGACCTTTTACATTCACAGCTATATCACACACTACATGAAAGGTAATATATGAAATATGCATAAAAGGGGCACTTTAAATTATTTGTGAAATTAGTACGTAGTAAGATGGTCAATTGCAATTGTCTTATTATTCTCCATTTTAGAAAGATTTGGAGATATCTGGGAAGTGAAAGATACAGGATTTGAGATGTACACAAAATTATGTATGAAAATGCTCGAGAGCAGATTTCTTTTACAATACACCAAAACTTATGCATCAATTCGGATGACATCATTACACACACCATATATCTGTAAAAGGCCAATTGGATGGAGACAGCAAATCTCACCAACGTTTTTGTTGTTGTTGTTGTTGCTGCACATTTTCACTTTGTTGATAACAGAATGGTCCAAAAAGTGGATGGAAACCTGGCCATAGTTATTTTGCTGTGCCCAAAACAAGTCCATGTGTTGTATGTGATATGTTGGTTTGATCGCAGCACCTTCTCGTTCAACTCTCCATTAGCAGCTCACAGCTGGAGAAAAAACAAGTCAAACACTGAATCATTGCTCTAGCCGGCGGACACACAATCAAACAGGACTGGGAAAGTCTGGAGTCACGGACTGTTCCTTTGTGGGAACACAATAAACTCATTCTTTCATAAGACTTTTGGCTTTCACAGCAAGAGAATCGAGCAAAGAAAGATCTGCGTATCTGTTTATTCTTCTGTTGCCACAAACACCAACTGGATGAAGGATAATTATGATAATTGCAAACTCTCGACCAAAATGCCTCCTGAAAGAATTTTGGCTTCCTTTTGCTGAAGTGAAAAAGTTTGTCTGTCTGAAACTACAATCAAAACCAGATTCACTCTATATCCTTTAGCTTTATTTACTCTTATTTTAGGCACAGACGTGGTTTTGAACAATATTGAGTTTTATAGATTCATTTGTAGAGTCTAGCCCTTTATAAGTATATTATCCATTTGTTTTTACTTTTTAATGTCAAATTTAAACATTATATGGAGGACCTCAAAATGTAGTCATGTTGCATTTATTTAGTTAATTCCAGTTAATTCAATAAAAGACTCAATCTTACCTTTAGCTAACTGGATAAAAAACAAAACAATTACAAGTTTATAAAAAGCAAATAATATACATAAGACAAATCCTCTACTTGCAAACATACTTTTCTCTAAAGGCAGGATATTTGTATAGTAAGTTGTAACATGTAGGAATGCTTTAGTTTATGTGGTAATAAATGTTTTATTGAAATTGGTAAAGTACTAAATTAATCTGGGCTTTCAGGCACTCATATTATTTCACTGCTGACTATGAAAAATAGTTGAAATATCAGCCAGGAATGTTGTGCGTCAAATATTGTAACCATCTGACAGAGTTATATAGAAAATTAATATAAAAGGGTTTCATTTCATCAGCATTCATGCACTTTTATGCATTTACAATATTTAATCTTTTTGTCTTTAAGTGCTAAATGCTTTTTTCGTACCATGTGGTTTTCATTACACTGGCTAAGAACCGGTTATGCAATTAAAGCCAGGAGTAAATCTAGCATTAAAAAACACATTTCAGTTCTTGCGTCCCTGGACCATTTATGGTATTGGTTGAACAAACAAACAATGAATCATTTGCTTCCAAATACTCCCCCTATTACCCCCCCCCCCCCCCCCCCCCTGTTTTTCATGGTTGTTATGTCTGGATATCATTTAATCATGACTATCACGCACATTTGGATATTGCCTGTAGACATGGTGCAAAATAGATGGATAACGAGTTATTTCCACATGTGAAGCTTTTCGTCAGATGATTCTGGTCAATGCTTAGTCTGTGAGAAACTCAATCTCAGATGATTTATTAATTTGGTAAGTCACGTTATGAGTGTGCCCTTTTCTCTGCCAAACTGGCACAGGACTGAGAACACAAGGAGAATAAATAGCGGAGGAAATGAGGTTAATGACGGAGAGCAGACTGAGCAAATAAACCAATAATCAGAGAACAAGAAGGATGGGGTTAAGACTATAGACACCGGAGCACATGGCACAAGAGACAAACAAAACCAAGCCAATGTGCTTCCACAAAATATGCAGACTGCATGTCCACACTAAACATGACAACATGAAAGCATGCGGTGGATGAAAACACGAGCCGTGTGCTACATAGCACACAACAACACAAGAACACCTGGCCAATGTAAAACAAACCAGACACTCAACATAAACACACAAGACAGCGAGAGATGGCGGCATCCAATAGAAGGGGTGAAGGTCTCTGCGCATTACTGTCTTATCTGCGTGGCAAAGTAATTTAGTTCCAATTAAACTTATCTGACTACTTTTCATCACGACCTCGAATTTAGGTTAGAATGCCAATTGGTTAATGGTCATTTTTATAATATTTTAGCAGCACATTTTATTATTCTCATATTCTCATATTTATTATAACTCTTTACTTATATTTTATCCATTCATATTAGTTTGCTATGTCGCTCAGAGGTCCTCACACCTTCTGTTTAACATGGGTCTCACGATCACAAGCTCGTTAGTTTCGGTCACTAAACAGAGGTAACTGGCTATACCTGAGATCGGTCGCATTCACGCTTACACAATCAAAGATACTTTGGTATAGCCCCCGTGATTTTGCATACACTTGAATTTAAATAACGTTTCCTTCAGGCAGAGGTATGGCCACTACTACACATATAAACAGACCAACATTACTTTTCTTATAATAGCTTTGGATTGGCCATGCCATGGTTTCCCACGTACACTTATCTAAAGTAACATTAAATTAAAACAGAGGTAAGACACACCCAGATTTAGATTGGTCAATCAGCATTTTTGCTGTTCTAAATGGAAATTCACTTCTTTCTTTGCAAACCAAGTACACTTGAATTAGTGCCAAATATAAGTCGTCACTAATCTGACGCAGACTTGCGGTAACATACGAATCTATTTATCATACGAATCCGTTTAATCTACTTGGGAAAACAATTTCAGACTCAGTCAGAATAAATTATTATTACAATCTATTATGTCAGGTAAATGTATCATGCCAATTTCATAATCAGTTCAAATATGATAAATACAAAACATCAAATGCTCTGGAATAAAAAGAGAAGATGCGAACCTGACATTATAAAATACATGATGCGTAGGGCCTGCATACACTCTGCATCACGGGCTAATTTGAGCTACAAATCGCACTGAGCCCTCTTTAACATCTCCCTAAATACTCAGACCAAGGCAGAAACCTCTTTTCAAATGTAAACATGAGTTCACACTGGGAATTTACATTAATCACCGTCCCAGACTTACTGGGGACAGACATTGATTTACATGGGGGCACACCCACAGCAGTGAACAAGATCTCTCGAAACTCTCCACACCTTTTTGGTTTACTTCTGTGGGAATGAGACCTTTGTACCAGTCGCACTGAGACATTTCAAATGATACCAAACATGTATAATACTGTATGATAATTGTTCATATTAAACCATATAGATTTTTGGGTGAATTCAGGTAGGGATGGGTGAAGGGAATGATGTGTAAATGGAGGTGATCAACTCAAGTGTGATCTTGTCTAGAATGGGAATGGTAATATAGCAAGAGCTTAAATGTTAATTTCCTTTGTTTTCTGAAAGAGTAGCCCTCTCTTCCAGTTCTCCCAGTTTCTCCAGTCATACAAAACTGAACACAGAGACGGAACCAAACTGGACCAAAGTACCAGGATCTGAACTCCATGCTTTGCATATACAACATATCACACAACCCGAAAGAGTGTCAGAGTTCAGTCAACAAACCAAGAATAAACCAGACCGAAGTGACCGAACCCTGACAATATAACATGCACTGGTGCACTGGACTGTTGATTTAAAAATGTAGTTGTGTTCACTAATATTTTTCCTAGAATTTGAATTAAATCGTATTTTGGAAACATTTGGGGTTTTTTTCCCATTTATTTTGTTTTTCAGTTATATTAAAAGTTCAAGGAAATCCACTTCTAACAAGTTTTTTACTTCAATGATGTTAGCAGGGTTTGAAATTAACACCCACTAAATGCAGGTAAAAATCAACTGTGGCGGCTAACTCTGTCAGATAGTCAACTCTAGCCAATTTGGTGTGTTACTTATAATGTTTACTCACTTTGCTAGGGAAGTTCGTGTAAGCCAAATCTGCTCAGGTTTAGTGCAAATATATGAGTCATCATGATATAATAAATACAGCGTATTGTGCAGAATCTGCGTATACCTGGCTTACTTGAACAAACACGTCACTACGAAACAAATAACGGCGCACTTGTTCATTTGCATTGAAGCAATAGCGAAGATTAAAGCATTTGGTTAATACAAAAGACATTTTTATTTTCCAAAAATCTTTTTATGTTCTTTGTACCGTATTGATCAGTCCACCTAAAATAAATGTTTGGTGATGAGGATGAAAGAGGAAGAGAGGAGATGGCTGGATTTTTTTTGATTAAGTAATGAATGTATGAAATCCAAATTTTATTTATTTATTTATTTATTTTTTGGTTAGTAGAAGTTCTGAATGGCCAGTAACTTAAACATTTAGTAGCCAAGTTAATTTGAAACCCTGGATGTTTGACACCTCAATATTGACAAAATTATTAGGATTTAATTATTAAAGCACAAGCAGCCCTAAACCATGAGACAAATTCCAAGACCATTTTATCTTTTTTTTCTACAAAAATATAGCAGCTAAAATGTTTTTAAATGTTTTCCGTCTGCAGACGTTGGGTCAGTGGAAGGCTTGGCATATCATAGAGCTTGGGACGCTTTATACTGGACCAGTTACACCACGTCCACCATCACCCGTCACACTGTAGACCAGAGCCGCTGGGGCGCTTTCGACCGGGACATCGTCGTCACCATGTCAGGAGATGACCACCCTCGAGCATTCGTCCTGGATGAATGTCAGAAGTGAGATTTTTCTGTCCAATTTCTTCATTTTTCAACATACAAAACAGTTTTCATTAACCGTTCCCTTTTGGAAGTGGGGTCATGTTGCATTCAGGATGGCATTAGTAAGACATGAAGTTAATATTGCACTCAACAGTTGTCATTGACTCCCATTCCTCTGCTGTTCACCAGCTTGATGTTTTGGACGAACTGGAACGAGCAGTCTCCCAGCATCATGCGTGCTCAGCTGTCTGGTGCCAATGTCCTTGTGATCATCGGCAGTGACATTCGCACTCCTAATGGACTCGCCATTGACCATCGTGCGGAGAAGCTCTATTTCTCGGATGCTACGCTTGATAAGATCGAGCGTTGCGAGTATGACGGCACCCACCGTTATGTAAGTTGGAACCTGCACCCATGAGTGTCCAATTTTGTTTAATTTAGGCAAGACACTACAGGTAAACACTGTTTTTTTATGCACTGGCCGATTTGGGGCTATTTGGTTTCTCATAACGTACTGTTTTAGATTAGTAGGAAGAAAAACTCCAAAATACATTTTAAGTGTTTATTTTATTGCTATTTATCTTTTTGCATCTGTAGATTACAATTACAATACATAAGTTTAAAGACCATGAGTTTTGAGTCAGAAATCTCCACCTAAGTACAGCACAATCTACAATTTTATTCCTATCTACTGTATATCCTGAAGGGTCTTATTCTGAGGGAAACTTGTAATATATTTTTTCTTTTCAATTCTTAACGTAATCAATGATGTGGGGAAGTATGGTAATATCTAATAGTTTTCTGCTGTGACTGATTTAGAACAGTTGGTTGAAAATAACAGATTCAAAATTACGATTCAATTTTGCTGACCTCAATACTGTCTATTTCAGTTTTATGAATTGACTTGATTAGACATGCTTTTTGATTATTAAAAATGAATTAAAATTCAGAAAAATTGTAGGTGTAATTTGTTTATATTAGTTATTAGCAATAAAAAAATACTTCTGCAATTATTAATCTTAGTTAATGTTAATTCCAAGATTTACTAATACATTATTAAAATCAAAAGTTACTCCAAGTATCTGTTTATATTATTTAATGAACCTGAGCTGACATGAACTAACAATGAACATTTTATTTGTATTAACTAAGATTAAAAAAGAAGAATAAATGTAACAAAGAAGAATAATTGCAGGAAATGTGTTGCACATTGTTAGGTAATATTTTAATATTGCTTTAACTAATGTTAACTAATGGGATTTTATTGTAAAGTGTTCAGTGTTCAACAGAATGTTTGCCCTAAATGGTTGTTTTCTTCGATTACTTCATAATTCCACTCAGAAAGTGAAGAAGAATCAGTCCATTTAGTATTAAAATGTTAAAATAATAATTAATAATGATGATTAAAATATTATAATTTATCGCAATTATTTCTTTGGCAATAAATTGACTAACACAAATTGTTATTGTGTTCAACTTCAAAATGGAAAAAGTTTAAAATGTCAGCATTTCTGCTCTGTATATATTGTGACTCCTGTAGGTGGTTCTGAAGAATGAGCCAGTGCATCCCTTCGGTCTGGCAGTGTATGGTGACCACATCTTCTGGACCGACTGGGTGCGCAGAGCTGTCCTCAGAGCCGATAAATATGTTGGTGGAGAAATGAAGGTGTTAAGAGCTGATATCCCACAACAGCCAATGGGGATCGTCGCTGTGGCCAACGACACAAATAGCTGTGAGTGAACGAGCGTAATGGCAGCACGGTCAAGAGTGCTTTAAAGCAAGTGTGTGAGAGAGCGATTGCCTTACAGTGTCCTGTCATCTCAACCGCGTAATTATGTGCCAAAAGTAATCAGTGATTGTCACAGAACCGAGAAGAACTCTATAACACTGGGGAATGACATCGTCACACACAATCAATATCTATCATCTTGCTGCTCTAGGTGTGATAGAAGCAATTCTCAAGCACTCAAACCCCCAAAAACAACATCTCTGAAGAGCCCTATTTACTGTCCTCCCAACCAAAATGTTAACCGGGCCAAAACTGAAAAATAGCAAATAATAGATTTGAAAAAAAACAAAAAAATTATCAGCTAAGATATTTCTTCCATGAAATACCCTGTATTTCTTGGAAATATGAAGTAAAATTAAAACAGGCTGATAATTCTGATGTCCTGTCTTAACATACTCTAATATTATGAACTCTCTGTCCAAACCCATCCGTAAAATCTGTTGAAATTAAACTGCAGTCGACTCTTTCCAAATTATAACTATGAGCTCATCATCATGTAATCATACATATTTACAGATTTAAAGAATTAAGCAGACCTGCCCTATTGAATAACAGTGAACTGAACTACATCAGTATGTAATGGTTGTTAGCCAATCATAACAGAGGTCTTAAAGATACAGTAAAGTAGCGAGAACAGCCTATTTAACTGAGAATCACAGAGTTGGTATAAAATGGCCATGAAAAATTAAATTATAAGACGCATGATTTCACACATTGTGCACCCTTCAGCCAATTAGATAGCATAGCCTTCATATAATAGGACTTATAGTTAAGCCCTATTCAGATGGTAATTGTTTCTCATGAGAACGTAAGGTATTTTCAGCATTTACAGGGTCTAGTCTCTGATTTTATTGCTGTCCGAATCCAGAATTCCAGTAAACAGGAAACTATAAAGAACCCCTGAATCACAACAGTGCTGGCTTCTGTGCCTTCAGCAAGCGCTCTGTGTGGATCATTGTCTGAAAAGTGTTTTTGTTACTATATAATGACGAGCGAACAGCATTATTGGAAGTGTGTTCATCCCTGCACTCGATATCTTATGGGTGGGGATACACACCAACTATGTGTTATTTGTTTGGGAGTGCAGCATGCCCTGTCAGCTCTCGAGGGGGCTGATTGTAAGCATCGTGGGTGTTTACCATTAAGAACACTGCGCTCCCGCCGATCGTTCTTCGAGGAGGGCGGTTCGGTTCACGCTCCCCACGTCTAGGGTCCCGCTTCTGCCGAGGCAGAGCGGCGACTTCAGACGTTGGGTTCGCAAATGGATCTGACAGGTGGGATTTGAGACTGGCCCAGCCCTATCTCAGCCTTCACCTATCAGATCCAGTGCCTCAGTTCAGGGTTTGGAAGCACGCTCTGCATTTTCTACCGCCCTGGCTGAGGCCCCGGTACTGCAACTATCCAGTTCTGAGGAGCTGGATGTTGTTAGTATCGGTACAGGAGATACTGAAGACTCGTCACTTCAGTCACCTGCATGTGAGGAGCTAGTGGAGGTGCTCACTGGTGCTGTAGAAAAGTTAAGCATAGAGTGGCCAGCTGATTAACAAGAGTCAAGGCAGAAAAGTAAACTTGATAAACGCTTTCTGCCTTCCCTTACGCAGCCTCCAGTTCAGGGTTTAAAGTTCAGGGTGCTTGCCGTTTTTTCCAGACCTCCACACCGAGGTGTCGAAGTCCTGAAAAAAGCCGGATTCATACCGTATATTTAGTCCACAAAAGTCCACATATTCGAACATTTATGGGTCTAAACAGCATGGTTATGAGCCGATGCCTAGGGTTGAAGAGACGCTTGCGAGCCATCTCTCCCCCGATTCAGCATCGTCTTTTAAAGCTTCATTGTCCCATAGAAGGATGGCGGGGTTGCGTCCAATTTTAGATCTGCACCTGTTAAATCGCTCAGTAGGGAAGTTTAAATTCAAAATGTTCACTTTCAAGCAGATCGTGTCACAAATCAGATCCGAGGACTGATTTGTCACGATAGATCTAAAGGACACGTCAACACAACACAGGAAGTTCCTGAGGTTCGCTTTCGGGGGCGAAGCGTACCAATATCGTGTTCTTCTGTTCGGTCTAGCTTTATCTCCCCGCACGTTCCCGAAATGTATGGATGCAGCTCATGCTCCACTGCGACTCCAGGGCATCCACATTATGAACTGTATTGACGATTGGTTGATTCTAGCTCAATCGGAGCATCAGGTGGTCTGGCATCGAGGTGTCGTTCTCGCTCACATCAAGAAGTTGGGGTTGAGATTGAATGCCAAGAAAAGTGTGCTATCTTCGCTACAGAGGACCACTTTTTTGGGTGTGGTATGGGATTCGACGACGATGCAGGCACGCCTGTCTCCTGCTCGTATTGATTCGATTCTCTCAGCTGTGAAACAAGTGAAGCTAGGCCAGCCGCTCACTGAAAAGCAGTTTCAGAGACTGTTAGGTCTGATGGCTGCAGCATCTAACATACCTTACGCCTGTTGTACATGAGACCGTTGCAATGGTGGCTCAGGACCAAGGGGTTCTCCCGAGGGGAAATAGCGCTCCGCACAATCAAGGTCACGCAGCGCTGCCTACGTGCCTTAGTCATGTGGAAAGAACCTTGGTTCCTGTCCCAAGGGCCCATGTTGGGAGCTCCCTGTCGTCACGTCACGCTAACGACGGATTCTGCCATCACGGGTTGTGGGACGATCATGAGTGGTCGCCCAGCCCAAGGTCTGTGGCAGGCCCATCATCTCTCGTGGCATATAAATTGTCTAGAAATGTTAGCGCCGGTCCAGGCCCTGAAACACATCCTCCCAGACCAGAGGGGCCATCATGTGCTTGTTTGATCAGACAACACATCTGTGGTCTCTTACATAAACCATCAGGGGGGTCAGCGATTGCGCCCCTTATACAATCTGGCTCACCAGATCCTCCTGTGGGGCCAGGGGAAGCTTCTTTCATTGAGGGCGATTTACATCCCAGGGTATCTAAATCAGGGGTCAGACATCCTGTCGAGGCAGGGGGCGAGGCCCGGGGAATGGAGACTCCACTCCGGAGAGGTGGAGCTCCTGTGGAAGAGATCGGTCGTGCAGAGGTAGACCTGTTTGCTTCCAAGGCGACATCACAATGTCCACTGTGGTTCTCTCTCAGCCATCCAGCCCCTCTTGGGTTGGACGCTATGGTGCAGGCGTGGCCGAGGTCACGTCTGTACGCATTTCCCCTGATTGCTCTGCTCCCAAGAGTTCTGGAAAGGGTTTGCCAGGACGGGGTGAGTCTACTGTTGGGAGCCCTGTTCTGGCCTGGCCGAGTATGGTTTGCCGACTTAGTGTCTCTCCTCGACGGCTCTCCTCTGGAGATTTCGATCAGGAGGGACCTATTCTCTCAGGCAAATGTGGGATGATACTTCACCCCCTTCCCAGAACTGTGGAAACTGTGGGCTTGGCCTCTGAGGGGGCATAAGTTCATAAGTTTATCATAAGTTTAGGTCTCTCAAATTTGGTTGTGGAGACCATCATCCACTTCAGAGCTCCGTCCACAAGGAAGTTATATTCCTTGAAGTGGAAATTATTCACTTCCTGGTGTGGAGAGCATGGTGGGTGCAGTGCTGGAATTCTTGCAGGAGCGCTTCTCTGCAGGATTATCCCCCTCCACACTGAAGGTATACGTGGTGACACTAGCTGCTTATCACGTCACATTGAGTGGAGTTTCTCTGGGGAGACACCCATTAATAACATGTTTCCTTCGTGGCACTTTGAGGCTGAGGCCAGCAGTCTGCACGAGAGTGCCGACATGGGATTTCGCTGTTGTATTTTTTTTTGATTTGATTTGATTTATTTCGGATTTAACAGACAACATAATCCAAAGGATAAACATGTTAAAGTGTAAACATTTATTTCCAACATGGTCCTTGGTGTTAAAACACTTAACACAAAACAAATACCTATTACAAGTCAAAGACAAAAACATTTAGCACAAATCATCCAAAATTCAAAAAACATTCTAAAATCATAAATTCCTAAATCACATAAAATAATCAGTCTACTCTAATTAAAAAGATTGGCTACTCTATTCCATAAAAAAGCCTTAACCTGATGTCTAAAAGCCCCTCTAGTATTTACATTTTTGAGGGAAAGTGGTAAGTTATTCCATAATATTATACCTGTATAAAAAAAAGAACTTCTAGCTGCATTATTGACTCTGGGCACTTTACAAGAACGAACACTGGCCCTAGTGTTATGATTATGCTGTGTATTAACCATTTTTATATGGGAGTATAAATATTTGGGAGCAGAGCCATTAATGACATTATACATATGATTCAGCTTTAACTGCTCCACTCTAACATGTATTGGCAGCAGTCCCACCCTTTTAAAAGCATCTCTACCAATATGGGTCCGGGGGGGTGCTTTTAACAGGTAGCGGATAACATTATTTTACATCACTTGTAGACTGTTTTTAAGTTTAACTGATAATCCACAGTACCAAGCAGAGCATGCATAATCGAAATGACATTGAATCAATGATACGACCAGTATTAGAAGGCCTCTCCCTAGCTCCGTTCGAGCCCATTGAAGAAGTTTCTGAGAAATACATTAACTCTAAAAACTATATTTCTTCTTGCTATTTCTACTCTCAAAAGAATTGGAGACATTCAAGCACTCTCTGTTTCTCCCTCGTGCCTGGAATTGTCACCTGGCATGTTTAAGGCCTTTCTTCCTCCTAGGCCAGGCTATGTTCCTAAGGTTCCTACTAATATTGTTAGACCAATAGTACTGCAGGCTTTCTGTCCTCCCCCTTTTTTGATGTCAGACCAAGAGAAACTAAATCTGCTCTGCCCGGTTAGGGCCCTAGATGCTTATGTCCACAGAGCTGCCCTGTGGAGGAATTCTGAACAACTGTTTGTTTTGTGTCACCCAGGAAGGGGTGTCCAGCATCTAAGCAGAGGATGAGCAAGTGGGTGGTTGAGGCTATCTCAATTGCTTATGAGTTGGCCGGTCAACCTTCACCTTTGGCTGTACGAGCTCACTCGACTAGGAGTATGGCTGCTTCTAAAGCTTTATTGTCAGGAGTTTCCCTACATGATGTTTGTGATGCGGCAGGCTGGTCCTCGCTGCACACATCCGTGAGGTTCTATGATCTTGACTTCAGCTCCACTCCAGGGGTGCAGGTGCTTTCGTCCGAATGTGCTGACTTCCCACGGACGGACATACGCTCTTATGACGACGGGGGGATTAGCGTTCCAGCAGCGTTTCGGTTATGTATGTAACCCTAGTTCCCTGAAGAGGGGACGAGATGCTGCGTCACCCTGCCATACTCCCGGCATGCCCGTGATCGACTTGCTTCAGCCTATCAGAAGCTAGCGCTGTTGTGGTTCAGGGGTGACATCACCCGCCTATGACGTACCGTCTCGCCATTGGACTGATTATACACGTGCTTCACGACGCAATCGCGCGGGGGCATTCCCACAGTGTCTCGATGCAGCATCTCGTTCCCTCTTCAGGGAACTAGGGTTACATACGTAATCGAGACATTCTTGTGACCTCTCAATGTCAAGAGCTTCTGTGGATGGTAAATTCTTGTGTGTGTGTGTGTGTGTGTGTGTGTGTGTGTGTGTGTGTGTGTGTGTGTGTGTGTGTGTGTGTGTGTGTGTGTGTGTGTGTGTGTGTGTGTGTGTGCATGTGCGTGCATGCGTGTGTACAGTCAAACCAAAATTTATTTAGGCACCTTCAACATTTCTCATAGTATCACAGTTTATTCGCTCTAGTTTAGAAAATGGTAACAAAATATGACAAGAACTCAAGAGTTATCAAATCAGTTGATATTTCATTGGTTTTGTCCATCCTTCTGTTAGACTGTTTTACAAATGAATTCGGTTTAATAGCTGTCAGCTGTTAAATTTAAGGACACAATTAGATAATGCCAATTTAGCTCAACCAATTACCAAGCAATGTTTAATTTTGTTCAGTCTGTGGTTTAAAAAGGTCGCATCAGCAATTAAATAAAAAACACTTCAGAAAAACATGGTCAGGTTAAAGTGTCTGAATAATTTTTGGTCCCAAGTTTTTTTAAATTTTACTGGTAGTCCACTGTATGAAGAATTTTTGGGTATAATATGTAACAAGTTTACTTCACTTACATAAATGAACTATAGTGTCCTGCACCCACTAGTAAAAAAAATATAAAAAATCATATGTGGTGTCTGATTAATGTTTGTTTTGACTGTATGTGCAGGTGAGTTCTCGCCCTGTCGGGTGAATAACGGTGGCTGTCAGGACCTGTGTCTGCTCTCATCCGATGGACGGGTCAACTGTAGCTGTCGTGGAGAGAGGAAACTTCTGGAGGACAACACCTGCATCGGTGAGAGACCACAACGAAGCATAGTCCCATACATAGACAGGCCTTAATTTTCCTGCTCAAAAACACAATGACAAAAGCAAATAAATTAGGAAGATCATTGATATTTCATTCCAAACCCATACGACTTTTGTTAAAGGGTAAGTTCTGCGTTTTACAAGTAAAGCCTGTTTTAAGATTGTTTCTGATGAAATCGAACGGTTAAGATTAAAATTTTGACACATGCTGCTGTCCCGAGAATTTTAGGTTTTTGTGTTAGCAGCTACCCCCCCCCCCCCTCCCCCACCTATACAATGGTTTCATAGGTGCATTGGAACAATCATTCATATAAACGCATTAAACTTTAGTTTACAAAGACGTGAAACTCACCGAGTGGTCTGGGGTGTTCACTGATATGCTCACGCAACAATCGCTGCAAAAGAAGCTTTCCAACAGGTTTTATCGTAGTTTTTGGAAGAATTTCCGGTTGTGAGGCGTTGGCAGTGCTCGAAGTGGGGCGGTACTCACCGATACGCAGTACCGGCACTTCTACATTTTACTCTTAAGCGTACCTGCACTTTTTCTTGCGTACCGCTACTTCTCACATGTAGCCGGTACTCTACCACTGACAGATAAAGCGTCAGTGTCAAGCCCGTTTCACATATACTCCGTTTGCAGTGCGTATGTGGTGCATATTTTTTCCGCACCCGTATTAACAGGTTAGAGCGTTCACACTGCACGCGGATGCGCTCCGGTGATCCGTTCCAGGAGCGGTGTGTAGCCTATACAGCAGTATGTGTGCTGCGCGTGCTGAATTAAAGTTACAGCGCATGGTTCGTGGTCAAAATGAACACAGATTGACATGAAAATATAATAATCTTACCATAAATGCATTTAATTAAATAAAATGTATAGTATCTCACCATAAATGTATTTTTGGACTTGCAGACTTGGAGGAGTTCCGTTTTCACACACACACACACACACACACACACACACACACACACACACACACACACACACACACACACACATAGACACACACACACACACACGACTTGTTTAAATACATTTATGTTGTTAATAAATAACAATAAATTGTTGTTGTACCAGCAATATCTCCAAGTTTTGTTTTTCACAGTAGAAAAATGTTATGATTTGCCAGTGCAAGAGAGTACCGGCACCTTTTTCCCCCCACTTCAAGCACTGGGCGTTGGAAAAATAGGTCCACAGTTTTACAACGAATGGTAAAACACCTGTTGGAAAGCATCTTTTGCAGCGATTTTTGCGTGAGCATATCAGTGAACACCCCAGACCACTCGGTGAGTTTCACATCTTTGTAAACTAAAGTTTAATGCGTTTATATGAATGATTGTTCCAATGCACCTATGAAACCATTGTATAGGTGGGGGAGGGGTGCTAACACAAAAACCAAAAATTCTCGGGACAGCAGCATGTGTCCAAATTTTAATCTTAACCGTTCAATTTCATCAGAAACAATCTTAAAACAGGGCTTTACTTGTAAAACGCCGAACTTACCCTTTAATCTTCGAACCACAAATTGAAAGTCCATCCCACCAAAGCTTTTAAGCTTCAAAAAGTTCTTAAAGAGATCGTACAATTAGTCCATGTGAATCGAGTCTTCTGAAGAGACACAATAATTTTATTTGATGAACAGATTTAATTTAGGCTTGCATTTCCATGTAACCAGTGATCCCCACATATATATTCAACACATACACGTACATTATAATTACATGTAATAAATGTTTGAATGAATATATGTTCGCATGCACCATGTTGACAGTTGTCGTCTTGTGTCGTTCAGCTCAGAACACGTCATGCAGCAGTATGGATGACTTTGAGTGTGGGAATGGAGACTGCATCAAGTACACACTCACCTGTGATGGCATGGCCCACTGCAAAGACAAGTCAGACGAGAAGCAGTCCTACTGCAGTGAGTGTGTGTGTGTGTGTGTGTGTGTGTGTGTGTGTGTGTGTGTGTGTGTGTGTGTGTGTGTGTGTGTGTGTGTGTGTGTGTGTGTGCGTGCGTGTGTGCGTGTGCGTGTGCGTGTGCGTGTGCGTGTGCGTGTTATGAATGCTCACAGCGGATGTGTCCCTCTGTGTTTGTCTTCAGCTAACCGTGTGTGTAAGAAGGGCTACAAGCGCTGTGTGAACGGACGCTGTGTTGGTCACAGTCACTGGTGTAATGGCCGGGATGATTGCGGTGATAACTCTGATGAACTCTTCTGTAATGGTAAGACCACCTGTTCGTATACACTATATATCTGTATCTCTTCATTTGCATGAGATTTTCTCCTTTCATTGCTACGCTGACAGTTAAAAGTATGGAATAATTAAGATTTAAAGAAGTCTCTTCTGCCCCCAAAGTTTGCATTTATTTGATCTAACCCTAATACAGTAAAAACAGTGATATTGTGGAATATAATTACAATATAAAACAGCTGTTTTCTATGTGAATATATAGTAAAGTGTAATTTATTCCTGTGATCACAGCTGAATTTTCAGCATCATTACTCCAGACTTCAGTGTCACATGATCCTTCAGAAATCAGTATAATATGATGATTTGCTGCTAAAGAAACATTTCTGATTATTATCAATGTTTTTGCTGATTAATATTTTTGTTGAAACCATTTAAAAGTTTTAGGTAAGTAAGATTATGGAAAAAGAAAATAAATTAATACTTTTAGTCAACATGGATGCATTAAATTGATCAAAAGTGACAGTAATGACAATGTTACAAATGTTTCAAATAAATGTTGTTCTTTTGAACTTTCTATTTATCAAAGAATCCTAAAAAAAGACAAAAACATGAAGCAGAAATTTGTAATAATTAGGCATCAGTATTAATTGATAATAATTGAGCACCAAATCAGCATATTAGAAAAAAAACGTATTTATTTCAAACATTTGACTTGTTTATCTTCAAATCCAGTGTAAAAGCTCATTTTTATCCTATTACTTTTGAACTTTCTGAGGTTGCACAGTTTTATTTTCCCTTTATTACAGCTCCGATATTTGAATTCTGAAGCATTTGGGTTCAACTGATGTCATTGTTAAACCTGCTGTAAAAATAAAATGAAACATGAAAAGACAACATTTAATGGGTGAAAAGTCATATTTTGCCAACAAATCAAAGGAAATCATTAGGAAGCATTAGAAATAAGAATTTATAATGATTATTTTTTTTAACATTTGGTCAAATTCATTGTCACTGGCCTGTAATGTCTGGATAGTTATAGAATAATCTGGGACTCATGCAGGTTAAATGTTTCGCAGCTGATCAGAGAAATTATTAGTAACATGCAATATTTTTTATTTTCAATCAATCAATCATTGTATTTCAGTAATTATTTGGGAAATGTTCCAAATTGTCATAAAAGTACTGTCATTGAAATTGTCCTAAAATACGTTTAATTCTATTTTTTATTTATAAATCTTTTTTGCACATGTTTTGGTGAGTTTTGCACTTTTATAAGTAGATTGTTCTGTGTGTGTTGTACTGTAGCAACCCTGTGCACGGCGGATCAGTTTCAGTGCAGAGACGGGTCGTGTGTGTCGAACTCCAGTCGCTGTAATCAGGTGTTGGACTGTGAGGACGCCAGCGATGAAATGAACTGCTGTGAGTTACACTAGGATGTTACATTTGCATTCAGTATTTCAGTCTTCTGCACAAAATCTGCTTTTACACTTTTATAAAAGTTTATTCATAACCAAAATAAACATTAGCAAGTCCTTACTTGAAAGCTGCACATAATGTTCTTTGATTTCTTAAGTCATTGTGTTGTGTCTTGTTTTTCAGTGGCTTCCGATTGTTCCAGTTATTTCCGTCTGGGTGTGAAAGGTGGCCCCTATCAGCGGTGTGAGTTCACTACTCTGTGTTACGCTCCATCATGGGTCTGTGACGGAGCTAATGACTGCGGAGACTATTCAGATGAGAGGAACTGCCCAGGTAAACACGCAGGGTCTTTAAAGGGTCTTTCCACTTCATTTTGTCCATTTTAAGCAATGAAAGCAAAATGTTGACAAGAAATTTTTGAGTTTTTATTCAAGTCTCTGAAGTGAGATTGGAGACTTTGGAGTTTTAGAAGATCTGAGGACATACAGTGTGTGCTGTGTGCTTTCCTCTCAATAACAAAATAAACACACAACAAAAATGCCAGTGGTGAGAAAACAGAAGATCAGAAAGCATCTGATCACAGCGATGTGGAAATGTTTGCAATAGCTCTGAGATTCAGACTCCAGTCACGTTATCTTTATTTATAGCACTTTATACAATAAATTGCTTTTATGCAGCAGCTTTATGGTATTAAACATGAATCAGTGTTGCTTTAAATTAGAATTACAACTTCAGTTTCTACTATAAAGCGGCTCTGCAGTGTGTTCATGTTTTTACTCACGTCTGAACTCGACGGACTGAACAGAAGAAATGAACCAGAGAAGATTTACACCTCAGAGCCACTATTACAGATGGACGAGCACCCATGGAGAAACATAAGATATTCTCCATTTATTTTCATTTTAATCCATTTTAAAATCAAAATATAGATTGAGATTCTGCTGTTATATTTAGAGATACAACATAACCTGAGAGAAAAGCTTGTGCTGTCTGTTTTTTGGCACGATGATATGTAGGGTGGGCACCCGCTGGCAGAAACATAAATCTGCACATATGCAATGGATCAATGGTAGTTTAAAGGTTTTTACCAGCCGAGTCAACTTTTCTGTAGAGTTTGCTTTGACTCCTGAAACAAACTCCAAAAGATGTTGTTTTGTGAGAAACTTGTGAAGCCGAGGCACTCTAGATTAAAAGATCTAAAACGCCTTTATTTACTCATGGCTTAAATAATATATAAAACAGTTAGAAAAAAGCACACTGACACGTTGTGCTACCAAGCCTTCATCAGGCATCACGCTGTTTTTAAATTATTTAAGCATTGAGGCTTTTTAGATCTTTTAATCCTGAGTGCGTCAGCTTTATATGTTTTTCATGGAATAAACTATTCCTTATCCAAAAAGCACCAGGAAAAGAAGATTTTATACCCAACTCTCTGCATTCTTGTTCATGAATTTTCATGAAGTTTGTTTTGGCCCGGTTTTGTTCTAAACGACGTCACAACCTCTAAACTCACTTGTCTCTTTTTTCTCTTTTTTTTCATCAGATAAAAAAAAGAGAAAGTGTCCATCAAACTTCTTTGCGTGTCCCAACGGTCGCTGTATCCCCATGAGCTGGACCTGTGACAAGGAGAACGACTGTGACAGTGGAGCTGATGAGCTGCACTGCGGTGAGTTTCTCTGACATCCCAAGCTAATAAACACCCACCTCACTGTTCATTTACTCTTTACCCGCCAGCATTTAAAAATAAAAAAGTTGCCAGCATTTTTGATCATGTTCACAAAACTTTCATGGCCCCCAGAACATTTTGTTGTATGAATATCTGAACATACAAAATATCAAAAGAAAGAACAGAACCTCTCCCTTAAAAAAACAAACATTTTATTCTAGCTTTACGCATTCTTTATTTATCAACACTTGACTGTTTAAAATATTGCTTTTTCCATGAAACTTACCCAAAGTGTGATGAATAGTGTGACTGATCAATCACAGAAAGTTGTATAGTTGGCTCAGAGACGAGGGATCCAAATGCAGATGAAGTGTACTAGTAATAATAATCAAAATACAAAAAAATATAAACCAGGGAGCCAGAAATAGCTTAGAATTTAACTAACAAGACATGTGTAAACAATTAATTGGGAGTGATGACAGGAAGCAGGAACTGAACTGAATAAAAACTAAGAGTCAAACTAATACAAGTCCACATTACAAAACAAAAGAATTAAGACGCAGAATGCATAATAAGAGTAATACCAGATTTTTTATTTTTCCAAATGAGGTTTTGTCAGAATTATATCATCCCTTAAAGTTAAAGTCGCATGAAACAGAAGTTGCACTCGTCTTTTCTTCCCTATTGTGTCGTATATCAGAATGAACGGCTTCTGGAACAAGAGTAAATTGATTTTGTCTGTGAGGAATTGATTGGATGGTTGTGGTTTTCTATTGGCTGATCTCATGTGAGTGACAGGTTGCCCTGCCCTCGTCATCAGTGAATTTAAACAATAACGATATGCACCAATAAATAATTTAGAATAAATTTTGCAATATTGTATTTAAAAAAAAACGAGAATTGTCCATTTTGAATTAATTGTGACTTTAAGAACATATAAACACACTTTCAGATCTGTCCAGTTCATTTGTTGAAGGGTATTTGAAATAAGTTTTGTCTAAAAATCTTGTGAATAATTCATTAACGGGTCATTGAATTATTCTGCTCAGATAAGTTCTGCTCAGCGACACAGTTTGAGTGTGGGAATCATCGCTGTATTTCCAACGGCTGGGTGTGTGACGGAGCGGACGACTGTGGAGATGGGTCAGATGAGGACAGTAGATGCAGTGAGTACTGATACTTCAAAACAGCATGAAATGGGACATTTAAACTAATAAATATCTTGACTGATGGATCACAGAGAATAAAACATTTTTTTAAAGTGCCCCTATTATGAGGTTTTAAAGGTTCCTAATGTTGTTTTGGCGTCTCCTACAACGGGTTTACATGCATCACAGGTCAAAAAACACTTTAATTTCCTCATAATATCCATTGCAGCATCAGCTCTTTTCTCTCTGAAACGTGTAATAAATAAATAAACGTGTCTGAAACGGTTCGATCAAATACAAAACCCCTCTAAACCCTGCCTGTATGAGAGCTGCTCTGATTGGTCAGACAGCCCAGTCTGTTGTGATTGGTCGACCATGTCAGAAACCAAATGCTCATTAGCATATCTGAGTTTCAGCTCTGGATCTTCCTCAGCTCTTGATACACAGTGATACGAACAGTAACGATGGCGTCGGTTGTACCGTATCAATCTCATCAAAGTGGATTTGCTTTGTCAGCAGAAAACAGCGTCTTCTCCACATGGAAAACACGAACCAAACTCTTCCAGTCTCAGATAAACTATAGTGTTTGAGGGTCAAAGTAGACGTTGTTCACGGCAGCCGATGAAGAACATAGACTGACATTATGCAAATCTGTTACAAACTAACGCAGATTCAGCAGGAAGTGAGACTGGAATTACTGACGACTCGTTTCAGTTCAGAATCACTTCTTTCTTTTGAGAGACAAAAACTCAATTTATCTGAACTTTGATTTGTGAAACTTTGCAGATCTTTTACAGTCACAAACAGCTCTATTACACACTACATGAAAACAGGGGTGCTTTAACATAAGTGACATTGGAATATTCTAGAAATTGTTTTATGTGTCTGTGAATCATGTTTGTTTTTGACTCAGAGAATAAAACGTGCATTGCGGACGCGTTCCAGTGTCCAGACTCACACAAGTGTGTCCCGCAGCACTGGGTGTGTGATGGCGACAGAGACTGTCCGGACGGAGCCGACGAGAGTGTGAAGGCTGGCTGTAGTGAGTGGTCAAATACACCACCTGCTTTTGTGCAAATACTGTGCAAATCACTCCTGCTAAACATTTTGTTTCTTCTTTCGTTCAGTGTTCAATAACACGTGTAAGGCGGGAGAATTCATGTGCCAGAACAGACAGTGTATCCCCAAACATTTCGTCTGTGACCACGACAACGACTGCGGCGACGGATCCGACGAATCTCAGGAGTGCGGTACGTTCGTGATTTCAAACACGATAATTATAGATTTATGAAATCATTATTAAAGCTACAAAAGTTATTTAGTCAAGAGTAGTGAGTGATTTTCTCTTTCTTTTGTTCTTTGATTATCCTTAACGTCAGACGGAGCAGGTTTATTAGGCTGCTGTCACTTTAAGACCTGACGCACATGACGCAGATCTGACACGCATCCCGTTTTCCCACAACTCTTTACGCTCATTTAAGATTTTATTTAACTCATTTAAAACTGTGCTTGTGGGTATACTCGACAAAACACAGCATTTTGCCATAATTTTGTGTGTTTTTGTCCATTCAAGCGCTGTCTGAAGTGGCTTTCTGTGCGCACAAGTGGTGTGTGTGAAACACACACAGGAGATTTACAGACGTGCGCCAGTAGTAACGTTCTGCCTTCTCTTTTGTGTCTTATTGTGCTTGAATGGTTTAAAAGCATTTGCATGAATAAGATGATTATCTAATGTAACGGATCCAAAGGATGACGGGAAAAAATGGATTCTACTTTAATTGCATTAATGCGCTAAACTGAAAATAATTAATTTTGTGCGTTAACGCATTAATATTGACAGCCCTAGTTGATTGCAATAACTAAAATAAAATAAAATATTAAAAAGTATTATAATTCAGCTTGTTGCCAAAGCAACATTTCTCATTTTTGTTTATAGGTGCAGATCAAAATCAAATTAAAAATAGGGTTACACATTATTGATTGTACACTATAGACATCCTACCAACTAAAGGTAACTTTGCATCTATATGGCAACTAACTATCATTAGAGTATTAGTAGACTGTTAGGTTATGGCTAATGGGTTAGTAGAATAAGTTGACATGTAAGTTGAAAAGTAACTTATAGTCAATCGAATATTTGTTGAGGAGCATCAAAATAAAGTGTCAGCAGATATTAAGCAGACAGTCTATTAATACTCTAATGACTGCTATTGACAAGTTACTTATAAAATGTCTAAAGTGTTGACCAAAATATTAACAAAAAGTATAATAGTATATCATTGACAGTAAAATTACACTGCCTCTAGGCAATATTCGTTGCAAGGTTATTTTGCCTTGTGAACACACCTTAAGAAAAATTTTGTTAAAATAAAAAGAAGAGAGAATAAAACATCAGCAAAACTCTTTTGCTGTTTTGGTACCAATTACTACAGAAGTGATGTTTTAATAGGTTTGACTTCACTGTATTATTTGAGATCTCATCAGTCTGTGTTCATCTCTGTAGAGTATCCTGCGTGTAAGGCCAATGAGTTCCGCTGTGACAACGGCCGCTGCCTGATCCAGAAGTCATGGGAGTGTGACGGAGAGTTTGACTGCCATGATCACTCAGACGAAGCTCCCAAAAACCCTCACTGTGACGGCTCTGGTATGAACTAAATGCTAATCCAGCTAGATATCTGTGACCATGTTCTAAATGACAAAGCCAACAAACTATCCAAAAGTCTTTGTGGCGTCAAGAAGTGTGAAACAGGACCAATCAAACTGAGAGCATTTTACCAATGAGTCACAGAACAATGCCGGCACAGTATTAAAATATCAAAATACCAAGTGAAATTGAATATTTTTGGAAAGGCTTTGGAAAACCTGCAGGGCTCTCATGGGCTGGACCAGTCCAATCTGCACATGAATTTAATTATTCTTTCCTTTTTCCTTCAAGCAGAAAAGAAGTGTAATGAAACGGCGTATGCGTGTGGGAACGGTAAATGCATCAGTGAGATGTTACTGTGCAATCGTAACGATGACTGCGGCGATGGATCGGATGAGCTGAACTGCTTCATTAATGAATGTCTGAACAGGAAACTCAGTGGATGCTCTCAGCTGTGTGAGGACCTGAAGATCGGATTCAAGGTAAAGGTCATGCTTATGGCACTTTCCCATGTTTAGAAAATAAACTTCTTTTAAGGCAAGAGACTACAGGTGAATAGGGTAAGAAAATGAACCAATATCACCATACTTCCACAGGTTATTGTTCACAGTATATTAAGTTTTGTAAAATGCAATGTTTAAATATGCAAATAAGGAATAATCTAATTAAATATGCATTAATTTGCGATGTTTCATTTTCATGACATAGTTCAAGGGGATTTTTCAGGCGAGGTCTCTTTTTATTACTGCATAATTCAGAAAATAATGTCAACAGCCAGAAAATATTTTTATGAATAAAATGTTATAAATCAGGTGAAAAAAACCTGAACAAACCCCTATGTAAAAACCTACAGAATATAAATGCATAAAAAACAAGATTTTGTTTGTAGGGTCTTGCTTTTAAAAATACTATTTACTTTTTATTTACTTTACTCTGGCACAATACGATACTTACTTTTCTTTGTGTTTCTCTCTCCAGTGCAGATGCAACATTGGCTTTAGACTGAAGGATGATGGGAAGACCTGTGTAGATGTGGACGAGTGCTCCACCTCGTATCCCTGCACACAGCATTGCATCAACACACACGGCAGCTTCCGATGTGTGTGTGTGGACGGCTTCCAGCTCAGCTCCTCTGACCACACCATCTGCAAGTCCACCTCTGGTATGAGTCACTGTCATGAGCGGTTGCAGTAAACATGAGATGAGAAGGATCACATGCAGTAACAGTTTATTCAACTTTAAAGCGGACATATTATGCACTTTTTTAGAAGATGTAATATAAGTCTCATGTGTCCCCAGAGTGTGTCTGTGAAGTTACAGCTCAAAATACCCCACAGATCGTTTATTATACCTTGTTGTAAATGCCCATGTTGAAGCAAAAACATGCTGTTTTCGTGAGCTGTTCGTGAGCTGCTGCGTACCGCCGCCCTTTCCAGAAGAGGAAGGAGCCTTCACAGCAAGTACCTCGGATACTCTGCCAAAAACTATTAAAACATTTGGTTGGTTTTGATTATAATCTCATGCTCACATGACATCCCATGAGTATTAAACTAAGTTCTCTTCCACGTCTTATTGCACTTAACCTGTCTAATGCACACAAAGTTGTGTCAAAAACACACAAAGTTCACATAAACACAGTCGGTTATGTCTGTGAACGTAAACAGCATGTAAAGTAATAACGTGTATATTAGATCTGTGTATTAAAGTGAAAGCAGTGTAATATACAGTACCTACTGCTATATATGTTGTTAATATGAATCGAAACAAAAAAAGAAAAACAGAAAATCCATCACTGCTCTTGACTGACTAACTTTAATAGCTTTAATAAGAATACATTTCTGCTGTTAAATACTCTGGTGAGGAGATAAACATGGCGGACTGTGTTCAACTCACCGAGGGGCGGAGTCTATGCTAATGGGGCGGAGTCAGTCAGCAGTCATGGGCGGGGCCTGTTCACTGGAGCACATTCCTGAACGGCTCATTTTGAGATATTATTTCAGATTTATGGGGAAAATAACAAACGAGTGGATGGATTTTTACCACAATAGGGTGGTTGTGTACACACATTGCAAAACATATAAATACGGTATGTTCAAAAACGTATACAAGTGAACTTTGCATAATAGGTCCTCTTTAACACTAAATAAAACACTCAAGGCAAGCAGAAACAGAACAACTGGTAACGCGGTGTGAATGGACCATGAACATAGACACAGATAATCCCTTACATTTGTGAGGCTCTAGACTTGGATCCCTCACCGGGGTCCCAAGTGCTTATGTGTTAGTTGTGCTCGCCATGATTCACACAAGACAGGGACTTGCCAGTACGACGAAGTGGGTATTATCTTTCTCATAGCGTCGCTATCTCCGACTCAGCACTTGAAAGGGAACTTCAGATGTCTAAAAAAATAAACACTTAAATGTGTATTTTGAATGTCTTCTTTCCACAAGTCTGAAAGAAGTTGAGTTATGGAAGCAAAATATCATACAATCTCAAAATTTGCAAGTGCATGGCATGTTTATTCATACCTGCAGTCATGGGAGTTTCTTTTTTACTTTAATATGTTTTCATTTTCACTTCACTTTATAGACGAGGAGCCGTTCCTCATCTTTGCCAACCGTTATTACTTGAGAAAGCTCAACTTGGATGGCTCAAACTACACACTTATAAAGCAGGTATGATTTGACAATAGCGCTTGTTTTTTAAACTCTATTCTGTAAGATTTCATTGCAGTTTTTCCTCATGAATTCTCTTCTTTGCAGGGTCTGAACAATGCTGTGGCGTTAGACTTCGACTACAGGCAGCAGATGATCTATTGGACAGATGTCACGACTCAAGGCAGCATGATACGCCGCATGCACATCAACGGCAGCAACGTTCAGGTGATTAGCTTGAAACTGCATCTTTATTCAACCTTACTGTGATGTCAGCCAAACGTTGGTTGAACCTAGACTTTAATTTGGATTCTTTGGCAGGTTCTCCATCGCACATCTCTCAGCAACCCTGATGGTCTGGCTGTTGATTGGGTCAGTGGTAACCTGTACTGGTGTGATAAGGGACGGGACACTATTGAGGTGTCGAAGCTGAACGGAGCATACAGGACTGTCCTTGTCAACACTGGACTGAGGGAACCCAGAGCCGTAGCTGTGGACGTCCGCAATGGGTAAACAATGAAAATGCCCCTATTATGCTTTTTGGGATATTATCTTTCAAAGTTAATCTTTGATTTTTTTTTAAAAAGTGCAGATAAATGGAGTTATTGTCTCCTAAAAGACGGAATCAAATCTGACGCTGTTTTCTGCTGCCAAAGCAAATCCACTTTGATGAGATTAATTACTGTTCGTATCACTGAGTATCAAGAGCTGAGGAAGATCAGGAACTGAAATTCAGATATGCTAATGAGCGTTTGGTTTCTGACACGGTCGACCAATCACAACAGACTGGGCCATCTGACCAATCAGAGCAGAGCAGCTCTCAGAGAGGCGGGGTTTACATTTACATTTACATTTTTACATTTAGCTGACGCTTTTATCCAAAGCGACTTACAATTGCTATATGTCAGAGGTCGCACGCCTCTGGAGCAACTAGGGGTTAAGTGTCTTGCTCAGGGACACATTGGTGTATCACAGTGGATTCGAACCCGGGTCTCTCACACCAAAGAGGTTTAGAGAGACTGAATCCTTGATCGTACCGTTTCAGACACTGAGAGAAAAGAGCTGATGCTGCAGTGGATATTATGAGGAAATTAAAGTGTTTTTGAGCTGTGATGCATGTACTGTAAACCTAATGAGACACCAAAACAACATTAGACATTTAAACAACCTTTAAAATAGCATAACAGGGACACTTTAATTGTTTGTTTGTTATTCATTATTTTGTTCTCCTTTTCCTGTTTCTGCTAATATTCCTTGAAGGACGGTGAACTGAACGTGTCTTAACAATGATGTTTGTATTTGTCAGGTACCTGTACTGGTCTGACTGGGGTGATAATCCTCATATTGGCCGCATTGGGATGGACGGCACCAACAGAAGTGTGATCGTACAGGACAAGATAACGTGGCCCAACGGTCTCACTCTGGACTTCATCAATGATCGCATCTACTGGGCCGATGCCAGAGAGGACTACATCGAGTTTGCCAGCTTAGACGGAACCAATAGACACACTGGTGAGGGATAAACACAAGCCATTTGGTAAAGAGTCTGCAGGTTATCACAACCATTTTTGGTATTGAGTTCAGCAGCAGGATTGTGACTATAAACTGTAGTTAAGAAGATAATATTAGAAACTTTTAAGTATACATTTTTTTAAGTATATTTATATATATATATATATATATATATATATATATATATATATTATAACTGAGCATATGACAGATGATGAAGACATTGAACGGCAACATCGAATGTTGTATATGCAGGCTAATATACTTTTTCATAAGTTTAGTTCTTGTTCAGACAAAGTGCAGACATCACTGTTTAAAGCATATTGTACACCACTTGTATACTGCCAATTTGTGGACAAAATAGAATATCTAGCTTACAGAGGCTTCAAGTAGCTTACAATGATGTAATGAGAATTTTATTAAGGAGACCTAGATGGCATAGTGCAAGTGAGATGTTTGTAAGTGTGGGAGTTAACACATTTAAAGCTGTGTTATGGAATCTTATGTACAATTTTATCTACAGATTTAATGGTTCTAAAAATGAGATTACCATGGGTCTATCAAATATAAGATTTAGCACTACACGATATCAGTCTGAATTGTGGAAACACTGGTACTTTTGTATTTATGTAACGCATTGATGTATTTTTATTTTTTGTTTTGTTTTTGTTACTGTTGTTGTTTTATATGTTGGGTGTGTTTTAAAAATTGGGCCCTGAGTCTGTAATACAGTTTTGATTGATATATATATACATAACTTTAGTATCATTAAAAGGTAAGAGTTTTGTTTTATTGTGTAAGGTTGCTGCGTGTTTATTATGTTTGTGTAGTTAATAATCCCTATGTTTGTGTTGCAGTTTTGACTCAGGACATCCCGCACATATTCGCCATGACTATTTTTGAGGAGTACATCTACTGGACAGACTGGGAGACCAAGTCAATCAACAGAGCTCACAAAACACAGGGAACCAACAAGACCATGCTGATCAGCACACTACACAGACCCATGGACATCCACATCTACCACCCCTACAGACAGCCAGAAGGTCAGGACACTCATGAGCCGGAACAATTTGTCTAGGGATGGGAATCGAAAACCGGTTCCACTCGAGAACCGGTTCTAAATTTTACGATCCATCGATATTGTATGCCCTCGACGTTAACGAGTCCTCTTATCGATGCTCCTGCTCTGAGTCAGCCATAGTATGTACAGACCGTGAACTCACAACTGTCCCTTTTGTCCTTTATCAAGCACCATAGCACCGCGTCCAAAGATAATCTTTGTCCTGCAAAGTCTTATTTGATCAGTGAGTAAAATTGTCTCTCTCTGGTAATGTAGATGAACCGCTGCGCTTGTGACAGGGCGCATGTTAAACTGATCGAGCAGAGAGAGAGAGAGAGAGAGCCCCGGTCGCGCGCACGCACTCTCTCTCTTCGGAGCAAGGCGAAAGTAGGCTTCACCGTCTCAAAACTAAGCGCTGTCTTCCTCTCTCCCTCGCACATATTAATCAAAATAAACGACACGATGGTAAGGTAGGGAGACTAAAGTTTTATGTGGAGCATTCGGAGATTTGTTTTTCCTGAATTGCCGCTGGGTGTGAATTGTGCTAAAATACGTTGCCTTATCTTCTCTGAAAAGTCTTCCGCACATTCAGCTGACATAATCACACTTCAAATAAACGAAAAAAAACGATCCAGTGATGAAATGTTTTCTGTGATGACACACATCTTGTGGGATGTCCCAACTGGCGGGATAATCACACAACGCGCACACGTCCGATAATGACACGTCCAATTCGCGAACTAATGACTCATTTGAACCGATTCGTTTTAATGAATGGTTAAAACAACTGATCTTTCCAACACTGAACTCACGGGACGTTTAATCGGTGTATAACTAATCGGTAACACTTTACAATAAGGTTCCATTTATTACAGAAATTACATAAAAAGTACAGTTTGCTTAGTCAAGTGTAAGCATTAAAACGACTTGTTTCCCCCCCCCGAAAAAGACTACTTTTTCCCACACAGTGCTATCAGGAATCGATAAGAGAATCGTTAAAGAATCGGATCGATAAGCAGAATCGTTAGTGGCATTGATATTGATAAAATCTTATCAATTCCCATCCCTAAATTTGTCCCAGGAATTTTTTTCCCCCCAGACCTGTTGCTATCTGTATTCCACCAGTACTGTAAAGATTAGGCAAATTAGTCCAGTGACGTTAGACTGCGCGCTACTTTACAGTTCCCGCTGGATTTTAACCTCTGAATTTAAGCTTAATAAAGCCTGAACCTCGTCGTCGGTCCATCTGTCGTATTTTTTAAACTCCATTGTTGATTCGAATAGCAAACAACTGTTACTGCACGCACCGCAACAGATGGTGGTTAAAATGCTGCGTTGAGTCAACCAATGAAAATGCAGCATGAACTCATAAACGAATTATGCTTAGGGCACCAAAATGGCTTGCAGTGGTACTGCAAGTAACAATAATATTCGCAATAACATATCATTTTTCTAAATAATTAAGTAAACCTTATTTCTTAATTTATCTTTGTAAAGAAACCTCATTGCTTAACTGGCTAGTCTCTGCTGTCTCAGACGACAACATCACTTTCTGTCGGCCACTGTACCTCATTATTGGGTGCATTTCACAACCTCACCACTAGATTCCGCTAAAAATGACACTGTGCACCTTTAAGAGAATGTATTTTAACACAAAAAACTCTTAAGACGAGACACTACAGGTGAATAGGGTAAAATTTTTAACTAGCAGATATCACCATGAAACTTTCCCAGTTAATTACCTACATTAAAGGTGAGGTATGTGATTTGGAAAACGACCGGCAGATTTTGAAAATACACAATTCAAATGGTCCTACCTTCTTTCCTCCAACGCTGGCCCTGACTCCACCCATTCGAAGAACATGGACGCGCAATCATGCACGAGCGAATGACGATTTACCACTAATCATGGAACCGGCTTTTCTGACAAGATGCGCATGCGTCACGAGCTTTGAGTATGCGCACGAAGGGGGTCACGTGCGCTGGGGGGAGGGGGGTGGTGTACGACCGTTTGATTGACGAACTTACTGTCCAATGATTCTGGCTGGTCTTGGAAATGATTGGCTGAAGTTTTTCGAGTCCTGCCCGTTCCACAGATGATTAAATTGCTTAATTTTCATTTCAGTGCTTCTAACTCAGAGGGTTAGGAATAGGATTTCAAGTTATTTTGAAAAAATGGACAAAAAAGAGAATCACATACCCCACCTTGAAGATGAGAAAAAAATGTATTTCAAGTTTTCTGTAATTTAACGTTTAAATATGCAAATTAGGCACTATCTAATTAAATATGCGCTAATTTGCATATATTTTAAAAAACGAAATTTTGTATTGGACAAAGTCAGGTTCAAAATTAAAACTAGGTACAAAACTGGAAAATTTGGTGTATATAGGTACTGAACTGGAGATTTCGGACTTTGAGTATGAGGGAAAAGTCAATTTGAGAAAACGGGCTTTAAAGATTTATATTGTAAAACGAGATTGCGCATTTAATGTTAAATACCCCCTTTCACTAGAGAGAGAGCTTTTTAATGGTGTATGTGATGACAGGGTGCTGGCAGCTATCGCGGAGCAGCGGGATGATTTAGAACGCCAACTTTTGATGAATTTAGGCAAAATCTACCGCTGGTCTCCCTTGGTTGAAATCAGGGGCCCTAGAATCGTCACCACCTTTCGTCCCGCTAGCGACGGCCCTGCCTGTAATGTTGTGTTCTCTTCTCTCCCATTAGTCACGAATCACCCATGTCAGACAGACAATGGCGGCTGCAGTAACTTGTGTCTGCTGTCTCCGGGTGGTGGCTATAAATGTGCCTGTCCAAATAACTTCTACCTGGCCGCTGATGGGAAACAGTGCATGTCTAACTGCACCGCCAGCCAGGTGAGGGCATGATCATGAGATTAGTTAAACCCAGCCTGAGACAGAATAACACATAGCGTTTCTCATTTGAAATATGTACCTGTAACATCTCTCCTCAGTTTGTGTGCAAGAATGACAAGTGTATCCCGTTCTGGTGGAAGTGTGACACTGAGGACGACTGCGGAGACCGATCCGACGAGCCTGCCGACTGCCGTGAGTGATGTGGATTGTAGGAGAGACATTTTCACAGCCAAACCGTTGTGTAATAAGAGCACATTTGTAAATATTTCTTCCAACAGCTGAGTTTAAATGCAGACCCGGTCAGTTCCAGTGTGGCACTGGTATCTGTACAAACCCAGCGTACATCTGTGACGGGGACAACGACTGCCAGGATAACTCTGATGAGGCCAACTGCGGTACGTTTATGGACATATTTTAGGTTTTCATAGTTTTTCAGGTAAATATTTTTTTTAAATTGGCAAATTGTCACTTTAACTTCACTACAGTCAAAAGCAAATATCAAATGAACTCAATGAATCAGTGCGCAAAACACGCTTGACAATTCATTTGTCAATCGGACGTTTCCAGTTGCCGCTGTTCTCGAGTCAACAACTCACTGATTCAATGATTTGTTCAGAGTGAGTCTACAGTTAGCAATTCAAATCAAGCTGATGATTCAATTCGCAAATTACACTGAACAATTAATTTTTCAGTCGGAGTGGTAACTAGTTGCCGCTGTTTTTGAGTCAACAACTCACCGATTCAATGATTCGTTCAGAGAAAGTCTGCTGTTAACAATTCACTAGATTTTTAATGTCTGACTGAAAATGAGCAAAGAACTGGGAGGTCTTTGGTGCTTAAACCCAATTAATACTTCTGCATCAAACTCACGCCATGGCTACGTCGTAGGCTGTGTGTAGCGCGCGTACCCTTCGGTGTACCCTGACGTGCACCTCTCCAAAAATGTAACAACACATCAATGCTGATTTATAGTTCTGTGTCGGACCTGCGCCTGAGCATCTACACTGTAGACTACGCGTTGGTTTTCATTTATACTTCTGCGTCGTTGTCCGCGTTGACGCGCAATTACACCAACGCGTAGTCTACAGCGTAGAGGCTCCGGCGTAGGTCTGACGCAGAAGTATAAATCAGCCTTTAGTGTGTGCACGACTGATGGCTTGAAAAGTTACTAATGTTGAATATTTGTATTGATTATAAATGAAAATCTTATTTAGGTCATGACTGATAGTTATTTGTGTGCTAAATCTGTTGTGAAAGGCGAGCTGTTAAAACCCTTTGAATGAAATGCTTGAAATTGACACATTTGTGTATTACCTTCTGAACCCATGGCTTCTTTAGTTAAACACTAGTTAAAGTTAAATTAAGATAGATTAATGCCCATGCTGTAGCTGTTGATATAATGTTATAAATCTAGCATGTATGCATAGCATTCTACTTCAAATTTTTTAACATTTTGCCCCATGTGACGTTTTTATATCGTAGCCTATTCTGTTTGTCACCACACATTTACAAACACGTTGTCTTCAATTTTAAATGCTATATTCTATATTTAGTTTTTTTCACTTGTTTGAGCACAATTGTTTGCATTATTTTAAATTTTATGTTCTGATAGTGTATAATTTTGTATAAAAACAAGTACTTACTCAAGTAAAATTGTACTTACACTGGAGTAATATTTATTAGGGTATCTGTATCTGACACTGAGTTCTAATTGGATGAGGCTATAATCGAAGTCATTGTAAAATATCCATTATCTCTGGTAAAATTACTGTAAGGCATTGCCACTCAAAAGTCATTGCTTTAATTGGTATTGAGTTAATTTTACACACCTTTAGACTGAAAATATGAGAGTATAACTCAACTGGGTCCAGTAGGGCAATAACCATGTCAATGTTATAAGTGTGTATGTGTGTTTTGCAGATATCCACGTGTGTTTACCCAGTCAGTTTAAATGCACGAATCCCAGTCGCTGTATTCCAGGAATATTTCGCTGTAACGGCCAGGACAACTGCGGGGAAGGAGAGGATGAGAAAGACTGCCGTGAGTTTCTTTAAGAAAATTATAAAAATAGCGCTGCTAAAAGAACGAGGGATATAAAGCCTTTTGTGTTTTAATAATCGCACAAGGCCATGTCATGATTTTGATTGTAATGTGATTCATTGTATAGCCAAACATAAGCCCCTTTTACACAGATTTCCCAGAAAATACAATGATAATGTGTCCGGGGATTGTTTGATTTTGACTCGTTCACACTGCCAGTAACACTGTTGTTGAAACTTAGGGGTCAGTAAGATTTATTTTTTACGTAATGCATGAAAAATATGAAAAATTTGAAATATGAAAAAACTCAAAATATACTTCACTCCTTAGTGCATCTCTTAATGATGCTTAAAATTCAGCCTTGATCACAGGAATAAATCACATTTTAATATATTCACATAGAAAACAGCTATTTTAAATTGTAATAATATTTCACTGTTTTTACTGTATTTTTTACTTTAAAAAATGCAGCCTTGGTGAGCATTAGAGACTTCTTTCAAAAATATAAAAAAAAAACGTACAGACCCCAAACCTTTGAATGCTAGTATGTATTTGTATGCCACATGAATGGAGTGCATGAACACTTTTTATTGTAGTTTAGTATGTTCAGTCATGGCTTTAACACACAGGTGAGGCTAATATTTTTGAGAATGTGATTCAAGTATAACATGTTTTATTTGTGTGTAGCGGAGGTGACGTGCGCACCGAACCAGTTCAAGTGTGCCATAACCAAGCGCTGTATCCCGCGTGTGTGGGTGTGTGACCGTGATAATGACTGCAGCGATGGATCAGACGAACCCGCCAACTGCAGTAAGTGGACACTAATTATATACAATATCTATTTTTACCATTATCCTTTGCCAAGGATATTGATAGATAGAAGCTGGCATGTTTATAATCCCAAAATGGCTATATGCTGATATTATCATCAGCCGGTCACTTCTACCACTTAAAGGGATAGCTCACCCAAAAATGAAAATTATCCCATGATTTACTCACCCTCAAGTCATCCTAGCTGTATATGACATTCTTCTTTCAAACGAATTATGTAAAAAAATTATCCTGCCTCTGCCAAGCTTTGTAATGGCAGTGAATTGCTGTTTCTGTTTTGAAGTCCATTAAAGTGCATCTATCCATGATAAAAGTGCATCTATCCATCTATCCATGATAAAACTGCATATATCCATCTATCCATGATAAAAGTGCATCTGTCCATCATAAAAGTGCATCTGTCCATCATAAAAGTGCATCTTTCCATCATGAAAGTGCTCCACATGGCTCCAGGGGTTAATAAAGGCCTTCTGAAGCGAAGCGATGCGTTTGTGTAAGAAACATTTTCATATTTAACATGTTACAAAGTCAAATGCTAGCTTCCGGCCAAAAGCAGTCTACTTGCGTTTCATTTTCATTTTTGTGTGAACTATCCCTTTAATATCAATAGTAGCATCACAGCAGTTCTTTCTCTTATTTCTTTGTAGCTCAGATGACGTGTGGTGTGGATGAATTCCGCTGTAAAGACTCGGGCCGCTGTATCCCAGCGCGCTGGAAATGTGATGGAGAGGACGACTGTGGCGACTCCTCGGATGAGCCCAAAGAGGAGTGCGGTGCGAATACTACACTAGGACATGCCATTTAAACTTACTAGATTTATTCATTAGAAATTCTGTTTATTAGCGGGGCCGGTTCTAGGCATGGGCAGGGGTGGGCTGAGCCCACCCAATCAGAATTTAGGAACCGATAGTGTTAATCTGTTTTTACGATTTGTGCATTGATTAAAAGCAAACTGAGGTGGGTTCTGTGTTAAAAGGTTTGATGAAGGGCTGTAGAATGCCGCAAACAATCACAAAAATAACACCAGACATTTGCAGTAGCCTATATTTTTCCTTGAAAGCGAAGACGGGCAAAAATGTTTGCATGCTATCAAGGTTTGAATTATGAGTTGTATCTTCGTGAATATGTACACTGAACAAAATTTTTAACGCAACACTTTTGTTTTTACCCCCTTTTTCATGAGCTGATCTCAAAGATCTAAGACTTTTTCTATGTACACAAAAGGCCTATTTCTCTCAAATATTGTTCACAAATCTGTCTAAATCTGTGTTAGTGAGCACTTCTCCTTTGCCGAGATAATCCATCCACCTCACAGGTGTGGCATATCAACATGCTGATTAGACAGCATGATTATTGCACAGGTGTGCCTTAGGCTGGCCACAATAAAAGGCCACTCTAAATTCAGTTAAAATTTAGATTTTAAATTATTTTGGTCATATTTAAAATTAAATGTAAAAGTTTTGAATGTGATTAAAACTTATAATAGTTTTGCTCATTAAAGATTATTTTGGTAAAATTTAAATTTAAAAGTTTAAAATTTGATTAAAAATAGTAGTTTTATTAGTTAAATTTAGTTTATAATTTATATTTAAAATTATTGTTGGTCAAATTTAAAAGAAATTTTTAGATTTGAATGTTATTAAAACTTACAATAGTTTTATTCATTAAAAAATATTTTTGTCAAATCTATTTTTTTGTAATTGTAAAAGTTACAAGTTAAATTTAACGTTTTAGAGTTATTGTAGACCATATATATATTCTGTATATATATATATATTTGTTGTTTTAAACAGCATTAATATTGTGATTATATCCGCAGATGAGAGGACGTGTGAGCCGTATCAGTTCCGCTGTAAAAACAACCGCTGTGTCCCCGGCCGCTGGCAGTGTGACTATGACAATGATTGCGGGGACAACTCGGACGAGGACAAGTGTGGTAGGTTTTCACCGGCCACTGATGTGTGTGAAGTGAACATCAGGCACACATTCAGAGACACGCTTCATGTTACATCAGCACAGTGATGACAGCAGGAACAGAACGCACCTCTCAGACAGGAGATATGAAATGAGCAAATTCACACTGGCCCAAAAACCTGATCGTTGCCATTCTCATTTATTTGTTCATGAGCACATTGTTAATGAAAAAGGGGGCTTTTTTCATGCGTGCATGTTTCCGTTTCGTCCAGCCATTTACGCGTCTACATCTTGTTTTTATTCTTCATTTCACACTGCCACATTGATGTGGGTTAGAGGTAGGTTTCCATTCTCAAATGATCTTCAGGCCTGAAATGTTTCCTTCAGTGGCTGCTTCCTGATGACAGGGAGGCTTGAATGCTTTACTAAATGTTACTATACATAAAAATCCAATGCTATCTATTTTTTTATTGTGATCTACATGTGTTTAAAACTAAATGGTTAATGATTCTATAATCATGATAATCAAAGCCAATGACAATGTATTACTGAGCCTTTTCCAGTCTCAGCAGTGAGCCACTGTGAAGCCCATTCCTGCAGTTTTTGAGCAGTTATGATTTGAATTTGATTTGTTCCCCGCTGCTCCCAAAACACCCAAACCTCCATCTGTCCCTGTGTCTCCAGTCATATCACCTACAATCCCCTGCTTCTCCAGCCAAAGTGATGTGAATCACAAGATAAAAAAAGTCCAGGCCACATTTCACCACAAAATTACATTTTGTTGAAAGAAAATTAAGCTTGTTGGGGTTTTTTTTGTTGCACTGTGACATGATTTTTGATGGCAATGAAGCACATTTCCCCCCTAAACTTCTCATTGTAATATTTTTCAGACCTTTTACTTTTCAGTTTGTTTGTAGTTACTACTATTGTCAGTGTCGATTCTCACTATATTATTATTACGTTGATTTACTATGATACTTTTTTACTTAATGTGCAGTAAGCGATTTCTGAGAAACGCTGTTGAAAGTGGATCGTACCGAGCAGCATAACACACTTGTGGCCAATCAGCAGTAGGGGACGTGTCCACTCATTATGGGGGAGGAGAGGGAGTGAGACAATCAGCAGTAGGGGCGTGTCCACTCATTATGTGGGAAGAGAGGAGGCTTGTTCGACTTGAACTGGCGCTGCACAGACCGATCGGTTGATGACATCAAAGTACCGCGAGAGCGATTCAAAAGCATAAGGAGCCGTCTGCTCTCTAATCGCTCTCGCGGTACTTTGATGTCATCAACCGATCGGTCTGTGCAACGCTGGTTCAAGTCGAACAAGCCCAGGGAGTGAGCCAATCAGCAGTAGGGGCGTGTCCACTGATTATGGGGAGGAGAAAGAGTGAGCCAATCAGCAGTAGGGGCGTGTCCACTCATAATGTTGGAGGAGAGGGAGTGAGCCAATCAGCAGTAGGGGCGTGTCCACTCATTATTTGGGAGGAGAGGGAGTGAGCCAATCAGCAGTATGGGCGTGTCCACTCATTATGTGGGAGGAGAGGGAGTGAGCCAATCAGCAGTAGGGGCGTGTCCACTCATTATGGGGAGGAGAGGGAGTGAGTCAATCAGCAGTAGGGGCGTGTCCACTCATTATGGGGAGGAGAAAGAGTGAGCCGATCAGCTTCAGGAGGCGTGTCCATTCATGATGAGGGAGGAGAGATAGAGAGAGTGAGTGAGAGGGAGATTTGAAGAAAGAATTCAGAAAGAGAAATGGGTGAGAGACATTACAAAAATAAGGGTTATGATCAGGCAAGAGCTTTTAGGACCCGTGTTTAATAGTAGAGAAGCTTTCCAGCGCTGGAGAGAGCTCAGCGGGAACGCCTGAAAATGGACGCTGAGGTTGTGTTGTTTCTGCTCCATACGTGAGTAACTGGTTTTGCTGTGATACACAGAACCAAGATCTGCTATTGTTGTAATGTTAGCTCTAGTAACAGGACAGTTTTGAGTGTCAATGTTTGTCTGGTGATGCAGCGACTAACAACCAACTCTTGCTTGGACTTGTTTACTGTATGTTCAGTTTTTGTTCTTGCTTGTAGTTCTTTCGTCATCTTCGCTTTATTTTTCGCAAAGCATTATTTTTCTTCGCTTTAGCTATGATAAAGAAACACCCACTCTTGCATTGCGTGTTCATGCATTTTAGGGCTGGAAAAATTCAGGGAAGGGCGTGTTTGTTTTGGTTGATTTCAAATAATTGCTTATTCTCAGTAATCGCTTACTGCACCTGTAATGAGCTTAAATTATAGCCTGTACAGCAAATTCTACCTTGATGTACAATAGCTTTCAAAAGTTTGGGGTCAGTGAGAGCTTTTTTTTCTTCTTTTTTTAAAAGAAATTAATACTTTTTTCAGAAATTATTCAATATAGTAAATCAGTTAATAATGTTATAAAAGATGAGCATTCCAAATAAATGCTTAATTTGTTTATGTTAATAATGTTTAAACTTTCTTTTGAACAATTTTTCAAAGAATTTATCTGAAAAAAAAAATGTATCAGTTTCCACAAACTGTTTTCAACATTGATAAAAATCACTATATTAGAATGATTTCTGTAGGATCATGGGACACTGAAGACTGGAGTAATGATCACAGAAATAAATTACATTTTACAATTTTTTCACATACAACCATTTTAAATTGTAATAATATTTCAGAATATTACTGTTTTTAAAAAACTTTTGAAAAGTAGTGTATGAACACTACAATTAATACATATTTTTTTTAAATTACTGTAATGAGAATGAGATTTATTTTTGCACTATAACTAAGAATTAGGATACATTTTTTCATTAAAGAAATAAAGTCCCAATGGAAAATTATTTTTACACTAACAACAGGCTTTGTTTACTTTATACTAAATATAATTTGTTCTTTCTTTCTTTTGATTATGTAGTGAAATGTGACATGGACATGTTTTTGACTGGTTTTGTGTGATTCATCTGACTGTATGCTAAAATATGACAAGATACTATAGAATAATTATGGAGGTTTGTGTTGTGTGCGTGTCAGTGCCCAGGAAGTGCTCTGAGAGTGAGTTCGCCTGCACCAGTGGCCGCTGTATTGCTGGCAGATGGAAGTGTGATGGAGACCATGACTGCGCTGACGGATCTGATGAGGTACGTCACAAAACTATTCAGTGCAGGAAAACACACTTCAGCAGATTTTCCAGGGTTGAACACTAAGGATTTTTTCTAAGGGCCCACCACAAAAAAAGTAATAAATAAATAAAATAGGCCTAGTTTCTGTCTTTGTTGTTTTTGACCCATTACCTTTTATCACTACTAGACTAAATCATATGAATTTAAAATATTGTTAAAGACAAGTATACTTTCAGTAATAAAATAAGAGCTAATAATCAATTTTCGAAATGGCACAAATTCAGTAGAACAAATAAAATAAACACTGCTTTTAATGTTTTTCATGCAAGAAAATAAATTTTAATGTTAAATAGCACTGCATAGTCTTCACTGTATAAATTTAATATACATTAATCCTTATTAAAGTTACTAAAGTTATTCAGTCAAGAGCAGTGAGCGATTTGTTTTTTGTCCAGGTTTATTAGGCTGCTGTCACTTTAAGAGCTGCACTGATCCAATCTATTGTTACACTCATTTTATCTCTCAACTGTTTATGTTCACTTAAGATATAACAGACTACCGTAAAACTTCAAATAATAAGCCCGGGCTTTTATTTTCCCATATCGTCGGAACTGCACCGGCTTGTATTTGAGGCAGGCGTCTATATGAGACAAGCCTTTATAATTTAGTGTTGAGATGTTGTTCATTGAGATGTTGTTCCTAGAGTTTTTAATCTTTAAAAATCTCCAAATGCTCCACGTGAAACTGCGGTCTTCCGACCTTTTACTATTGTGTCCATTGATTTTGTTTAATATGCGCGAGGGAGAGAGAGAACAAGACAGCACTCGTGTTGTTTGGAGAAGTGAGAATGTCTCTCTCTCTTTGCTAGTTTGCGCCCTGTCAACCGCAGCAGTCATTCTATTCTACATCACTCACCGATCAAAAAAGGCTTTGGCGGGACAAAAATTTGGGTTTTAGAAGATTAAATACAACCCGAAACAAAAAAAAAGACCCGGCCTCTATTTGAGAGCCTATCCTCTTCGAGTACTATTGAACGAGCCAATGTAATTGGCGTGCGTGATTCGCATCACACACTCCGCCCCCGCGGCGCGGGTATAAATACGGAAGTGGATGCACGCACTAGTTGCTTTTCGCTGAGGAGCCGAGAGTAACCCGGGGTCAGCGGTGGTCCAGCGGTGGTGGCAAGGGGACTACGTCCTCCGTTCACTCCTTCAGGGAACGGTGGGTTGCATACGCAACCAGGATGTTCCCTTTCAGTCGATAACGTCAGACGTAGTCGACGGTCGACTGAATGGGGATAACCTTTGAAAACGCCACTAACGCTGCCACCTTCCAGTGCCTAAACCAAAGCCTCCTGATGCCCCCGCAAATTTAAGGCGGGGAAGGACAGGGCTTAGGCCAGGGAAGTCACTGCTTTTCCTACAGGACCACTGGGAAAGCGTTCCCCGTACATTGGAAGGAAGGGACGCTGCGGAAGCCATATCCAACCCAGAGGGAGGTAACGTGAAAAATACACATATGAACTGGGCGGAAACCGGGCAGTCTAACATATGTAATGTCACTGGGGTGGCTCCAGCCTAAGACGGGGGGAGACACACCGGACAGTGATGGCAGAGAGACTCTGCCGAGGGAAGACACGGGCTCACCGCAGGGAGCCGTATCGTGGAAGAAAACACATATGGGGTCACCGAAGGGACCGCAACATATGGACCCAGCCTAACACAGGTTCCACACTGCTTACGAGTGGTAGGCCTAACACCAGACGTTCCGCACGTCAGACGTCGGGGGGGTGTGGAGGAGCTCAACAGGGTTCAATTTTAAGGGAACTCAACTGGAGTAGAAAGGCGCACGTATCCAGTCCATAGGAGGGGAATGGCGCAGCAAGCCGACACTTGAACCGGGCTCACGGTGAAACTGGCTTCATGAGAAGGGAGCCCACGGGAAGCAGCGGTTCAACTAGGTGTCGTCCAGCCCCCAACTCTAGAATCTGTTTAAGCATATCGTCAATGCCCAGCACTTTACACTCATCATAGAGCTCAACACCTAAGTGGACATGTTGCATCTCGGATTTTTACCGAAATGAAGGCAAGCACTAGTGCGACTTTGCATGGAAACAGCCTTCCCTCTCTGCTGAATTCCAACAGATATTTGTAGAGCTGGTCTGAGGTCTATGGCTTGCGTTCTGTACACGTCCAAGCGAACGGACAGAGAAGCCAGGGCTGGATCTGCCTCCTCCAGGGTAACGCTTGCAGGCTCACCACCTGCTCCTATTACGGGAGAGGTAGGAACCTTGGGCACAATCCGAGCCGGGGTCTCAGCTTGTGAGAGTTAGCCGGCCCAGACTCCAGGCACAATACGTTGACCGAAAGCGAGCAAGTCCCTACCCTCTAGTAGAGACCACGCGAGCAGGAGAACTGATATAACAGAATTTTTAACTCACTGCCTGCAGTGGCTCAGAGGCGGTCTCTGCAGTGCATCGCACCAGGGACAAGGCCCAAGAGGATAAAGAGGGACGCAAGGATTTACAAGACCTTGCTCCTCAGGAACCTGACGATCAGAACGTGCTTCTGCACACTTCTGCAACACGATGAGCGTTGTTTAAACACTGAGGCAACATCATTTTGAGGGTGAAGGAAAACAGCCTACTCCAACCCATTTTGCAGGAAAGAGAGCATTGAAGTGATCGAAAAGCTTTCAGGATCTCCTCTGGAGAGAAGACGCGCTCAACGACTAGGTTCCACTTCTAAAGGCGTAAGCACGCTACCCATTTCTAGGGGGTGCTCGCAGAAGTGATGGTAACTATCACATGCCTGTGATAGCCACCTGAACCTCCGCGTTCAGATGTAAGACCGCCCGGAATCTCCGGGGGAAGAACGAGTGTGCCATCGTGCCCCGTCCCTGAAAGAGTTTTCAGGGGAAGTCAGGAAGGCTGTTGATGGGAACCAGGTCTAGTTGGGCCAATAAGGGGCAACTATGAAGACCTGTTCCTCTCCTGACTTGGCACGTAGGTGCAAGCGACGGGCGCAAAAAGACAGGAGCATTGCTCAACACAACATGTAAAGATCACTGGGCTTCGGAAGCATTTTCTGCTCAGCACTTGAGTGTGATAAGTTCACTGAGCTTCAGGAGCATTCCTGCTCAACACCTGAGTGTGATAAACTCACTGAGCTTCAGGAGCATTTCTGCTCAGCACTGCGTGTGATGAATTCACTGAGCTGCAGGAGCATTTCTGCTCAACACCTGAGTGTGATGAACTCACTGAGCTACAGGAGCATTGCTGCTCAACACCTGAGTGCGATGAACTTCACTGAGTTTCAGGAGCATTTCTGCTCAACATGAAGTGTGATGAATTCACTGACTTGAGCAGGCGCAAGGCGACCATGAGTCGCAGTCGCTTTTAGAAGGCTCACTGGGATTAGACGCATTTCTGCGGGCCCCTGGGGCAGCTGAGAGCCAGTGTTTGTCCAAGGGTAGTCCGCTCGGTTTATAGAAACACTGGCAGGAAGACGAAACCGGAGGGGCAACTGAGCGGCCCCGGAATGATCATGACCCAGCTGGACCCAGGGGATGGAGTCTCCACTTGCCCTGGCTATAACTGTCGTGAGGCTCGATGGCGGCACGATTGAGTAGAGCGGGAAGAGTGGAACAAAGCGTCCTCAGAAGCTTCTGACTCCAAGGAGGAGGTGACGGGTGAGTTGTGACATGCAAGGGAAGCTTGCGCAACGGTCACAATGTCTAACAACTCGAGGCACGAATGCCCGTGTAGTCGAGGGTCGCCCCGGCCCCCGTTAAAACACGCCCTTTGTACATGGCCCCTCTGTTGAAGAGGGTTTGGCAGCAGACCGGGATGAACTATAGTCACACAGGGTGAGCTGCTCTGCCACGATCACCTCAGGACTCGATCATGAAGCTAGCGCTGAAGCGGTCACATATGGAGGAAGCCAAAGGCTGCAACTACCATATACCCCAGGAGCTTCTGAAAGTTCTTTCAGTGGGACCCTTTCTCACTTCAAACACCAGCTGAACACATTCTCATTGGAGAGACGTGTTAGACCGAGTCCATCTCCAAAACTGATAAAGAGATACTCAGCCCGTGGGCGAGATTACTCTCTTCCAGTTGACCTGAAGACCCAACGGGCTCTGGAGCAATCGAGAGGAAGGACACTGTAGTTATACTCCACCCTTACACGCAACACACAGGATGGCCTGCGGTGCGGAAGGTAGAGATCTGAAGCATATGTCTTTCAGGTCGGAGCTGCAGACCGATCTTGGGCCGAGATGGTCACGACCCACCACCTAGTAGCACGAAGAACGAGTTTACAACTGGCCTTCGTACCGGCTGGAGGAGCTGCTATATCAAATCCTTCGCCAGCAGGATAAGATAAGCACACACAAGTCAGGAGGACTGCTCAACACTCGGTGTGATGAATATCACTGAATTTTCAGGAGCACGACCTCAACACCTAATGTGATGATTATCACTGACTTGAGCGGGGTAGCCGAGCCTGAGGTGGGGCAGCAAAGTAGAGAGAGTGGTGTTAGTGTGCTGTGCAACACTTACCTGTCTCCACTAGCGGCAGGGTGCGCGTGAGAAGGTGGATGACCGGGTCCTCGAACGCACCAAGCTGCCTGCTGTCGACCAAGGGGGAACTGAGGGGTGTAAGGCTATACAGGGTCACACCCGCCAGACTGGCCCTCTTGGGACCCAGGAACAGATGAAATTGCTCTCTCTTTGAAGTGTGGGTACCGCTTGCTCCGCTTTTTTTTTTTTTCAGGGAGCTAGCGGCGGAACAGACACACACACAAACAAAAGGCTCCACCAGGCCCTCACCCGGGGGGAGGGAGTGATCGTGCCACTCCAAGAGCATCTCATCCATTCCTGGGCGGCCCGCTCCGGAATGCTTTCGCTGTCGCTTTCCACCTGGCTTGGCAGTGCCTGGAGCGGGCTGGGCGTCTCTACTGCGGTCGGCTCCATGCTGAGGCCTGGGTGGAGGCTGCTGCGGAGGCCCAGCAGGAGCGGCGGCCGGGGAACGCCCACGGCGACGAGCAGGCGGAGGAGCTGCCACCGGCGGCGGGTGGAGGCAGCAGCTGGCCACCGGGGCAGGATGTGCTGGATGACCTCCGTCTGCGCTTGAGCGGCAGAGAACTGTTGGATGCAGTTCTCCACTGCGTCGCCGACCAGCCCAACCTGGGAAATTGGGGAGACCAGGAACCGATCCTTGTTCGCATCCACCATACCAACCAGGCTGAGCCAACGAAGGCGCTACTGGACCACCACGTTGGACATCGCCAGACCGATCACGCACGCTACGACACTCGTGCCCCGGAGGGTGAGGTCGGATGCAGTGCGGTGCTCACCTATGAGCGCACGGTCTGGATTACCCTCGTGCATGCCATGGGTGCCCTAGCCTGCAGCAACGCCATGGCATGCAAGAGGAAGCGGCTTGCCCACAGGCTTTGTAAGCTCTGCCCGTTGGAACGGACGAAACTCACAGGCCTTAGGGGGGAGACGAGGATCCCCCCAAAAGGCAGCGGCCACCGGACACAGGTGCACCTGTGTCGACAGACCGCTCCAATGGAGGGACCCTTCGCAACCCTTCACTGTTCCTCCTTCAAGGGTAATGAGGGGGAAAAGCTATTCAGGCAGTTTCTGGCAGAGAAAGATGCTGTTCACCACCTGTAAGTTCTCTATGCATTTCGGGAAAGAAAGGCACTGGGGCGGTGAGCTGAGAACCAGCGCGGCCCGCCCCAAGACACCAAACTCCAGATTCCAACCGAGACTGAACGGGACACGGTGGAGGTTCCACTCGAGCCCGGCAGCCTCGGCGGCCCGTTTCAGCATAGCTGATAATTCTGGATCCGGCTCGGGCAACATTGAACTCCCGAAGGGAGACAATGCAGCCGAGTCATCATCTCTAGAAGTCAGCTCACCCTCCGATGCTGCAATCGACGTCCTGTCCTCCAGGGGAGCCCAAAGTGAAACCGCTGGCCCACCCATTACAGATGGACCAGCAGACAACACATGAGGCTCCAGTGGTTGCAGTGGAAGGGAGGAGTGAGGAGCCCACAGGGAATGGTTACCGGGCGGGACATCCAACACTATCCTCCGGTCACCCATCCCATGGTAATGGGGACTCGCTCTCCGCGTTTAACGAAGGCGGGTCTCGCCTTCAACACTGCGACAGTCATGTTCCCACAGTGAAAACATGAGCTGTCCACAAAAGCTGTCTCAGCGTGCTGTAAGCCCAAACACGTGACACAACAGTTGTGACCATCAGAGAGAGACAGGGAACGACCGCACCCAGAAACGCACGGGCGGAATGACATCTTGAAAAAGACGCAAACGCACCCGTGTTGCTCTTTCAGAAAATAGGACCGTCACCAGTGCCGGAGCACACAGGGGAATGACCGCGGCAACACTGAACAGAGAACTGAAACAGTGAATCACTCACTTTTCCGCCCTCTAACCAGCCATCAACACACACAAACATTAAGAAATTTGTTGCTGTTAAAACAGCAGTTGAGAGCTCAAAGCTCGCGATCACCGCTGCACTCGCACTGCAGAACACCAGCACTGGGAGAGTCTTCCTGGAGAACACCGACACACTCGCTCGTTGTAGACAACAGCACTCTCAGAGACATCAAATGATCGGCTCCGAAGCGAAAGGCAACTAGTGCGTGCATCCACTTCCGTATTTATACCCGCGCCGCGGGGGCGGAGTGTGTGATGCGAATCACGCACGCCAATTACATTGGCTCGTTCAATAGTACTCGAAGAGGATAGGCTCTGTAGCGAGATCCCCATTCAGTCGACCGTCGACTACGTCTGACGTTATCGACTGAAAGGGAACTCAATTTATCATTCGCATCATAGGCATTCTAGATGCGCACATCGGATGTGTGGACACAAAACTTCTCACACTATTGAGTTGAGTTCTCTTTTGCCTCTTCTTGCGCTTGAATAGTTAAATTGTCAAGGTTTAAAACATGTGCAAATGATAAACTTTCGTGATCCAGCACTGGCCCGATCAGACAAGTGACCGTTTCCTCAACTGTCCCGAACGAACGACATTTACACTGGCTTCGGGCCATTGGGCAGTCCTTTTTGTTGAGCCCTATTGTCATAAATAGCAAACAGTCATTGCAGTATGTATTGTGTGTGTTTTGCAGAACGGCTGTGATGTGAAGTGTGATAATGACCAGTTTCAGTGTAAGAACGGTCACTGTATCCCGTTCCGCTGGAGGTGTGATGCTGATGCTGACTGCATGGACGGCAGTGACGAGGAGAACTGCGACACTGGAGGTTAAACATGTTAAAGAAAGAGTTCACTTTAAACTGAAGCTCCAGCAATATTATGTTGCTTTGAACCTGGACTGTATTCTGTTTTAGGGATTTTTTGAAGAATCTTTTCCATATAATGATAATTTATCATACCCATGTTTGTCATGGTCCATAAAATAACTCCATACATTTGTGAACTACATTGCATGTCTCCTACAGTCATACCTTTTGGTCTGTTCCTCACACAAAGCTATATTGTAATTATTTGCTAAAATCCCCTGCATTTATCCCACATTCTTATCCAGATTCAGTTTCCTAAACTGTTTAAAGTTCAACTGCAAGTTGTATGGAATACTGTTATGGTTGTTTTTGGAAAGAGCAGCTAAAAGAAAAAAGAAAAACACTCAAAGTAAACATATTTGAAAATTTATTAGGGTAAGTAAATGATTATTTATGGGTGAACTGTTCCTTTAAACAACAGCATTACCCACACTGTAAATCAGTGCCTGCAGTATTAATTAGAGTGATCAGACTGTCTGGAGAGGGTTTTAGTATTCAAGGAGGCCTTTCTCAAGATTCTCTGCCAAGTGTTTTACACACACACACACACGGTAATTGCTGTGCGGTTGTGCTGGAATGAATACAGATGAGTTACACTGTGTGTATGTGTGTGTGTTTGTGTGTTAGTGGGTCGATTCTGCCCCCTGGATGAGTTCCAGTGTAATAACACTCTGTGTAAGCCGCTGGGCTGGATGTGTGATGCTGAGGACGACTGCGGAGACAACTCAGACGAGAACCCAGACGTGTGCAGTGAGTAGTTTAATTTTTTAAACTCAATTAGCAATTTATTTCCCCTTAGACTCCCTCGGAAATACTTCCCTGAACTGTGATACAAGCATGAGGGCTGTACAATATGGCTCAAATCTTACATCAGGCTTTGTCGTTTTATATCAAAGTAAACGTATTTTTGGGGGGAAATTAAAGCAGAGATGTTTAAATATTAAATCCCCTTCTATTAATGCCTATTTTTGAATAATTCAGTGAATTAAACACTTCACAAATCAAAAATAGTTTGTGACGTTCAATTATTTCCTCTTTTTATTTGAAACTTGATAGACGAAAGCCAAAAAAAATTCAGATAAAGGCCTGTTCACACCAAGGACGAAAACTATAGTGAAAACAATAAAGATAAAGTTTTAAAAATCATTCTAAATGTATACAAATACTTAGAATAAACAACTAATATATATGTATTGCTATAGTTATCATTAGTCTGAAATAATTTAGAGTTTAAAGTAAAATAACTCAAAACAAGCAAACGTCTCGGGTCACGTGATTGTAACCCTGTTTCCTGAAAAACGGGAACGAGATGCTGCGAGATGCTTGATTCAGCGCTCTGGGAACACTTTTTGTTGTGACCAGCTCTGAAATATGTGTGCAACACGTCAATGAAATTGACTTGTATTGCCTCGGACACTAACGTCATCGGAATGCATGCTCACCAGAGGCTATAATTAGATGTGGCACAGGTGCATCGACAGGTATCATTTTGTCTGTATAGCAGTCCTGGGACATCCTCAGTGCGGCAATGAAGCGCAGCATCTCATTCCCACTTTTTCAGGAACAGGGTTACTGTCAAGTAACCCGAGAAATTCCCTTTCAAAAACTACTCTCAGTGCTGTGCTTGATTCAGCGCTCTGGGAACGAGAATACCCACAACGCCGCACTGGGGGTGTCTGGACCCCTCACGGTTGTGTAGTGTGAACTCTACTGGCCACTGGCTACTGGCTAGTGCGGTGGATGTAGGCCAGAAGAGCACGGACTGGACACAGTCTTTGAAGTTTCTCCTGATCCGGCGTTGTGAACTGCGGAGGACAGAAAGAAAGGAACCGTAGGCAGGTGGTCAGAATGAGGATGCAAAATTGCTTTCACCATTCCTGGGGCAAAGTCTTAGCTGGATGGCGAGACAGACAGAGCCTGCAAAAAAAAAAAAAAAAACGAACTCTAGAGTCAGAAGTTTTTCAAGAGGTTCAAAGGGTGTCTCAAACAGACTCTCAAGGACTATAGCTAAAGGCCTCATTATGCTTCTGCGTCAACTCCAAGGCGTAGCTACGCCGTCACTCCTACGGCGTCGTGGCCGTTTTATGGTTCTGCGTCAGGTTGAGTTGCATCACGGTTCATCTGACTGTCAAGTAACCCGAGAAGTTCCCTTTCAAAAACTACTCTCAGTGCTGTGCATGATTCAGCGCTCTGGGAACGAGAATACCCACAACGCCGCACTGGGGGTGTCTGGACCCCTCACGGTTGTGTAGTGTGAACTCTACTGGCCACTGGCTACTGGCTAGTGCGGTGGATGTAGGCCAGAAGAGCACGGACTGGACACAGTCTTTGAAGTTTCTCCTGATCCGGCGTTGTGAACTGCGGAGGACAGAAAGAAAGGAACCGTAGGCAGGTGGTCAGAATGAGGATGCAAAATTGCTTTCACCATTCCTGGGGCAAAGTCTTAGCTGGATGGCGAGACAGACAGAGCCTGCAAAAAAAAAAAAAAAACGAACTCTAGAGTCAGAAGTTTTTCAAGAGGTTCAAAGGGTGTCTCAAACAGACTCTCAAGGACTATAGCTAAAGGCCTCATTATGCTTCTGCGTCAACTCCAAGGCGTAGCTACGCCGTCACTCCTACGGCGTCGTGGCCATTTTATGGTTCTGCGTCAGGTTGAGTTGCATCACGGTTCATCTGACCAATCACAGCCCTTGTGGTGTGCGTCGCCTCGACGCGTAGTTACAATTTTTTGGAGGTGCACGTCGAGCTACGGCGGAGGGGTTCGCGGCGACGCAGAGGGGTCTGCGGGGGTACGCCGTCGATTCGACGCAGAAGCATAAAACGTCCCGGGTTACGTATGTAACCCTAGTTCCCTGAAGGAACGAGACGCTGCGTGAAACGCTGCGGGAACGCCTCTTGCGTTGTGCGTCATGAAGCACGTATGGAATCAGCCCAATGGCGAGACGGAACGTCACGAGTGACGTCATCGACCAGGAAACTATAAAGCACACCCCTGAACACAATGGCAACAGCTTCTGGAAAAAGTCTGAAGCAAGTCGATCAAGGGAATGCCGGGAGTATGGCAACGACACGCAGCGTCTCGTTCCTTCAGGGAACTAGGGCTACATACGTAACCCGGGACGTTCACTTTCAGGAATGTCGAGCTGCGTGAAACGCTGCGGGAACGCTAATACCCACGTCGCCATAAGAGCAAGTGACCGACTGTGTGAATCAAAGATTAAATTCAGCCGAAAGCACCTGCGCCCCAGGGGTGGAGCTGAGGTCTAGTTCATAAAACCTGACGAAAGTATGCGGTGAGGACCAGCCTGCCGCATCACAAACGTCCTGGAGGGAGACTCCTGACAATAAGGCTTTGGAAGCCGCCATACTCCTGGTAGAGTGAGCTCGGACAGCCAAAGGTGAAGGCTGACCAACCGACTCATAGGCAAGTGAGATGTCCTCAACCACCCACTTGCTCATCCTCTGCTTAGACACTGGGGACCCCTTCTTAGGTGGTCCAAAACAAACGAACAGCTGTTTTGATTTTCTCCACAGGGCAGCTCTGTGGACGTAAGCATCTAAAGCCCGAACAGGGCAGAGCAGATTAAGTTTTTCCTGATCAGATGATGTAAAAGGAGGAGGACAGAAGGCCTGCAGAACTATAGGTCTGGCCACATTGGTAGGAACCTTAGGGACATAACCTGGCCTGGAGTGGAGAAAAGCCTTCACCATCCCAGGTGAAAACTCCAAACACGAAGCAGCAACCGAGAGAGCCTGAATATCTCCGATTCTCTTAAGAGAAGAAATGGCAAGGAGAAAAATAGTCTTCAAAGTAATAAACTTATCAGCAACTTCTTCAATAGGCTCAAAGGGAGCTAGGGAAAGACCTTCTAGGGCGATAGCTAAGTCCCATGCTGGCACCCTCGTGCGGACTACAGGCCTCAGCCTCAAAGTACCACGAAGAAAGCGAGTTATAAATGGGTGTCTCCCCAGAGAGACTCCACTGAAAGGGACATGGTAAGCAGCAAGTGCCGCCACATACACCTTTAGTGTGGAGGGGGATAGCCCTGAGTAGAAAAGCTCCTGCAGGAACTCCAGCACTGCACCCACTGGGCAGTTAACTGGGTCCAACAGGTGTTCTCCACACCAAGAAGTGAAGAGCCTCCACTTCAAGGCATATAACCTCCTCGTGGAAGGAGCTCTGGAATGAAGGATGGTCTCAACAACCTCGGTTGAGAGACCAGCCCCTACGAGCTGGGCCCCCTCAGAGGCCAAGCCCATAGCTTCCACAACTCTGGGCGGGGGTGAAGTATCAACCCGCTCGCCTGAGAGAGAAGGTCCCTCCTGATCGGAATCTCCAGAGGAGAGCCGTCTAGAAGAGACACTAGGTCCGTGAACCACACTCGGGCCGGCCAAAACGGGGCTACCAATAATAGACTGACCCCGTCCCGGCGAACCCTCTCCAGAACTCCTGGGAGCAGAGCAATCGGGGGAAAGGCGTACAGGCGTGACCTCGGCCACGCCTGCACCATAGCGTCCAACCCCAGCAGGGCTGGATGACTGAGAGAAAACCACAGTGGACAGTGTGATGTCTCCCTGGACGCAAATAGGTCTACCTTGGCACGACCGTACTGCATCCAAAGGAGCTCCACCACCTCGGGGTGGAGTCTCCATTCCCCGGGCCTCGGCCCCTGCCTCGACAGGATGTCCGCTCCCTGATTTAAATACCCCGGGAGATAAATCGCCCTCAATGAGAGAAGCTTCCCCTGGGACCATAGAAGGACCATAGAAGCCAGATTGTATAACGGGCGAGAGCGCAGACCCCCCTGATGGTTTATGTAAGAGACCACCGATGTGTTGTCGGACCGGACAAGAACATGATGACCTCTCAGGTCTGGCAGGAAGTGCTTCAGAGCCTGAAACACTGCCAACATCTCTAGACAATTTATATGCCAAAATCGATGATGGTCCTGCCACAGACCCTGGGCTGGGTGACCACTCATGATCGCCCCCCAGCCTGTGAGGGAAGCATCTGTCGTTAGCGTTACACGACGACAAAGAGCTCCCAACACAGGTCCCTGGGACAGAAACCAAGGATCCCTCCACATGACCAGAGCACGGAGACAACTCCATGTAACTTTGATCACGCGGAGGGGGTTTCCCCTCGGGGAGAACCCCTTGGTCCTGAGCCACCACTGTAATGGTCTCATGTACAGCAGGCCGCAGGATATAACACTGGACGCTGCTGCCATCAGACCCAGCAGTCTCTGGAACTGCTTTACAGTTAGCAACTGGCCTAGCTTTACTCTTTTTACAGCTGAGAGAATCGAAGTGATGCGGGCAGGCGACAGGCGAGCCCGCATTGCCACAGAATCCCATAGTACCCCCAGAAAAGATGTTATCTGTGATGGAGATAGAACACTCTTTTTGGCATTCAGCCTCAACCCCAATTTCTTGATGTGTGTGAGGACGACATCTCGATGCCGAGCCGCTTGCTGCTGCGATTGAGCGAGAATCAACCGATCGTCTATGTAATTCAGTATACGAACGCCCTGGAGCCGCAGCGGGACTAGCGCTGCGTCCATGCACTTCGTGAACGTGCGGGGAGATAAAGCTAGGCCAAACGGAAGAACACGATATTGGTACGCTTCGCCCCCGAAAGCGAACCTCAGGAACTTCCTGTGTTGCGGAAGGATGGAGATGTGGAAGTATGCGTCCTTCAGATCTATCGTGACAAACCAGTCCTCGGACCTGATTTGTGACACGATTTGCTTTAGCGTAAGCATCTTGAATTTGAGCTTGGCTACAGCACGATTTAATAGGCGCAGATCTAAAATTGGACGCAACCCCCCATCCTTCTTTGGAACGATGAAATATCGGCTGTAATAACCTGACTCCTCGCTGGGAGGAGGAACCCGTTCTATAGCCCCCTTTTGAAGGAGCGTTTTCACCTCTTGTTCCATTACCAGAGCCTGCTCGGGGCCCACCACGGTGGGCAAGACCCCGTTGAATCGAGGAGGAGGAGATCTGAACTGAATAGCATAACCCCTTTCTATCGAATGCAGAACCCACTGAGATATTTTTGGAAGACTTTTCCACTCTGCCAGAAAATCTACTAAGGGTACCAGCCTCTCGAGGCTGGCCTCTGGAATATTTTGAGCAGCAGACACAGCGCCCTGTAACGGTGCACCGGCAGGGGACGACTGGTCTGACTGCTCTAGACCCCTCCTCAGAGGGGGCGAGCGTCCCTCGGGAAAGCGCTCACTGGGCTGGTCTGCGCCCCGACACGAAGGTGGGGTTGGCAGAAGGGACCCCTGAGGGCACCGTGAGAGAACGGGCACCGTCTGAAGCGGTGAACACCTCCCTCTCACGGTGGGGACCACCCTCAGCATCCTGACACCAGTGTCGTCAGGACTTCTTAGACGAAGCCTTCCTAGCGCTAATGACTGTCCTCAGATCAGTCTTACCACTAGAAGGCTTCGCCTGAGACTGTCGCGTCTGTTCCCACTGTTTAGAAGGGGGGCCACGAGACGCGACACTCTGCCTTTGTTGCGCCATATGTGAGGAGCTAGTCGACGGCTTGGTCTGCCCTCGCCCAGCAGACCCTGGGACATGAACTTTAAGTGGGAGGAATTTTTGAAAAGCTGCAGCTTGTTTCTTTTCTTCCTGAAATTTATCTATGACCGTGTTTACCGCGTCACCGAATAAACCAGATGGAGAAAGTGGAGCATCCAAAAGAAAAGCTTTCTCTTTATCCTTCATATCAGACAGATTAAGCCACAAGTGTCTCTCTGCGGCCACCGGGGCTGCCATAGAACGGCCCATTAGTTTAGCCGATTCCCTGGTGGCACGCAGAGATAAATCTGCAGCCTGACGCAGTTCTCGAACCACGTCAGTGCTGACCTCCTCACTCTCTCTCATATCTTTTAAAAGATCGGCTTGGTATGCCTGCAATATTGACATCGTGTGCAGACACGCCGAAGCCTGACCAGCCGCCGAATAAGCCTTACCCACCAGAGCCGAAGTATATCTGAGAGGCTTGCTGGGTAAAGCTGGTTTCTTAAGAGACGAGGAAGACTCAGCAGAAAGATGGCTAGCTAGAGTCTCCTCCGCCTTGGGCATCGCCCCATAACCATATAACTTAGCCCCCGATATATTAGAATATGTGGAAGTCAGGGGGCTAAACACACGATAAGAGGCGGGTCTCTTCCACGACCTCGACACCTCGGTGTGGAGACCGGGAAGAAACGGAAGGCACCGCCGTGGAGGCTGAACGCGGGAAGGCAAAAATCTTTCGTCAAGCTTGCTTTAGAAACATATTCCTGCCTAACAGCTGGCCACTCAATGCTTAGTTTTGATACAGCACGAGTGAGCACCTCCATAAGCTCCTCCTGTTCAGGGGAATGAGGTGACGAGTCCTCAACATCCCCTGTCTCAATACTGACCACATCCAGCTCCTCAGAACTGGATAGCTCAGTATTGGTGCCTCAGCCTGGGGGGAAGAAACCACAATGCGTGCTTCCACACCCGGAACTGAGGCACTGGAACTGGCAGGTAAAGGCTGAGATAAGGCAGAGCCCGTCTCAAACCCCACTGACAGATCCATTTGCGATCCCCGCGACAGGCGCCGCCGCTCTGCCTCGACAGAAGCGGGACCCGAGCCTTGGGGAGCGCGAACTGAACCACTCTCCTCGAAGAGTGATCGGCGGGAGCGGAGCGTTCTTAATGGAAAACGCTCGCAATGCTCACAATCAGCCCCCTCGAGAGCTGACTGGGCATGCTGCACTCCCAATCAAACAACACACAGATCGTGTGTATCCCCACCTGTGAGAAAACGAGTACAGGGGGGAACACACTTTCTTTCTGCTCGCTCGTCATACTGATATATGTGAATATATATATTGTTTTTTTAAGTGAAAAACTCCTGCCTAGCAATCACTAAGAACAGACAAAAACACAGGGACAGATTCACACACAGAGCGCTTGCTGAAGACAACAGAAGCTGTCGCCATTGTGTTCAGGGGTGTGCTTTATAGTTTCCTGGTCGATGACGTCACTCGTGACGTTCCGTCTCGCCATTGGGCTGATTCCATACGTGCTTCATGACGCACAACGCAAGAGGCGTTCCCGCAACGTTTCACGCAGCTCGACGTTCCTGAAAGGGAACAGGCTTTAGTCCCATAAAGGGATCTTGGTTCTAACAGGAGGCCTCAGTTGCCCTGCCCAACAAACGAAGCGGACGAGCAGAGGATGGTTCACGAGTGGAACCCCATCAATCAATGCGTGGCAAGCCGATAAAGTGGCCACATAAACCCTGAGAGTGGTGGGGCATGTGCCTGCAGATAATTTTTCCTGCAAGAAGTCCAAAACTAAAACAATCAAGCAGTTAACTTGATCTGCATTACATGCAGTGCACCACCTTTCAAAGACACCCCATAACTTATTCTTATGGAGGGGGCCCTAACACTGAGAATGGTCTCTATAACTTCAGGTGAAAAGTCAGTGTCCCTCAATTGCTACCCTTCAGGGGCCAAGCAAGAAGGTTCCACATCTCAGGCCGGGGATGAAATATTGTCTCCTGCGCTTGAGACAGAAGGTCCCTCCTTTCTGGTATCACCCAGGGCGAGCCGTCGGGGAGAGATATTATCTCCGAGAACCAAACTCTGTTCGGCCAACGCTGCACGATCCTTGTTTACAAACTCTAGCTAGGAAACGCATACAGGCACATTCTGGACCATGTATGTGCCATTGCTTCCAGACCACAGAAGTAGATGGGACATTGAGAAGGTTCATCTCTGCTTTGTAAAATCTTTCCCAGATTTGTTTCACTACCTCTGGTGGAGTTTCCATTCTCCCGTTTGTATTCTCTGTCTGGACAGTAAATCTGCTCCCACATTTGAGTCACAGGAGTTCGTCCTGAGCCCGAAGAAAAATCTGCTGTGCTAGCCCATTTATGCGCAAGAGCGCAGACTGCCCTCTTGATTTATGTAAGAGACTGCCGCCGTGTTGTCCACCCGCACTAGGACATGGCAACCCCTCAGCTGCTGGGGGAAGTATTTCAGGGCCAGAAATACAGCCATCAACTCGAGGCAGTTGATGTGCCAATTGAGCTGATGACCCTCCAATACCACGTAAACTGGACAACCACCTAGGACCGCTCCCCAGTCCGACAGTCTGTCGTTAGCATTTTGTGCACCTAGATTGGGACCCAAGGTGAGAAACTGGGGTCTGAGCCACATAGAGAGGGTACATTCATAATTCAAAATGCGGATGCCCTAAAGTCGCAATGGAGCCAGTGCTGCATCCATGCACTTTGTGTATGTGCGGGGTGATAAAGCTAGGCCGAATGGAAGAACCCGATATTGATAAGCTTCACCCCCGAAAGCGAACCTCAGGAACTTCCTGTGTTGTGCCAGTATTTCTATGTGAAAATATACAATGAACAAGAGAAGAGATTGCAGCTCTTGTGATAGTAAGTGCGCCTGCTCCGGTTCCAAGGTAGTGGGGACCACCCTTGAAACACAGAGGATGGCAAACAAACTGGATCCTGTAACCTTTTTCTACTGTCGTTAGGACCCACGTAGATATACCCGGCAGTAGCTCCCATACTGCCAAGTACTCTGAAATGGATACCAATTTTGATACTTCCCTCTTGGGGGATTTGGTGTGTTTTTTTTTTTCCTGGGCAACAATAGGAAGCAATGGAACACCCAACATTTAGCTGGAAACCGCTGCCCCCCTTAACACCAGAGATGGCTAGGATGGTACAGAGGTTTCGTGGGTGTGCCGGGAAGGGCCGGGCTGATTTATTTTTTACGTGCCCCATCCCCAAGGGGGGCCACCCCCACTGGACTGGCCGCAAGACCATCAGGACTTCCTCTTTTTGGAAATGATAGTCCTGAGGTTGGACTTTTTGGAGGCTGCTGAGGGCGGCATGCCGGTCCCCAGTCTTTATCAGCAACATTTAGAAATAACATATCCACAATGGGAGTTAATGGGAACATCAGCAAAACTTTCCTAGAACAGATTTATGTTAGCTGGGATGACACAAAACCGGCACTCTTAGAGTCCAAGTTTGAACGTACATGTGTCGTACTATATCATCTGTATACAGTGTGAAAACTGCAACTTGTTAATATGGCCATGAAAAAAATTCACATATGTAATGCAGACGTGTGAAACAATCCATAATTTGCATCAGGAGTGTATGTTTATTTACAATGATCTGACTCTTCACATCAAGAAAGATCAGTTGTGTTTTTAATCTGTGTGTTTCAGTGAGATTCCAGTGTCCTCCCACCAGACAGTTCAGATGCCATAATGACCGAGTGTGTCTGGCAGTGTCGAAACAATGTGACGGTGTTGACAACTGCGGAGACAACAGTGATGAACACAACTGCCGTGAGTAATTGCCATTTTTCTTGGCTGAGTTATTTTAAAATGTCATGTTTGTTTTTTTCCTTTAAAAAGGTTGCATGAAATCTTTTTTATGGATATTTTCTCATGTCACACCCAAAATACCAGTGCTGTAATCACCATAGACATCGAGGGACCTTTTCCCCTAAATATGTAGTTACAGTTTTACCAATAGTTATTTATCATTACCAACACTAACCCTACATTTTTTCAACCCTGTCACAGTATGTTCAGTATGGAGTTTATATACAGGGTACATATAATTTGAATAGATAACTAAATTAGATAAGAATAGATAGAATAAATAAGTAAATTCTGGTAGTAACACAGTTTTGGTGGGCCTTCACATATTACATATTATTAAATAATTATCAATAACCCATGGTATTTCTCTTTTAAAGCATGTCTTGTACAGTGTACTATTAAATCCTGTTACATTATGTTTTGGGGTTGAATTTACAAAATGTAAGATCAGTGCAAAAATGTCTTGCACCACTCCACAAGATTAACAGTGAATCTTTTTCACAAACTTTATGCCAAGAAAAATAATGTATGTAAAAAAAACAACTCAATAACAGAGTTAAAATATTGAGATTGGCAAGGCCAACATAAGTGGAAACAATGGAATTAAAAGACTGTAAGAGAAACGTCCCGGGTTACGTATGTAACCCTAGTTCCCCGAAGGGACGGACGCTGCGTGAAATCGCAGTGGGAACGCCCTCAGCGTGACGCGTCTGAAGCATGAATGAAATCAGTCAATGGAGAGAATGAGCGTACGGCGAGTGACGTCATCGACCAGGAAGCTATAAATATCCCCTGAGTACACAACACGCCAGCTTAAAAGTTACTGAAGCAGCGACCCAAGGGGATGCCGAGAGTATGGCAGGACACGCAGCGTCCGTCCCTTCGGGGAACTAGGGTTACATACGTAACCCGGGACGTTCCCCTTCAGGGACTACCGCTGCGTGAAATCGCAGTGGGAACGCAATACCCACATCCCCATACGACCAAATCCCCGTCATGTGTCATTAGGAGACACAAACCGACGAGAGAACCTGAGCCCCGGGAGTGGAGCTAAGATCGAGGGAATAAAATCTAACGAAAGTGTGCGGTGAGGACCAGCCTGCCGCATCACAAACGTCCTGAAGAGAAGCTCCTGAAAGAAGAGCTGTAGAAGCAGCCATACTCCGGGTGGAATGAGCCCTTACAGCCAAAGTGAAGGCTGATGGGCCGAACCATAAGCAAGTGGGATGGCCTCGACCACCCACTTGCTCATCCTTTTTCTAGATGCAGGACACCCTTTCTTAGGTGACCCAAACAGACGAACATTTGTTCCGATCTCCTCCACAGGGCAGCTCTGTGGACGTAAGCATCAAAACCCAAACTGGGCACAGCAAATTAATTTTCTCCTGGTCTGACGTCAGAAAAGGCGGAGGACAGAAAACCTGCAGAACTATAGGTCTAACTGAAACAGTTGGAACCTTAGGAACATAACCTGGTCTCGGAAAGAGAAAGGCCTTAACCAACCAGGAGCAAATTCCAGGCACGAGGGAGCCACCGAAAGTGCTTGAATATCTCCAATTCTTTTTAGAGATGAGATAGCGAGAAGAAGGATAGTCTTTAGAGTAAGAAACTTTTCCGAAACTTCCTCGATGGGCTCGAAAGGAGCAAGGGAGAGACCTTCTAAGATGACGGCCAGATCCCAAGCTGGTACCCTTGTGCGAACTGCAGGCCTCAGCCTCAAGGTGACACGAAGGAAGCGAGACATAAGCGGGTGTTTCCCGAGGGAACCTCCACTTGAAGGGGTGTGGTAAGCAGCTAAGGCCGCCACATACACCTTCAGTGTGGAGTGGGATAACCCTGTGGAGAGACGGTCCTGCAGGAAATCCAGGACTGTACCAACCGGGCAGTTAACTGGGTCCTGCTGGCGCTCTCCACACCAAGAGGTGAAAAGTTTCCACCTCGCGGCATATAACTTCCTCGTGGAGGGAGCTCTGGATCGGAGGATGGTCTCAACGACCTCAGCCGAGAGACCAGAATCTATGAGCTGGGCCCCCTCAGAGGCCAAGCCCACAGCCTCCATAGCTCTAGACGGGGGTGAAGGATCGACCCACTCGCCTGAGAGAGCAGATCTCTCCTGATCGGTATCTCTAGGGGAGAGCCGTTGAGGAGAGACACTAGGTCCGCAAACCATACCCGGGCCGACCAGAACGGGGCTATTAGCAGGAGACTGAGCCCGTCCCGGCGAACCCTCTCCAGAACTCCTGGGAGCAGAGCGATCGGGGGAAAAGCGTACAAGCGTGACCTCGGCCACGGATGTACCATCGCATCCAACCCCAGCGGGGCTGGATGGCTGAGAGAGAACCACAGCGGGCAGTGTGATGTTTCTCGAGAAGCAAATAGGTCTACCTCGGCAAGACCGAAATGTTTCCATAGGAGTTCCACCACCTCGGGGTGAAGACTCCATTCCCCGGGCCTCGGCCCCTGTCTTAACAGGATGTCTGCCCCCTGATTTAAATACCCCGGGAGATAAAAGCTCTCAGAGAAAGAATTTTCCCCTGGGACCATAGAAGGATCTGACGTGCCAGTTTGTAAAGCGGGCAAGAACGCAAACCCCCCTGATGGTTGATATAAGAAACCACCGATGTGTTGTCTGTCTGGACAAGAACATGGTGGCCCCTTAGGTCTGGGGGGAAGTGTTTCAGAGCCTGAAACACCGCCAACATCTCTAGGCAGTTTAAGTGCCACAGACGATGATGGTCCTCCCACAGACCCTGAGCCCACCCGTGAGAGAGGCATCTGTCATTAGCATAACGCGACGACAAGGAGCTCCTAACACAGGGCCTTGGGACAGAAACCAAGGATCTTTCCACATGATCAGGGCGTGATGACACCGTCGCAAACTCACGATCATGCGAAGCGGATTTCCCCTCGGGGAGAATCCCTTGGTCCTGAGCCACCACTGTAACAGTCTCATGTGCAAGAGGCCAAGAGGTATCACGTTGGACGCAGCTGCCATGAGACCTAGCAGTCTCTGGAACTGTTTTACAGTGGATGACTGGCCTAGCTTGACCTGATCTACTGCAGCGAGAATCAAAGCAATACGAGCAGGTGACAATCGTGCCTGCATCGTCGTTGAATCCCACACTACACCTAGAAAAGTGGTTCTCTGTAATGGAGAAAGAACACTCTTTTTGGCGTTGAGCCTCAGCCCCAGTCACTTGATATTAGCAAGAACGACATCTCGGTGCCAAACCGCCTGTTGTTCCGATTGAGCTAGAATCAAGCAATTGTCTATATAGTACAGAAAGCGGATGCCCTGTAACCTCAGCGGGGCTATAGCAGCATCCGTACACTTCGTGAATGTTCGGGGTGACAGTGCTAGGCCGAACGGAAGAACCCGATATTGGTACGCTTCGCCCCCGAAAGCGAACCTCAGGAACTTCCTGTGTTGAGGGAGGATAGATACATGGAAGTAAACGTCCTTTAGATCTATCATGACAAACCAGTCCTCGGATCTGATTTGAACATCCCCAGTGACAGACACAGCGCCCTGTAACGTACTGGCAGGGAACAGCTGGTCTGGGCACTCCACAACCCTCCTCGGAGGGGGCGAGCGTCCCTCGGGAAATCGCTCGCCGAGTCTCTCTACGCCCTGTGAAGGCAGGGTTAGTAGAGCAGACCACTGAGGGCATCGGAAAAGACAGGGCACCGTGTTCTTGTGCAGTGAACTCAGGTCTTTCACGATAGGGACCACCCTCAGAACCCTGACGTTCAGCACGTCAGGATTTTTTTTTTTTTTTTTCGATGAAGTAGTATCCTAACTCCCTGCTGGGTGGGGGACCCATTCCGCCAGGAACTCTACTAAGGGAACCAGCCTCTCGAGGCTGGCCTCCGGATGAACATCCCGAGTGACAGACACAGCGCCCTCTAACATACTGGCAGGAAACAGCTGGTCTGAGCACTCCACAACCCTCCTTGGAGGGGGCGAGCGTCCCTCGGGAAATCGCTCGCCGAGTCTCTCTACGCCCTGTATAGGCAGGGTTAGTAGAACAGACCCCTGAGGGCATCGAGAAAGACAGGGCACCGTGTTTTTGTGCGGTGAACTCAAGTTTTTCCCGATGGGGACCACCCTCAGAGTCCTGACGTTCAGCCCGTCAGGACTTTTTCGACGCGGCCTTTCTGGCGACAATGACTGTCCTCAGATCAGTCCTGCCCGGAGAAGGCCGCGCCGGAGAGCACCCCGCCTCGTCCCTCCAGTTTCTCTGCAGGGGGGGCACGAGACGTGACACTCCGCTTCTGCTGTGCTCTTTTTGAAGACGAACTCGACGAAAGACTTTGCTCTGGTTGAACATTCTGCGTGACAGACACAGTGCCCTGTAACGGCGCACCGGCAGGGAACGACTGGTCTGAACACACTAGAACCCTCCTTAGAGGCGGCGAGCGTCCCTCGGGAAAGCACTCGCCAGACCCTTCTACGCCCTGTTTCGGCAGGGTTAGTAGGACGGGCCCCTGAGGGCGCCGGGAGAGACAGAGCACCCTTAAGGGAGGTGAACGCAAGTCTCTCTCGGCGGGGACCCCCCTCAGATTTCCTTCGAGCAGGTCGGCCTGAAAAGCCTGCATAAAAGTCATCGTATGCAAACATGCAGCCGCCTGCCGAGCCACCGAGTAAGCCTTCCCCACCAGCACAGAGGTATATATATTTATTTATTTATTTATTTTTTGGTGGAAGAGCCGGTGCTTTAAGTGAAGACGATGAAGCAGGAGAGAGATAGCTCGCAAGCGTCTCCTCCGCCTACAGTATCGTCACATAACCAGCAGATTTAGCACCAACAATGTTACCATAAGCATTGGACTGATTTGTGTAAATTCTGCTTGAAACCGGTCTAACCCAGGTCTTTGAAACCTCAGCATGAAGATCCGGGAAGAACGGTAAGCACCGGCTAGAAGGTTGAGGTCGTGCAGACAGAAATCTATCATCTAGATTGCTTTTAATTCTAGAAACCTGTCTATCAGCTGGCCACTCGATACTGTTATTTTTTTTATTTTATTTTTTAGCTTTTCAACAGCCCGAGATAATACATCCATCAAACCTTCTTCATTTGCAGTATAATGTGATAAACTAGTTTTCTCTGATAATAAACTTTCGACATCCAGCTCCTCAGAACTGGAAAATCTCAATTCAACATCATCATGTGCCTCCACCCGGGCAGAAGTAACCGCCGCAGCGCGTGCTTCCAGAGCCGGGTGAGAGGCACTAGATCTCATCGGAGATAGCTGAGATAGGGCGGAGCCCGTCTCAACGTCGCCAGCGAGATCCATCTGCGAGCCCCAAGACAAGCGCCGCCGCTCTGCCTCAACAGAAGCGGGACCCGAGCCTCGGGGAGCTCGCAGCAAATCACTCTCCTCGAAGAGCGATCGCCGCGAGCGCAGAGTTCTCAAGGGAAAACGCTCGCAATGCTGACAATCGACTCCCTCGAGAGCCGACTGGGCATTGCTGCACTCCCAAACAAGCCACACTTAGCTCGTGTGAATCCCCACCCGTGATGTGTTTTCTTTTTTTCGAGTACAGGGGGGAACACACTTCTTATACTGCTCGCTCATATTGGTTTTTTTATATAAAATATATATAGTGAAAACTCCTGACAAAACAGACAAACACAATCGACAGATTCAGACACACACAGAGCTGCTGAAGTAACTAAAAGCTGGCGTGTTGTGTACTCAGGGGATATTTATAGCTTCCTGGTCGATGACGTCACTCGCCGTACGCTCATTCTCTCCATTGACTGATTTCATTCATGCTTCAGACGCGTCACGCTGAGGGCGTTCCCACTGCGATTTCACGCAGCGTCCGTCCCTGAAGGGGAACTTGCTTGATGATGTCATTCCTCAGCTACGATGTCAGAAATTATTAATAACATTCAGTTGGGGGAAATGTCACAGTGTAACAGGATTGAACAGAAAGTCAGGGTTTTTCAAATGCACAATGACAATGAAAGCATGACATTTTAATTTCAATAAAAGCTAAATTTAGGCAATTTTTTTATAACCCAATATAACCCATTTAAATGTATTGGGGACAAAACTGATTGATAATGTGATGAAATTAATATTTTTCTTCAGTTTCACAGTCTAGAAAGATTTAGATCTACCAAATAATGTGACTAAGATCAGTATCATGTTAATTATGTCAGTAGGCTATGAAGTCATGAGGACACAAATGATAACCTTTCCTGTGAAGAAGTCATTGATTATGCTAGTAAATCTCTATTAAAGTGAATTTCTCTGTTTCCTGTCAGAAACTCCTGTGCCTGCGGTCTGTGGAAAGGGTGAGTTTACATGCAGTAGCGGAAAGTGTATCAGTATTAACCAACGCTGCAATTTCTTCAATGACTGTGAGGACTACGGCTCTGATGAGATCAACTGCAACAAGAAAGGTGAGTTTATTCTTTTGTGTGTGTGTGTGTGTCAGGGGTTTGTTTTGGTCAAAACTAGAAGATGAAGGTACCCTGAGTGTGTATCTTTGTTGCTGTGTGTCTCTGAACAGATTCGGGTCTGAATGAATGCCGTCACAACCGCAGCTTGTGTGGAGATGAAGGTCATTGTGTGGTGAACGGAACCGACTCGTTCTGCTCCTGCAGACCCGGCTTCCAGAAAACACACCTGCAAACCTGCACAGGTACCGGTACAACACACACACACACACACACACACACAGTGAGGACGGGAGCGGACTAAACCACTGATTTTTTTTTCTTTGTTAAACTTTAATGTACCATAGGTAAAAACACACTCTTCCAAAGGTGATAAAACGTCTCGGTTACGTACGGTAACCCTCGTTCCCCAAGGACGGAATGGAGACGTGAGTCAGAAGTGATTTTGACGAATGGGGAACGCATGCGAGAGCCTATCAACTTCGAGTGGAACTAAACGAGCCAATGCACATTGGTGCATGGTGGAATGCACAGCTGGTGCCTCGCATCCTTGTTTTTCCACTGAGTAGCCGGACCTGTGACTCGGCCGTACAGCGGACGCTCAGCAACTGTGGCGAGGAGAGTCTCGTCTCCGTTTCCTCCTCGGGGAACAAGGGTTACCATATGTAACCGAGACGTTCCCCTTCGTCAGCTCACTATGACGTGAGTCAGAAGTGATTCTGACAAATGGGGATATCTAACAAAACGCCACGGCTGCTGGCCCTTCCAGCGCTCACCTTGCCTGACCGCAGTGTTGGGCAGAAAGTAGGAGCTCTGGGAACTAGTTATAGGGGGGAAGAACACCAGCAGAGATGACAGAGCGGGCTCTGTCGAGGAAAAGAGACGTCCTTGTCCGCAGAGAAGCTGATCGTGGAGGAATACACATATGGGGTCGCCGCAGGGACCGCTACATATGGACACCCAGCCTAACACAGGTTCTACAATGCATGCGAGTGTAGGCCTGACGTCAGACGCTCTGCAACGTCTGACTGCCGCAGGGGTGACGGAGGAACTCACAGGGTTAGCCATTTCTGGGGAACACTACTGAAGCAAATAGACGCACATATCCGGCCCATGGGGGCGGGAGTGGTGTTGCAAGCCGACACTAAGAACGGGTCCCTCGCGCTACTGGCCACTGGGGGCGAGTATACGAGAATATACTTTGTTAAACACCAGATAACTGTGAACAAACATTATATTAGTGTTACTGGAAGCATGTTTGTTCATATCTTTGAGAGAACCTTTCCAGAACGTTTGCCAAAGTTCTGAGAATGATCCCTACTAGGGAATATTAATCAAACAGCAATAACGACAAGAAAAATATTACACAGTTTTAATTAATTATCTTAATACAAAATTAAAGCCTTAAAAAAGAACCTGCTCCTGCGACACCAAACCATACCACCAGCATCAAACTGGAATGTATGCATCGTATCATCATTCAGTGGAGACAAATGGGAAACTCACTTTGTAGATGTAATGTTTTTGTGCAGTCCATGTTGGCGTTCTTGTAACATGACCCTTCTCTCTCAACAGATGTGAACGAGTGCAAGCGTTTCGGGATCTGCTCTCACATCTGTAACAACACCAAAGGCTCACACAAATGCAGCTGCTCCAAGAACTTCATCAGAGTGAACGACACCTGCAAGGCTGACAGTACGTTTCTCACTAATACTACAGTCCAGACGGGTCACAATACATACCGTTTCAAAGCATTTTCAGAAAATTGTGATGTTCCTGATTATAATATCTTCTATATAGAGCTGTGTGATAATATAGTTAATAATATAGTCATAGTATAGTATACATTTTGTGTCAGTATAGATGAATACTACCGTATTTACCAAGTGCTCCCAAATTTCGATCCAGTCTTGCTGACATGTTGGTGCACTCTCTGGAAACATAATTTAATTTTCCCTGAACAAAAGCAATGCTGTGAGAAAGTACCGTCTGTTCAGTGTCTCAAACATGAAATAAGAGCAAAACAAATTTCTGTTATAGTAATAGTAGTTTTATAATAAATAGTTTGCGTTGAGCATTGATTTACAAACGGTCAAAGAGAAATTGAATCTGCTCACTTCAAATCAAATGTGTTGTGTTGCTTTTATTTGGTTTCGGGATCTGTTCGTGTGCTGTGACGCCCCCTATCTGTCATTCTAGGCAGTGACAAACAAGCTCTGTACGTGGCAGATGATAATGAAATTCGGAGTTTGTATCCTGGAATGCAAAAATGGATATATGAACAGGCCTTCCAAGGAGATGCCAACGTCCGGATCGACGCCATGGACCTGCACATCAAATCCAAACGGATCTTCTGGACCAACTGGCACACCGGCAGGATCTCATCTTTCGAGCAGCCGTCTGCCGGACCCGCCTCGCCGAACTCAAACCGCAACCGCAGACAAACAGACTCCAGAGTCACTGATCTAGAGGTCAGCGCTTCACCTCGTGTGACATGACAATACCTCAGCTTTGAGTACTGATGTATAGATTCATCAGTCTATCTTAACTCTTTATGGTCTTAATATCAGGGTTATTATAGTTCACAAAGATTAAAGCCATACAAAAAAGTTTAATTTGATGTACTAAAATAACTGAACTGAAATTGAATTTTACAAAAAACAATATATATATATATATATATATATATATATATTATTTTTTTTAAGTAATAAAAATTATTTAAAAAACAATAAAATTAACCATAACTAAATTAGAAATGAAAACTGAAAATAAAGAAACAAAAACTAATAGGGCTGGTCCGAATACCATTTTTTGAGCTTCAAAGCTTTCGTAGTAATGAACATCGAATATTCAAAGCTTCGGAATCTCTATATGTCTCAGACATCCCAAGTCTCCCGGATATTGATAGCGGCTCCCTGATGCCCGCAAATTAGTTCAAATCTCCCGGAATCTAGAGCGCGCGAGCTCCAAACCGTGTAGCGCGCGCACGACAGAGAGGGATAGAGCGAGACACCTTGCGTGTGTGTGCAAATGGGCGTGTGTCTGTCTGTCCATTTGCATTTTAATTATTTCGAGAACCGTTCATCCAAACGACTTCACAAGTAAGTGCTGTGTCGTATTTGGTGCAATATAGATGGACAGCCGAGACACAACACGTTCAGAATTAAACTTTTAATAAACTACAGAACAGAGCGAGCGGGAAGCAGCGCGCCTCACGCGAGCAGAGCTTATATGCTCAGAGAACGGACACTGCACTAGTGATATAAAACACACACACACACACACTCACAAACACACAGGTCTGTTAACTTAAGCAATATTTTTTATAAAGTAGTCTAATATTTTTCTCACTAACAAATTACTGACAAAGTAGGGTAGATTTAAATTAAGAAGTGGCGCGCCTCACGCGAGCAGAGCTTATATGCTCCGAGAACGGACACTGCACTAGTGATATAAAACACACACACACACAGGTCTTTTAACTTAAGCAATATTTTTAATAAGGTAGTCTTATAATATTTTTCTCACTGACAAAGTAGGGTAGATTTAAATAAATAAAAACGAAATTTAAATTAAAAAAAATAAAAATGAAACTTAAATAAATAAAAACAAAATTTAAATAAATAAAAAACGAAATTTAAATATAGAAAAACAAAATTTCTCCTATATTTCGCAGTAGATTAATTTAGATTGATAATAATGGGTAAAAAGGATAATACATTTTGTTTCTATTATTCTATTTTCCACAATGTCAAAGCAATGCAGCTTAACCCAAAATACAAGCTCAGGCATGCACTTCTGTCCATACAAACTCCGCTGTTCTGCGCTCTAGCCAGAGAGTTCTCGTTGCAGGAACACTTTTAGTATTCCAAGAAGAAGCAAATATATTTATTAAGTAGCTATAACGAAGTTATATGTTAAGTATTATATTTCACCAGATTTTATAGTGTAAAACAGAGGTCTTCAATCCTGCTCCAGGAGGGCCACTGTCCTGCAGAGTTTAGTTCCAACCTGCTTCAGCACACCTGCTTTTGTATATTCAAGCGATCCTGATGAGCTGATTCAGGTGTGTTTGATTAGGGTTGGAACTAAACTCTGCAGGACAGTGGCCGTCCAGGAGCAGGATTGAAGACCTCTGGTGTAAAACATATTCAAGCACGAATGAGAACGGTTTCGAGGGGACAAACAAACTAATATTCGAATGTCACATTTTCAAACCGAATAACAACCCACCGAACGAAAATTTCGAATATTCGGGTCCAGCCCTAAAAACTAATTGAAAATATTAATAAAACCTATAGTAGTATCTCAGTCATATTAAAATAACACTTAATAATGCTTAATATTCGTCTCTTTTATATCTCAAACCTGCAATTGTAATTAAATAACACATTTAAATTATAATTGATTAATTGCAAATTGCAAATAAATCATGTTTTTGATTTAACAATATATTTTAATTTATGAATATAATTTTTTTTAATGCTGTTAAACTTTTTTTTGCCCAATTGTTTTATTTATTTATTTATGGGGGTTATAGCAAGTAATAGCAATACTCTAAAGGACTTTTTTTACAATAATTTTACCCTTTATTGGCATTGACTGTAAAAAAAACGTATCTGTAGATTAAAATAACAAATGATTTGTATTATAAAAAAATAAAATAAATGGAGCAATATTTCACATCAGGAAAAAGAAGCATGCAAAACATAATCACGTAACAGCGCAGAGTAAACTAAGATAAACAGAGAATAAATGAAGTAAGATGTGCTCTGTGTCTTTGGTTTGCTGTAGATCCCTGGTCTGAAGATGCCTCGTGGGATTGCTGTGGACTGGGTGGCCAACAACATCTACTGGACGGACTCGGGTCGGGATGTCATCGAGGTGGCACAGATGAACGGACGCAACCGTAAAACCCTCATTTCGGGCATGATTGACGAGCCCTACGCCATCGTGGTGGACCCGCAGAGAGGGTGAGAAGAGATACGCCAGTGTCTTAAACAAATCAATGCATCCTTTAGTGGTATTTGCTAATTATACTGTTCATAGTTAGGGTTAACTCTTGAAATACGCATTTGGCTTTAAATTAAAACTATGTAAACAATTGATTCTCGAAGCACCATGTACTGGGCCGACTGGGGAAACCACCCTAAGATTGAGACGGCAGCGATGGACGGGACCATGAGAGAGACGCTGGTACATGAAAACATCCAGTGGCCCACAGGTCAGTCATCATGTGAATCAAACACCACACACACTGATTCAAGCACCTGTGACACCCGTAACATGACTTCTGTTGTGTTTGTTTGCCAGGTCTAGCTGTGGATTACTTCAATGAGCGTCTGTACTGGGCTGATGCTAAACTCTCGGTTATTGGGAGCGTCAGACTGAATGGAACGGATCCGGTCATAGCTGTCTCCAGCCTTAAAAACAGTTGAGTCATTCACTTCAACAGTTTATGTCACATCCCTGTAACATATATGTATATGTATATACATTCACATTAGTGATGTCCAGTTCGCGAATGAATCGTTCTTTTGAACCGGTTCTTTTTAGTGAACTGGCTGAATCAGTTCACCAAATCGGACTGAACCGCCTGAAACAGTTTGTGGCTCAAGTCAGCACAGTTACTCAATCAAACTCACTTCCAGATGTGTCTAACAGTCACTCCATCTCGAAATGAGCCAATATCCATGAGTTTATGACCTTATGATGCCGGTTTTTGCTGACTCATTCAGCGCTCCAGTTAATCCAACAGTACACTGAACTGAGAACAGTCGTTCAGGCATGTCAGTTGCAATTTCGGTGCAGGCTTTGCGAACCAAATTTTACTGTACAATATTGACCAGACAGTAATGCCACAACAAGTAACCGCGTTAATTCCAATGCCTGATCTGTGATCAGTGATTTCTGATAGACAGAGATTCATGTACTGTCAGATGTTCTTTGTCTCAAAATCATTTATTGTTATGCATCAGTGAATCAAGGCAATGATTAAACGGTCAATTTCACATTGTTTCTCTTAGTAGCATGAAAATAATCTGTTACTTAAATTGTGATTAAATTATATACAGAAAACAATCGAAGAACGCTCCCGTTATAATCAATGACGCTGTCTACACTGCACTTATTTACAGTGTTTGCACTCTTAGCTATGATAAAAGCAGTCGTAAGAGTGCAGAAAGCGAGATCAGTGCATTCATGTCTGTCATCGGCTATACGCTAATCACCGCAACATTTGTAGATCTAAATATAATGCTATAATCAACACTTTTCACGATTAGTTCATCTTGACAGCTTTTATAGTAAGAAAATAGTACAAGATTTCTAGAGAGTTCCACATGTAAAACTTATTTAATATGCAAAGATGTCAGCCAATCACAGCAGTAAACGTTTATTGTACTTCAAGTAATGAAAACATCTTTTTATGGTTTTAGTTTTAATAACCCGATGTATGCATATGCAGCTTTTTTTATAACATTTGTGAAAGATTTTTAGGTTAATGCATCACTAAAGTTTGAATGTGGTTTTCTAAAACGTGAGCTATAAAATAAAAACATTAAGGGATTTTTCTCTCTCTCTGCACACACACAGATTTGCACCACCCTTTCAGCATCGACATCTTTGAGGATTTCATATATGGTGTGACCTACCACAACAACTTTGTCTTCCGCGTCAACAAGTTTGGCAAGAGTTCAGTGGAGCATCTTACCACAGGAATGAACCATGCTACAGATCTGGTCCTGTACCACCCGTACAAACAGCCAGAGAGTAAGTCTGGGCAGTAAATCTGACAAACAACTGATTCTTACAAATGGTATTTATTTTATGTGACATACAGTCAAACCAAAAACTATTCAGACACCAGATATAATGTTTGATATTTTTTTACTAGTGGGTGCAGGACACTATAGTTCATTTATGTAAGTGAGGATAGCAAAATAAAGAAAACTGTGACACATTATACCCAAAAATTCTTCATACAGTGACTACCAGTTAAATTTATAAAAATTCGGGACCAAATTTTATTCAGAAACTTTGACCTGACCATGTTTTTTTTTTACACTGACAAGGTTTTTTTCTTTAATTGCTAATGCGACCTTTTTACACCACAGACTGAACAACATGAAGCATTGCTTGGTAATTGGTTGAGCTAAATTGGTATTATTAAATGTGTACTTAAATTTAACAGCTGACAGATATTCAACATAATTCATTTGTAAAACAGTCTAACAGAAGGATGGACAAAACCAGTGAAATACAAACTGATTTGATAACTCTGAGTTCTTGTTATATTTTATTACCATTTTCTAAACTATATCGAATAAACTGTGATAATGTGAGAAATGTTGAAGGTGTCTGAATACATTTTGGTTTGACTGTATGTATTTAAGGTCAGTTGAATCATTCAATATAAATGTATGATGTAAAAATTGCTGTTTTGTATTTCAGTGACCAACCCGTGTGACAGAAAGAAGTGTGAGTGGTTGTGTCTGCTCAGCCCCAGCGGCCCAGTCTGCACGTGTCCCAACGGGAGAATCCTGGACAACGGCACCTGTGTGGAGGTGCTGACCCCGACACTGGCCCCTGTCTGTGAGTATACAGTACAGCTGAGGTCTTGCAAAACGCTGCAAAAGGGAAATGGATGCAGCAAATTCATGTGGTATTCTTTGAACGGACACATGTCAAATGGCATAGTCAATGTCCTCTATGACTGGCACAATATGTCAAGTCATCTTTATTTCTATAGCGCTTTATACAGTACAGATTGTTTCAAAGCAGCTTCACAGTATTAAACAGGAAAATAGCAGAATCAAGGGTTGAAAATTCATCAAAATTGAGACAAAAATGTCAATATTCAGCTCAAGTCAGTTCATTGTTGTTTAAAGCTGCAGTAGGGAGTTTTGAGAAAATGTTGACTTAGCCTGAAAATTTGAACAAGCACAACTTACAGGTCCAACCCCCTTGCCCTCTGCTACGCTACAGCCCTCCCTCCACAGCTCCTCCCCCACAGCGGAGCCTGCCGTGAACGCGCAGGCTAGTAAGCAGGACCACCGATGACGGCGGATTATAAACAGTTATGGAACATTCACTAATAGGGACGAAACATCAACAATATGCTTTACATTGACTATGGCCTGCCCATACTTTGACTACAAACTTGGTCCTCAAATCATTATGTATTTTGCAATACATATAACTTTATAAGGTTGCACTCTTTCTATAAGTTATAAATAGCTACTAAGATAACGTTAAAGGATTAGTTCACTTTAAAAAAAAACTTTTGCTCATAATTTACTCACCCCCATGTCATCCAAGATGTCCATGTCTTTCTTTCTTCAGTCGAAAAGAAATTAAGGTTTTTGATGAAAACATTCCAGGCTTTTGCTCCATATAATGGACTTCAATAGGACACAAACGTTTCAGGGACCAAATGACAGCTTCAGCGCAGCTTCAAAGGGCTTTAAACAATACCAGACGATGAATAAGAGTCTTATCTAGCGAAACAATCGGTCATTTCAAAAATATATAAAAAACTTTACGTTTATAAGCACAAATGCTCGCCTTGCTCTGTTCTGTGATGCACGTTCGTGATCCTGTTCGAACTCGTTCATCCAAATGAACAAATCTTTTTTCGAGTCATTTCGTTCGTTGAATGAACAAAATGACTCTGAAAAGGACTCGTTCAAAATGAACAAATCTTTTTTCGAGTCATTTCGTTCGTTGAATGAACGAAATGACTCGAAAAAAGATTTGTTCATTTGGATGAACGAATTCGAACAGGAGAGTCACGAACGACGGTAGGCGCTCGCTGTCACGGTGGGACCGGGAATAATTCCGTGGATTCAAGTGCAGAGAAGAAGTGTTTTAATAGGACAAAACATAAAATAAACAAACCAAAACTAAATCCAAAAACAGACAAGGCAATCCAAAAACAGACAAGGCAGGGCAGGAACAGGCACAGCATACAAAACGCGTAACAAATACAACGAACGAGCACAGGACAGCAAACACAGGAAGACTAAATAGGGAGGCAAACAAAGGAGGGTAACGAGACAGACAGGTGGAGCAATTAAACCAATAATCAGATAACAAGGGGGAGGGATTAAACAATGACAAGAGCACATGGCTCAAAATAACAAAACACCCATGTGCATAACAAGGCAGGACAGACATGTGACATAACCCCCTCCCTACGGAGCGGCTACCAGACGCTCCATCCGACCCGGGCGGGACAGGAGGGACAGGCCAGGGGGGAAACAGGAGAGACAGACACACAACACAAGAGTTCAGGAGGGAGGTGGAATGGTGGAGGATCAGGGGGAGGGATGGGGGCCAGGTCCATGAAAGGGAACAGAAACAGGGGGTGATGGTTTAGCCGGGGGCCAGGGCGAAGCAGACAGTCCATCGGGCGGCCAGGGCGAAGCAGACAGTCCATCGGGCGGCCAGGGCGAAGCAGACAGTCCATCGGGCGGCCAGGGCGAAGCAGACAGTCCATTGGGCGGCCAGGGCGAAGCAGACAGTCCATCGGGTGGCCAGGGCGAAGCAGACAGTCCATCGGGCGGACAGGGCGAAGCAGACGACCCATCGGGCGGCCAGGGCGAAGCAGACGACCCATCGGGCGGCCAGTGCGAAGCAGACGACCCATCGGGCAACCAGGGCGGTGAAGACCCCTCGGGCGGCCAGGGCGGTGAAGACCCCTCGGGCGGCCAGGGCGGTGAAGACCCCTCGGGCCACCAGGGCGGTGAAGACCCCTCGGGCGGCCAGGGCGGTGAAGACCCCTCGGGCGGCCAGGGCGGTGAAGACCCCTCGGGTGGCCAGGGCGTTGAAGACCCTTCGGGCGGCCAGGGCGGTAAAGACCCCTCGGGCGGCCAGGGTGGTGAAGACCCCTCGGGCGGCAAGGGCGGTGACGACCAAGGCGAGGGCGACCATGGCACAGGAACAGCAACAGACACCGGCTCATGAACAGACCCCGACTCATGCACTGGAACAGGCACTGGCTTTGGAACAGACATTGGCTCCAGCTCTGGAACAGGCACTGGCTCTGCCTCCGGTTCTGGAACAGGCTCTGCCTCTGGCTCTGGAACAGGCATTGGCTCTGCCTCCGGCTCTGGAACAGACACTGGCTCTGCCTCCGGCTCTGGAACAGACATTGGCTCTGCCTCCGGCTCTGGAACAGACATTGGCTCTGCCTCCGGCTCTGGAACAGGCATTGGCTCTGCCTCCGGCTCTGGAACAGGCATTGGCTCTGCCTCCGGCTCTGGAACAGACACTGGCTCTGCCTCCGGCTCAGGAACAGGCACTGGCTCTGCCTCCGGCTCTGGAACAGGCACTGCCTCTGGCTCTGGAACAGGCATTGGCTCTGCCTCCGGCTCTGGAACAGACACTGGCTCTGCCTCCGGCTCTGGAACAGACACTGGCCCTGCCTCCGGCTCTGGAACAGACACTGGCTCTGCCTCCGGCTCTGGAACAGACACTGGCGCTGGAACAGGCACTGGCTCTGTCTCTGGCTCTGGAACAGGCACTGGCTCTGCCTCTGGAGCAGCAGCCACGGGCTCAGGAACTGACACCGGCTCAGGAACAGACACCGGCTCAGGAACAGACACCAAAACTGTAACAGCCACAAGAACAGAACCAAACACAGAAACAAACACTGGCTCTGGCGCTGGAACAGGCACTGGCTCTGGAACAGACATTGGCTCCAGCTCTGGAACAGGCACTGGCTCGGCCTCCGGCTCTGGAACGGGCACTGGCTCTGCCTCCGGCTCAGGAACGGGCACTGGCTCTGCCTCCGGCTCTGGAACACGCACTGGCTCTGCCTCCAGCTCAGGAACACGCACTGGCTCTGCCTCCGGCTCAGGAACAGGCACTGGCTCTGCCTCCGGCTCAGGAACGGGCACTGGTTCTGCCTCTGGCTCACGCACTGGCTCTGCCTCCGGCTCTGGAACGGGCACTGGCTCTGCCTCCGGCTCTGGAACAGCAGACACGGGCATGTCCAGGATCCGATCCAGACGCTCCAGATAGTCCGTAACTGCCTTGGCGGCCACACAAATGGGCATTTCCGGATCTGTCTCAGACTGGGCAAACTGGACGTGCTCAGTCTCTGACTGGGCAGACAGAGCGTGTACTGCCTCTCGCTGGGCAGACGTGACGTGAACAGTCTCTCGCTGGGCAGACGTGACGTGAACAGTCTCTCGCTGGGCAGACGGGACGTGAACAGTCTCTCGCTTGGCAGACGTGACGTGAACAGTCTCTCGCTGGGCAGACGTGTCGTGAACAGTCTCTCGCTGGGCAGACGTGACGTGAACAGTCTCTCGCTGGGCAGACGGGACGTGAACAGTCTCTCGCTGGGCAGACGGGACGTGAACAGTCTCTCGCTGGGCCGACGTGACGTGAACAGTCTCTCGCTGGGCAGACGTGACGTGAACAGTCTCTCGCTGGGCAGACGTGTCGTGAACAGTCTCTCGCTGGGCAGACGGGACGTGAACAGTCTCTCGCTGGGCAGACGGGACGTGAACAGTCTCTCGCTGGGCAGACGGGACGTGAACAGTCTCTCGCTGGGCAGACGGGACGTGAACAGTCTCTCGCTGGGCCGACGTGACGTGAACAGTCTCTCGCTGGGCAGACGTGACGTGAACAATCTCCGACTGGGCAGCCGGAACGTGAACAGTCTCTGACTGGGCAGACGCAGGTCTCTTTCTCCTCCTCCGTCTTTTCTGATGGATGTGTGCAGACTCGAGGCTGGCTAAAACCATCGATGAAGTCCCCCCGCTTGACTGATCCAGAGATGATGACTTCATTCCTGATGAGACCCGTGAGGAAGACTCTGCTGCCCTCCTCTCCTCATTCCTTTGAGCGCACATGGAGAGGTACTTAGACAAAGAAATCCCATTCTCTCTTTCCTCAGGAGAGAGTTCGCTCCGCTGAATCCACATGGGCTCGTTCGTTCTGTCACGGTGGGACCGGGAATAATTCCGTGGATTCAAGTGCAGAGAAGAAGTGTTTTAATAGGACAAAACATAAAATAAACAAACCAAAACTAAATCCAAAAACAGACAAGGCAATCCAAAAAACAGACAAGGCAGGGCAGGAACAGGCACAGCATACAAAACGCGTAACAAATACAACGAACGAGCACAGGACAGCAAACACAGGAAGACTAAATAAGGAGGCAAACAAAGGAGGGTAACGAGACAGACAGGTGGAGCAATTAAACCAATAATCAGATAACAAGGGGGAGGGATTAAATAATGACAATAGCACATGGCTCAAAATAACAAAACACCCATGTGCACAACAAGACAGGACAGACATGTGACACTCGCGCTGTGCAAGAGATGGGTGATCAGCGCGTACACGCGCGTGATTGACACTGCTAAGACATTCCTCCTGGCTCTGATTGGTTGTTTCTGACCGGGAGCGGTGTATTTCTGCAAATGGCAGTAGGACCACAGGGAGGAGCCAGAGGAGCTTGATTTTTTTCACAGATTATCTGTCTCATATTCTACTTTCAGGACATAATGACAGTTTTAACAAATATTTGTTTACAAAAGCTACCTACTGGAGCTTTAAGTGCGGTCAGAGACGGCCTTTGCAATTCGCAGGCCTATTTTAAATGTACAGACGGAGGCTCCCGCCCCCCAGAGGAAAAGAAGACCGACTAAAACATTGTATGCAATGCGACCGCAGTTACTTTATCTCTGTTTTATTTACAAAATCTCATTTCACTCTTTATAGTCTATTTATAAATACTTTCCATCTATTTAACCATAACTATTGTTGTTACAATCATGACCGAAAACAACAACAGCATTCAATCTTCATACTTTGTCCTAAAATTAAATAATACTAAAACGGCCAGTAGGTGGCAGCAAATCATTGTCTTAACGAGTTAGACATTGAATCATTCAGTCAACCGATTCGTTCAAAACAGCTAATTCATTTACAGGGACAAAGCAGAAGTGAGTCATTGAGTCATTCATTAAAAAATGTGGATTCATTCAGTAACAAAGCTGTTTTGCTCAGAGACGGCAATGGATCTACTGTTTGGAATTATTTTCGTTGGCAAAATAGAGGAACATTATTATGTCTAAAATGTGAGTCAACTAATAGCCTAATTATTGTTTATTGAATTCACTTTTGGAAACTTGCTGATCTTTGGGAAACAGCACTTTTGCTCGTGTGACATTGCTTATAAATATTAAAAACAAGAACTTATACAGAGATTTTTGCACCATATCTTGGTTTTGGGGAAAAAATGGCATTTTGGTGCCATTTTTGCACCAAGCCCCTGTTAATGTCCGACCCTGGTGTATCTGCATAGCCCTACTACTTGTATTGGCTCGAATACTGAGGAAAAGGGCATTGCAGTAGTCCAGGCAGTGGAGAACATTAAAGGAAAGTGGCAGAAAACTGGAAAAGAACTGGTCAGAGAAAAGTAAGTGAGTGACAAGATGGTTATTGGTAAGAATGAGGACTAGTTGTTTGCCTGCTGTGTGTGTTCTAAGAGTTTGCTCTATTGTAAGATCTTCAGAAGGACTAGGAATTAGTCCAGGTTTTTCTAGGTGGATTTCTAGGTTAAGTTACAAAAAACACCAGTGAAATTTCACCCTGAAGCAGCATGTCTAACTCCTTGAGGAAGGGTCACAGTTAACAAGGGGATGATACATGACAATGTGATTTTTGGCAGGATTAGTGACAGTGGTTGATATTCAATGGATGTGTTTAATGCAGGGAGAAGAGAAAGTAATGAATCTGCACATTTGTCTCCTCACCCCATCCGATTCCCCGACAATAGCTTTCCTGTAGCTCAAACAGTAGAGCTCAGCAATGTCAATGTCATGGGTTCAATATCACTAGAATGTGTTTTTTGCTAGTTTCAGCCTGACACAGTTTTCATTTTCACGTCCTGCGCCACGTTGTTTAAATAGCAAATGCGTTTGCGTCCATCTTTGGCCCGTGGGCCGCTGGTCTGAGAACCAGGTGTGTGTTCAGGCGCATTGATGGCGCGTTGCTATTTTGAGGAACTGAAATAAACAGAGCCATTAACCAACAAAAACCTGGTTTAAAGTCAATGGTGCAATATTTTTTTTGTTATTTAAAGAGCGCGGTAGTAATGTGAGCCTATTGGCGCAGCAGCACACAAACATGCCAAATATTAAAAATAAGAGGATTACAATGTAAAAGATTAATATTGTGTACAAGATATGGATGGTCTGCTTGATGGTCCTCACACACACACACACACACACACACACACACACACACACACACACACACACAAACAGCTTTAACCTCGCACACGAGCAGATCCGTTTGGGATCTGGAGAAGCGTTCAGTTTTTCCACGAACAAATTCCTTAATGTAAATAGCGAATCCGCCATGGCGCGAGCGCAAGTGGCTTTTAAAGGGAATGGGAGAAGAGACTCTGATTGGTTTATTTCACGTAAAGCCCAAAACACACCCATTACTCATGAAGAGAATAGAGACAACCCTTTTAGACCATGCGCTAAGCGTGCCGACCATTTTTCTCATTGTTAAACTGGCAAAAGTGGATTTGGACTCGAATTTGGCTTGAAATGTTTTGTAATCTTTCATCAACATGTAATATTTTGTAACTCTTCTTCTGAAACATCTTAGGGTTATTGGATCCTGTTAACCAAGCGTGTAATAGCTTTAAGGCATTGTTTTAGCAAACTAAAATTCGGCCTGGCTTAATTCTGGTATGTGATGTCCACTTTTTGCCATAAAGAAAATTATTAAAATTTAGTCCCATTGCACATTTTATTCTGGTCTTATTTCATTCCAGTTTTACTCATAAATGTCACATTAAGGAAATAAAATGGGTTATTGACTTCAACATTAAAAGAGTTAATACTCTGTATCTGTTTGTTCCTCGTCCCCCAGCTCCGAGTGGCCCCTGCAGTCTGCTGTGTCTCAACGGTGGTACTTGTGTCCTGAATGCCAGAAAACAGCCCAAGTGCCGCTGTCAGCCCAACTATGGAGGAGAGAGATGTGAGCTAAACCAGTGCAGAGAATACTGCAAGAACGGAGGAACCTGCACCGCATCACCCACAGGTACAAGAACACAAACACACACATCATAAGGGTTTTAAAGTGCCCCTGTTATGCTTTTTGTGATATTCACTTTCATGTAGTCTGTAATAGAGCTGTTTGTGAATTTAAAATGATCAGAAAAGTTTCACAGATCAAAGTGCAGATAAACTGAGTTTTTATCTCCTGAAAGAAAGAAGTGATTCTGAACTGAAACGAGTCGTCAGTAATTCCAGTCTCACTTCCTGCTGAATCTGCGTCGGTTTGTAACAGATTTGCATAATGTCAGTCTATGTTCTTCATCGGCTGCCGTGAATAACGTCTTTGACCCTCAAACACTGTAGTTTATCTGAGACTGGAAGAGTTTGGTTCGTGTTGTTCATGTGGAGAAGACGCTGTTTTCTGCTGACAAAGCAAATCCACTTTGATGAGATTGAAACTGTAAAACCCACGCCATCGTTACTGTTCGTATCACTGAGTATCAAGAGGGTGTGCGCGCGGTAGTAAAAGGTAATAAAAAAAATCTACCCAAATTAAGGCCCTTGAAGGGTAGTAAAAGGTAACAAACGCAATTTGACTTGGTAGTACATTTTTCATCACCACCTCAATAAGCTATATGAGTTTCATGTTTTAGCAATAATATCTGTCTGCAGAGCCACAGTTTAAACCCCAGCAGTTTTACCCCACGAGCGCATGCGCAGTGTCACCACAACAGCTGTACCCGCGCATGCGCTGTCACATTGTTCTGTCCTAAAACGAACTGATACGGAATGCACTTTGTTCCGTATTTTTGAGAATCAATTCAGTGCAAATCCATGACGCTTCTAATAGCTATATGTCGGACAGACTATGAACGAAGACATTGGTAGGCTATGATAAGAAAAAAGAAAAAAAAAGAAAACGACGGTGCGGTAGATAAAATTTCTCCCCCTGTTTGTCTATGATCAGCAGCGTAGCGTTTTTAACATCTTGGAACATTATCAGAGGGGTTAATGTGTAAACTTGAACACAAATGAAACAAATGACTTGAACACAAACTATTTACAATAATTTCAAATAAAACTGCTGTAGTGAAACTTCGCAAGCGCAGGTGAAACTGCTGTAGTGAAACTTCGCAAGCGCAGGTGAAACTGCTGGGGTGAAACTGCTGGGGTGAAACTGCTGGGGTGAAACTGCTGGGGTGAAACTGCTGGGGTGAAACTGTAACTCTGCAGTCAGACCCTTCTCTGTTTTAGGATAGTAATTCACTACTTAAGTCTGCGTGTGTGAGAATGTGTGTTTGTGGGTAAGTGTGTGTGATGTGACACACTTTATTATTAATCTTTATTAAAGGTTATGGTTGTTAAGTGAGGCTGGGCAAAAAATATAGATTTCTCAATATTAATCGATTCTCATTTTTACGAACCAATATCGATTCTTAAATCTCAAGAATCGATTAAATTTATTTATTTATTTATTTATTTATTAAGAGCAATCGGGCCTGACTCAGTATAAAACTGATTTTCAGCAGGATCCTGATCTGCAGAACATGAATACCTCAAACACGACCGAACTCCAAGACCATACAATAACAAACACACAACAAGCACACAAACCACGATAGTAAACAAGCATCAGCAGGAGGCCATAAAGCCATCTCAGTGGTCACAGATATACCTGTCCATCAGATGGCGAGCAAAAGTTTGTTTAAATAGTATTATTGATGTTATAGATCTGATGTGCTGTGGAGTCTCATTCCAGGCTCTAGTGAGCAAATTAAAGAAAGATCTCTGTCCATAGCAGTTCGTAAAAGCCGGTATAGGGAGAAGTCCATTTGCAACAGATCTCGTTTAGTCATCCTGTTTTTATTTGATGAATGAATGAAATATTGTAGCGTGCATCCCATCCAATATATATTTGTGCTTTGTTACTATTGATATGAAATAAAGTATCAAATTTCAAATTACGTCCATTTTATTACGAAATTCCAAAACATAATTACCGTTTTGGCGCTGTGGTGTGAGATCGCTCTGGCGCAGCTCAAGAGAAGCAGCAGCGCGGAGCGCACATGATCTTCTCTTCCGCCTTAATAATACAAGTTACAGCGCAAAATAAACATGAATGAACATCTAAAAGTTAGTTAAAAGATAGAGTACAACTTATCGAAATCTGTATCATGTTACATGGAATCGCTCAATCAGTGTTTCAACCGTGGAAAGACATCACAACTTGTAACAATGTCATGTAATGTCACATTTACATCAGAAAAATTAACTAGAGAGGAGAATTTTGATAAATATATGCACCATATTATATATTCATTATAATTTTTAATGTTCTTCAATATTTAATGCATGTTTGAATATATCATGACATCCACCATTAAAATGTTTATAATTCATATTACTTTCGTATTATAAAAATAAATAAAAGTGTAATTTAAGTGTTTGTATAGCTACAAATCAGTTAATTTTTATCTTCAATATTATAGTAGGCTAATGAACTGACTCCCATAGTTTACAGCATTAGTTAAGAGATTTGTTTTCCTAGAGAAAATTTGCCATGTATTGAACCTGATATCCAAAACAATCAATATTGAATCGAATCAAATTGCAAGCCTGTGAATCAAAATCGAATCCAATTGTGAAATTTGTGTCAATACCCAGCCCTATTGTAAAGTGTCATTTGTTTTTAAGAAGTGCCAAGGTTATTATTCACCTTATTAGGGCTAAGGGCTATGGTTAGGATAACTGAAGGGCTAGGGTTAAGATAAGGACAACTGAAACTCAACTCGACAATACAAAAAAAAACAACATAATTGACAATGACAATAGTTACTGTCACACCCATCATACATATTAGGTACACTAATGTTTAATTGTGATCATTGTCACACTTATACCTTATAGTAAGTAAGTAGTAAGTGGTACTTTGCAATCACGTTTACACACTGCCTCCGAAACTTTCGGATCGAGTTTGATTTTCTGTGTTTTTTGCATCTTTAGCATTTTGAGAGGTGCTTTGACAATTCGGAGCCACCGAATGACGAATACGAAAAAACGCATACGAAAATTTCGGACTTTGTGACTTTAGTGTGCAAGGACCTTTACACTTGAATGGCTGGCTCACCACACAATATATAATAAAAAGATATATCATGTTATTATAATATTTTTATAGCAAAAGTAACTTGTATTTTATGTTTCCAGGAGCTCCGACTTGCCGTTGTCTGGCAGGCTTCACAGGACCGAACTGTAACCTGCGCACATGTGAGAACTACTGTAAGAACGGAGGAAACTGCACAGTTAACCCAGGAAACCAGCCCACCTGCAGCTGTGCAACAGACTTTCTGGGAGACCAGTGCCAATATCGTGAGTACTGGATGTGGAAATAAAACCAGTTTTCATTAGAAATCGAGATGTGTTCAACACGTTTGTCTTATATAAACATCTGGTATAAACATCCTCCTCAGGTAAACGGATCACAAGTGATCAAGCACTTTACATCTGGCTGGAACATAAATCTCAAATGCATCTTGTTCATAATTATTTTAGTCAAGTAACTGTTTTAAATTAATTTTGCCATGTTTGACGTGATTTTAGCAGGTGCTTTCATCTAAATCGGTCACTGTATACAGAAAACTGAAAATGTTTTTGAAGACTGTTTTAATTTAGGCTTCGCCAAACATTTACATTGGACAGATAATACGTTTTAAAGCCACAAACTCTTTAAAAAAAAGTCTGTAAAAATGGGCCAAATGTACTGTTAATATGAAGGAATTTTCTGTACACTCTTAAAACTAAAGGTTCTTTATTGGCATTGATGGTTTCATGAAGAACCTTTAACATCTATGGAAACTTTCCATTCCACAAAAGGTTTTTTTATAGTGAAAAAAGGTTCTTCAGATTATTAAAATGTTCTTCACACTAAGAATTTGTTTTGTTTTAAGAATCATTCACTGAAAGGTTCAAAAAATAGTTTAGGAAACCTTTATTTTTAAGAGTGTTTTAATTTTTCACAAATTAATGTGTTTTAAACGCATTTAGAATCATGCATTGAATTGTGGTTTAGGGTTAAGGGAAATGTCCGTAAGCACAAGGGATAATGTCATGGTAGAATATTACCAGTGCCAGGTTTTTTTGTGCATTTTATTTGAAGGTGTCCTTGTTACAGTGTAATTACAATGGAAGCTTGTTTCCATCACAGAATAAAAAAAGTAATTGCTACTTTTTATCTCACAATTGCGGATTTACAAATCGCAATTCTGAACTGCATGATATAAAGTCACAACTGTTAGTTATAAAGGCAGAATTTTGTGATATAAACTCGCAATCCTGAGGAAAATTTAATTTTTTCCTTACAATTGGACTTTATAACTCACAGTTGCGAGTTTATATTTCACAATTCTGAGAAGTAAATTCAAAATTGCGAGATGTAAACTAGCAATTGTGAGATAAAAAGTCTCAATTATCTTTTGAAATGTTTTATTCTGTGGCAGAAACAAGCTTGTATAAATTACACATTTAAGTACTGAACAATATTTATTAACAACATGTACTTAGTATAGGATTAGGATTGGGGTTTAGTTTAGGTTTAGTTATATGGAATAAAACATTAACATTTACAGTGCGCATTGGTTAATTGACAGGTGAATACACTGTGGGATCGATGCATTAGTCTGAAAGTGATCCTCAAGTCATGATGGAGACATTAATAGAGTTGAAGTGGGATATTAAACAGTCTTCTCTACCCCTAACCAGGGAAGTGTGATGGTTTCTGTGATCACGGAGGGACATGCATGCAGTCCGGCGATGGGTCGAGACAATGCCGTTGCCCTCCACGCTTCATTGGAAACATCTGTGAAGTGGACAAATGTCACTATTGCCGTGATGGCAAGTGTATTCCCACCAACCTCTTCCAGCCTGATGGAGACGTCACATGCAGGTACACAAACGCAATCTCATACTTTAGCACACATATACAATTAAAACCTCCATATGTTGGGGCCCCATAGCATTAAAACTGGCCCTATACTTTCTTTCACTTGACTCATTCAACATTTCACTATGGGAAATACCTTTTGTGTGGTCATTCATAAAGCCTTTTATAATCACACCGCCCGTATAATACACTGCACAAGCCTAAAAGAGCATCTCTCTTCACTCCCGTCAACTGCAACAAGGCTTTCCTGCTCAGTTTTGTCTATTGTTGATATCATTTGATAGATTTGATGCTCAGAAAAGCAAGTAACCATTGGAACTGACATCACCCTCTTATTTTTCAACACCTCCCCTCCTTCATAGTGTATATATAACAATACACCTCCATTCCTCCCCTCTCATATTGAGACATTTCCCATTGGATAAAATCAACCTCCCTTGAATGTTCAGTTTTATTTTAGTAAAATGAGCGAGTGAATGTCATTTCAAATAACACTTTTTTTTTGCATTGCAGTCGTATTTTTCTTTCCTGAAACTTACCTTGTTGTTTCCAGCAATATGTTTTTTTTATTTTTTTTTTACTAAATAGTACAGTGCTTAAGTGAAGCTGTCTAATGTGTTGTACTGTGTGTGTTGTAGGTGTACCAGTGGCAGGATCCAGCCAAGCTGTTATACGTGTGACGGATACTGTGCTAATGGCCAGTGCTCTCTCAGCGCCACAAACCTCCCGCAGTGCAAGTAAGCTGTTGTTTTAGTATTGTTTATATAATGTAAATAATATATATAAATGTAAATGTTACATTTCTCTGCCTCATGTAGGTGTCCTCTTGGATTTGAGGGTCATCGCTGTGATAAACCTGCTCCCAGTGGAAATGCTGAATCCGGTGGCCGTAAGTCCATTTTTGAATTTGACAGCTAGTAAAAACCTGTTAGGCCAATAGGTGGTAATACTGGTAAAGGTTTTGTCAAATATATCGATTTTTGATGGTGGTGTAATTAAAAAAAGACTTAATATTAATATATGTATGTTTCTTTTAGGAACAGCTTCAATTGTTATTCCTTTGATTTTACTGATACTGCTGGTGTTGCTGATTGGAGGAGCAGTATTATGGTACAGAAAACGAATGAGAGGGTGAGTATATTACAGTGAACTGCTTTTTTCAAAAGATTTTCACCTCTCTAAGGGGTCATACTGTTGAGAATTTGAAATATAAGAAACTTCCCATCCCCAAAACACCTCTTTTCTCTCCTTCTTTCTTGGTAAACCGCATCTCCTCTTTTCCGTAGGCTTGGCAAATCCCACTCCAAACGACCGCGGTAACGGTCTTTGTCCATTATGTCTTTATTTTGTCTCTCTGCCATTCTGTCCATCTTTCTTGCTGGAGAATTGTGGTGTTCTTGTTGTCTTCATGGTCTCACCCGATCTCTTTCTGTCATACCTCGGTCAAACCACCTGACTAAACCTTATATGTGGTTTGTCCCTTGTTCAGAGGAGAAGGTGGTAATCTGTTACTGAGAATAAAGAAATAGATCAATTGTTTTAGACTGTGAGAACTGTATTGTTTTCGACAGTCATAACCGTCCCGCTGTAATACAGTCCAGAATGTTTCTCTAAGAATGGTTCTCAGCAGGACTGCATTATTCGAAACAGATCTGTTGAACATGTGCCATGTTCAAAACCCAGTGTTTATCAAGATAACGTGGGCATTCGATGTCCTTAACTTGAAGAAAAGTCTTATCACAGCTTTCCATTTGCATATTTTATGTTTTTACTAGGGCTGGGCAGTAAGACCTTAATCTTTTATCATGATGTTATTGTTTTTGCTTAAAATGCAAGGGGAAAAAACATGGTTTATAGTATACTTTTTAATTTCAACATTTAAGTTACATAACATTGGTGGTAATGCTTTATTGTATCATGTAGTGAATTTATTATTCACACTTAATAGTCACACAAATACTTTGCATTTGATAAATTACTCATTTTATTCCAACTTTATGGATGCAAATTAATAGATCTGATTGTTCAAATTTAACAAATGAACAATCAGTGCCCAATAGTTTTGCTTTATTTAAAAAAGTAGTATTGATTTAGTTGACACTATTAAGTGTGCTCATTGAATAATTGAGCTGAAGACACTATTTTGTCCTCTGTAGTCGCTTTATAGTTTAAAATGAAGTTGTAATTATCATTGAAATTAGAGATTCTAATTGAAGAATTTTGCGACGTTGATGCTGTTTTTCCTGTTTAAGCCATATGTAATGTGTAAAGCATTATCTAAATACACTTGGCTTGACATTGTACAACAAAAAAAAAACATATTTGACTAAATTCTTATTGAAAGAAACTTATTCAAAGTTGTTGCAAATTAGATATATCGGTAAACACGGACATCTGTTGAATTTCACTGAGCTATATCAATGCAGTTTGATGTATATGATAAATACATCAATATATATATACATATAATGTACATTGATATAGTTAACCCGCTTTGTATTGTATGTAACAAAAACAACTGCAAATGTATGCACTGCTGTATAAAAGATATAGAGCAAAATCTCTAGCGGCTGACACTCCATTGCATGTTATAAACTGTCACACAGCTCAAACCCTTTTTTATAGATACGTTATACTTGTCCCATAATAAATAATATTAATAATTCACTGTAATGGTTGACTTAAAATTGGACAGATAACCAGTTGATGTTGGTAAGCACTGGGTTTCTGATGGTGTTGTAGGTTGTTCCAGTGACTGTTAGTGGCGTCCCTCTGTGTTGTGGATGTATTTCTCCTTGTGCTGCTCTGTACAGTGTGATAATGACGTCACACACTTATTTCTGTGACTTAAACTGTATATTGTATATCTGCAGAGCCAAAGGCTTTCAACACCAGAGAATGACAAATGGCGCTATGAATGTTGAGATTGGGAACCCAGCCTATAAAATTTATGAAGGAGAGCAAGATGACGATGTTGGAGAACTGCTGGATGCCGACTTCACACTGGATCCCGACAAAGTAAGATAGAGCAAACTACAGATTTTCATACTTTATTGCACTACTCTATTAAAGTAATTTTGTCTTGTTTTCCAGTTCAAATATCAAAACATTTTAAATCAAGGTACAAGTACTTGAGAAGCAAAATTACATAAGATATTTAGTCTTGTTTCCTGAAAAACAGCTGATTGGTTCCTGCTGTATTAGTAGCCAATGAGATCGCTGCTCAACCTTCAACATGGTCAGCATTTTCTGTAGCAGTTTGCAGTGCGCTTTCAGAAACCTTCCACCTTGTAGATCTGCAACGGGTAATTTGTGTACTCTATATTGTACAGCATCAGCATGTCTTATTTGCTCACACAATACAGTCTCATGAAAGTGCGTATCTATACCAGAATGTTATTTCTGGTGCCATTTATACGCCAAAATATTTTTTGCGTGCATATGCTACGCACTGAAAACCCCTTGGTTAGGATTAGGGGTGGGGAGTGCGTGCGTATTACACGCCATAAAGTGCGTATCATATGCACGTAAAAATATTTTTTGAGTATAAATGGCACGAGAAATAATATTCCCTGTATAGATACGCACTTTCATGAGATTGGGCTCGCTCACAGCAGTGTGTCGTGTGTTAGCAGTAGCAAGTCCCGTACCTGCTCTGCAGCAACAATAACAGCAGCAGCAGATCTAAGACCAAACATATCAACATCGTCATATCCATTACCATAACAGAATTATATTTAAAATTATATCGATGCGTTTCATAAGTTTTGATTTCCTCACACCCACATTCATTGTAACGAGTGTAAGAGTAGAGTTCCGGAAGTTGAAATCCCAATAAATTTTCTCTATAGAGAAACTGATGCTGTGTGCTTCTGTTGAAGCCACAAGTGTAGGTGCGTCCCAATATGCGTACTTGTGCACTATTCTGTGTCGATTTGTAGTATAAATAGTGTGAGTAGTGTTTACACTGAAAACTCCATATAGAAAAAGTGCACTTGAAATACCCGGATGATGCACTTACTGCTGAACACTTCATGCACTCAACTGAATACTTTTATTCAGCAAGGATGCATTCAATTGATTTAAAGTCACAATAAAGACATTAATATTTTCACATAAGATCCTATTTTAAATAAATGCTGTTCTTTTGAACTTCCTATTCATCAAAGAATCGTGAAAAATTAAATGTATCATGGTTTTCACAAAAATATGAAGCAGCACAACTGTTTTAACATTGATAATAATCAGACATGTTTCTTGAGGAGCAAATCATCAATTTAAAATGATTTCTGAATGATCATGTGACACTGAAGACTGGAGTAATGATGCTGAAAATTCAGCTTTGATCACAGGAATACATTACACTTTACTATATATTCACATGGAAAACAGTTGTAATAATTTTTTTACAGTATTACAAATTCACTTACCAGAGGTCATAAATATGATTTGGAACAAGGAGCATGTGTTCGATGCCTTAAAATGGTGTCTACGTAGGCAGCTCATTATGATGCTGTGTGATAGACTTACATAAATACTGTAGCACAGTGGTTCCCAACCTTTTTTTGTCTGAGACCCCCTTTTTCCCTAGAAAATATTTTAGGGCCCCCCTTCACATTTAATGATATTGTCGCTCTTGTAAGCTTGCAGCAAGGATGACAAAATGTTTTGTTTTTAAACAAACCGTATGATTATTACTATAACCAGATATGTTTATGCACAAATAATAGTGTATAATATTGAAAATACTATAACAAAAACATCAGTAGCCCGTTTGTAATTTAAAAACGTAAGCCTAGGAGTAGCCTATTAATTGGCCCTATTTGAAATGCAATAACAAAAATATCAGTATTCACACTGGTGTGTAGGGAAAAAATAAAAAATTAATATAGACTATTACAAAATGACTGGTGTCTGGGACCTCGTTGAAAACCCGTTTTCTGGTCAGCCAGGGGATCGTGAATAAAATTAGCTAATGTAATATAATCGTTTGGCGCTCTAGCGATTAATAAACATGCGTTTATTAACAGAATAATGCGACTTGCGGAAGAACATTGTAGCCGGAGCTACTTCTCTCTGTTTATGTCTATGACGAGTCACGCAGGCACTGGGCTACACCGCAGCGGTACGACCCGAACCAGTATAAAATAGTCCCAATATAAACACTTATTATAGGTGTACCATAGTGACTCAGGATAAGACAAAAACACGGTTTGGAAAATGGATTCATGATGTACTCGCTCATTACATAAATTTAGTACATTTTGAACACAAAAAAAGTTACGGACTGCTGCTCAACACTTTTCAAAATATGACGAGACCCCCCCAAAGAGCTCGTTGAGGCCCCCTTGTGGGCCGAGACCCCCCTGCTGGGAACCGATGCTGTAGCAGATTTAGGCAGGTGGAGCTGGGGAGGTGGAGGGGTTCAGAGGACTGGCCTACAGCGAACACCAAACCAGACTATTTAAACTTTGAGCAAGCAATCTCATTGGCTGCAGAATGAGCACAGGCCAATCAGCTTTTGTCATGTCACTGTTAGGACCTATCAGCCTGCGCCCTCTAGAGTTTCACGACCGAACTAGATAATCCCATATGTTTCCAACTTGTGTCTTTTGTAGCCGACCAACTTCACGAATCCCGTGTATGCCACTCTTTACATGGGAGCGCACAACAGCCGCAATTCCCTGGCCAGCACAGATGAGAAGAAGGAGCTGCTGTCCCGGGGCGACGAGGAGCCGCTGGTGGACCCGCTGGCTTAGACCGGCCATCGGTTTGGGCCACACATGGAAAATACCATTTGCCTTTTAGAGAAAAAGAAAAAGAAGAAAAAAAAAGAAAATCAATGATTAAGTGTTAACACTGTATAAAATGTACAAAATGAAGGACTACTTTTGTATGTGATTGCAGTATTATATTTTGTTCTTGTACAATTCTTCTGGTCACAACTAAACATCACAAGAGCAAAATATACATTTTCAAAAAAAAAGAAAAAAAAAAGATGCAGTTTTTGGTTTCAATTTTTAGGTCACCTCCCTTTTACCTAATAGCCACTACCTCTGTGCAATATGGAGTCAAAAAGAAAAAGATTGGAACAATTACATTTTTTATTTTTGTATGAGATGTATAGAGAAAAATGTTGTTCCATCAGTTGTTGTATGTTTGACTGTGTGGACAGGGCAACTTTGACATGGAACCAGTGTTTGCTTTAAACTTACTACAATATCAAGCAGATGTTATCAATTTTATGTGCCAGTATTACTCTCATTGTAGGTTCATAATTATAATTATTTATGAGGATAATCAGTTTCCCATGCACAGATCCAAACCATTGCAATATTACTTATGCTTATTACAAACTTTTACAGAACCGATTTTTGTAAGTGAGAATGTCAGTGTTGTAGATTTGGACACACTTGACTGAAATGTTTCTCATGATCTTAAAAGCTTTTGATTGAAAGGCTTCTGCTTAACTGCTTGAAATTAGTTTTATAGACAACAATAAATTGTGCCTATGTATGAATCTCTTTGCAAACCTAAACATCTTTGTTCAAATGTAACAAATAAAATGAAATGGTTGAGTTGGAACGTGGATAGTGAAGGAAAAGCAGCACGCATGGGATCTACACAATATCAAAGATTTAACATTTTTGGTCACCACATAATTGCCATATTTCAATTGAATAGTTTTCATGACACATTTTAGATTAATAGTAAAGAATGAGTGAGTGTGTCCTAACTTTTGACTGGTACTGTATTTATTTTCAGATGAATGAAATGAACTGTGGGTAATTGAAAAAGAAAACTGCTTACAAGTAAATCCCAAAACAATAGAAGGCACATTTGTGCATTGGTTGTAGCGCGTGATTTGAGCACCTTTAAACCTGATGAGGGTTTATGACAGACGAAAGTGAATTTTTACACTTGTTTATACTTGTTTTTAAAATGTCACAGTTAAAGATGAAAAACTGATGTGTTCTAATATTGACACACTTTCATCTTGTCTTTTGTAATCTGCCTCTGAAATATACCATCCATCATGTTGCTTATACTTTTAAAATGTATGCTTTTTTTCTCAGTAAATCCATATTTTCCTGCTCAGCTGATTGCAGACATGCTGCTTTTGTCACTGTCAGAATGCGTACCAGCCATATTTTAAAACATTTTCTAAAAATTATGAAGAAAGAACGATCATCTCAGATCACTGACTAATGCCAGATCTTCTTCAGCTGAACTCATGTTGAGAGAGGACGACTTCTAGTACAAAATGTATGGAATTTTTAAGTTTTATTCTATTTTTTAAGGATAGTAATATTAAAAAGGATAGTGATAATGATAGTTAAATTCCCTCTGGAGTAATTAATCACATGACATTTACAAGATGGGTGATTGTATCCAGAACTCAGTGCGAGAGAGCAAGCATGCAGGTGTTGTATTTTGAGATGAGATAAATGTAAAAGTTATATTAGATTCCTTTGGTAGATAGGAGCTGTATGAATGGAAATTGCCATTTGGGACTTTTGTCAATATGGACACAGTGTGAAAGACAGACCCATTTATTCGTATTCATTTATAGTCAGTTGACACTCTAGGACTGAATACTGGCAGTTTTTATAGCATCAAATAACTAACTAAAAACAAACTTATTTTAAAAACAAACACTTGAAATTACATCAGCGTGATGAAAACTACAGTAAATGACAGAAACTATCTTTGTTAAAAAGATATGTGAAGTGTAATTTAATTGTTTATTTGGTCTCACGTCCCATTAAATAACATGGGGAGGCGGGGTTTATGAGCTATACCAGGACCGGTCACCGGGGGGCGATCGAGACGCTTTGGCTTCATTTTCAGGGCTTGTGCGACACGCTTGGTTTGAACCCACTGTACATTCTAATGGACAGACACATTTGGAAAAATCCTGACTTAAAACTTGCAATTCTACAAATGATTTTTAACTTTAATTAATAAATTCAATCCTTCTATTTTACAGACAAACTATGAAATACTGGCAAACATATAATAAAATGTAAATAAAACCATAGAAAATGTTGCTTACTTCTGTGTTTGGAGAGAAGTGCTGCCATGCTTCTCTTCAATGTAGTGTTTTTTTTTTTATTACCACATGCAGAGCTTTACTGCCATTTGATTGGAAGACAAACATCCAATCTCATGGACTGCAGGCTTTAAACTAGGTAAAATGCTCCAGAAGTGGGAAAAAAAGGGCTGACATGTGATGTCCATTGTAATGGACGAAGGGTCAGTGTGGTGCATTCCATTTGACCTCGGAAGTGGGAATTTCCAAGTTCCCAGTTAAATGGAATGGAACGCCCCTCAATTCGGAGTTGTGATTTGGAAACTCAGGGGAAGCACAACAACCCCCGACATCAGAATGTGTCTGCTCAACACATCAACCACAGTGAAACCTTAGTAATATTGGCTGTATCTGAAATCGCATATTCTCTTGTCTTGAGTAGTACTTATTTTGAATTAAAAAGTATGTTATATAGTATGAATCTGTGCACGTACTATCGCCCATATTGTCATTATCGTGTGACCTGATGAACAGATTTAATTCACACCTTTATTCACATATGAACACTGATCAGCGAACATAATCATAAGCTCAAACGAACCTGCTTGATGCGCGAGAACAAACCTCTTGCAGAAGCTCAAAGTGGTAGTTGCATAGGCCTAATTATCAATGGAGGGACAGAAATCTCTCAGATTTCATTAAAAAGTTCTTCATTTGTTTTTCAAAGATGAACGAAAGTCTTACGGGTTTGGAACGAGATGACGGTGAGTAATAAATTACACCATTTTCATTTTTGGGAGAAATAACGTTTTAAATGTTTGTACATTGTTAACACAGTTAATATAAAGTGGGACCGAAGAAGAATATGCCTTTAAATCTTTCCAAACCTCTTAATGTGGCATCAGACGACGAGGCCACGCAGATTCTTCACCGGAGTAACCCAGAGATTAAGAGCTGGCGGACACATACATCATATCTCTGTCATTTGTTATTTAAATTTTATTTGTTTTGTAAGTCTTTCTGTTTGTATTTATCCAGATAAGATGCGTGTTCACTGACACTGTACACACTGGCGTCAGTCGCTTGCTACACGTTATGGCTTAACCTGTTCACCTTCACCCCCTTTTGAGCATTAATCTGAACTTTAATAGTTGTAATTGATGAATGCTTTGGAATAGACTTAAGTTTGGTCTCTTTTTAAAGACACTCAGCAGATTATTGCAGAATTCATTAAAGCATAATAAAACAAATGAAAAAGTTTGTTTCTTGTAAAACAAATGTACTGAACTAAACGTTTTTTTTAAATATATATATTTTACAAAATAATCTGGACTCTAAAATTGCCATATCATAAAATAGTCATATGTCTGTTCCACTAGCGTAGCCAGAAAAGCGTCTCTGGGTGTGCATAAGAAAAATTGGGTGTGCCACATTTATTGTCAAATTAATGTGCAAAAAAAACTCGGACCCGGCTTATCACTAACTTTACAGAATAGACTGGGTTGATGTGTAAAACTTGCTTGCCACATAAACATAGGCCTAATACTAGGCCTACAGTATATAAAATATAACTCAGGGTTCAACATTAAGGCTTTACTTGTGCTTTTCCTTCGAACAAGTAAATCAGCCATTCTCTTGTCCAAGTAAAAATGCAGAAATCGGTTTAAACGTATGCTTCATCTTTCATTTTAAATTCTTAGATTTGATCAATACATTCAATTGAAAAAAATAGACACTATGCTGTTACCAATCAAATTAATTAATTTACACTGAAAAATTACAACTGCATTAAATAATGTTACGAGATTGTTTTAAATATTTTTTGAAGATACAAAAAAGATATTGGAAAGAATTATAGCCTACTTTTAAACACGAAACTAAACCACCAGTAGGGGGCGGCAGGTGACTGTCTTAATGAGTGAGTTATTCGGTCATTTATTCAAATGATTCGTTCAAACGGCTGAATCGTTAAGGAATGAGGTAGTTGTTTAATGGGTCATTGAATCTTTGACTCAATCGATTCATTCAAAGCGCGGAATCATTCAGTAATGCAGTTATGTGTTCCGGTGAGCTGCGCTGTGGTTCTTGGGATGTTTGTTTGGAACTATTTTCGCTGCTCAAATAGAAAAACAGTCAATATTGTGTCTAAAATGTAAGTGACTTGATATTGATTACTTGTTTATTGAACTGTCATATGAAATCAGTGTCATATTTTCAATCGTGATGGTATTCAGCAGTCGTGGTGCTTAACTGTATCATATCATATATTATAAATATGAAAACTCCACATTAATTTTTTAACCGCTCTATGTTCATTAAGTTTCTTTGTGTGAACTGCGCTCATTGTTTCTATTTCTCCTCATGAGGCGCGAGACTCAACAGCACAACCGTATTACCAGTCTGCGGCTGTTTGCGGATTGGTTGGCAGTGCGAATGTCGGCAGATATTTTTTTAACGATAATAATTAAACAATTAAAATACATTTTAAATGTACAAATATTTTAGGTAAACAACAATAGTCCAAGTTTAGGAAACGTTTTTATTAAAACTTTAAAAGAGAATTCTGCATCTATTTTAGGTGTGCCAGCTGCTACTGTGGGTGGCACCGGCACACCCTGGCACACCCGTGGCTACGCCAGTGGTCTGTTCCAAATTTGACGTTGATCCCACAAAAACCGCGCTGTGGCGTCATGATTGACAGCTGTGATTGACAGGTTCTCTGAGAAAAGTAGTCACTGAAGCAACAACAGACTTTTTTCGGGATCTTTGGAGGACTGAGGAGATTGGAGCTTTAAATTTAATATCTAAATTTCTATAATTAATAATTTCACACCGACATACTGGGTTGTTCTGCAGCAGAGGCATGTGCCTAGCGAGAGTGAGGGCGGGACCAGAGCGGGACATTGATTTCGCGGCTCTACTTCCTGCTCACTACTGCGCATGTCTGGTCCCGAAATTACAACTGCGCAGACTCAAGTCCCAAGATGTCAGCGCCATATCGGGACAATGGCGGCTTCACTTCTCGCCAATGGAAGAGAGCGAAGGGGCGTCGTCCATCTTTTTTACAGTCTATATGGTTCAAACACCTGTTTCTGAAATCACATGTCCAGTAATGCTGATTGAAATTTCTTATATATATACTACCAGTAGTAGGGGAAGAAATTGAGATTGAGGCAGAGGAAGGTCAGAATCAAGAAGACAGAGAAGATTATGAGCATGAGGCAGATGTATAACCAGTACTTGGTGATGATCCTTTTACAAACATCACACAAAAGAGTGATATGAAACAACGTGGAAACATCTTGTCGGTATACATTTGGCAATGGAAGTTCTTGGTCTTCCAAGAGTGAGAATGTTGCTTGATTTCGTCATGCCGTGGCCTGATTTCGTTGTGTTGCTTGATTTCGTCGTGTCGTGGCTTGATTTCATAGTTTGGGGCTTGATTTCGTCGTGGCTTGATTTCGTCGTGCCGTGGCTTGATTTCGTTGTGACGTGGCTTGATTTCGTTGTGACATGGCTTGATTTCGTTGTGACGTGGCTTGATTTCGTTGTGACATGGCTTTATTTCGTCGTGCCGTGGCTTGATTTCGTTGTGACGTGGCTTGATTTCGTCGTGTCGGGGTTTGATTTCGTTGTGTCGTGGCTTTATTTAGTTATGTTGTGGCTTGATTTCGTCGTGTCGGGGTTTGATTTCATTGTGTCGTGGCTTTATTTCGTTATGTCGCGGCCTGATTTCGTTATGTTGTGGCTTGATTTTGTTGTGTCATGGCCTGATTTTGTTGTGTTGTTGCTTCATTTCATTATGTTGTGGTTTTATTTAGTTATGTCGTGGCCTGATTTTATTGTATCGTTACTTGATTTCGTTGTGTTGTGGTTTGATTTCTTTGTGTTGTGGCTTGAATTCATCGTGTCGTGGCTTGAATTCATCGTGTCGTGGCTTGATTTCGTTGTGACGTGGCCTGATTTCGTTGTGTCGTGGCCTAATTTTGTTGTGATGTTGCTTGATTTCGTTGTTGTGACTTGTTTTCGCCGTGCCGTGGTTTGATTTCGTTGTGTCGTGGCTTGATTTCATAGTGTCGTGGCCCTGATTTCGTTGTGTTGTGGCTTGATTTCGTTGTGTCGTGGCCTGATTTTATTGATGTTTTATTAACAAGGTTCGGGAGGAACACGTTCTAATGATCAAACAATCAAGTCAGCCAGCTGTCAGCAATCAGTAATCAACTGGTCCACTCAATCAGCACAAATAAAGCCTATAAATACACACAGTCAACTCACCCATATTCCTCGACAGTTTTCAGCATCCCTCCACCACCCCATCTCCTCACACTTGCCTAGTTATCTTCCTAAACAGAGATACGGGGGAGTACTCTGGGTTCGGGCCCAATTTCCGAGCTCGGAGCCCTCCCCCCGGACAGCACGCCAAATACGCATAACCTTTTTTATTCTCTGATCATTGGTAAGTGTGAACTCGTGAATGTTGTTTTGGCTTGATTTCGTTGTGTCTTGGCCTGATTTCGATTGTGTTGTTGCTACATTTCGTTATGTTGTGGCTTTATTTCGTTATGTCGTGGCCATATTTCATTGTATCGTTACTTGATTTCGTTGTGTTGTGGTTTGATTTCTTTGTGTTGTGGCTTGAATTCGTGACGTGGCTTGATTTCGTCGTGTCGTGGCCTGATTTTGTTGTGATGTTGCTTGATTTCGTTGTCATGACTTGTTTTCGCCGTGTCGTGGCTTGATTTCGTTGTGTCGTGGCTTGATTTCATTTTGTTGTGGCCTGATTTTATGTTGTGGCTTGATTTCGTTGTGTCTTGGCCTGATTTCGTTGTGTTGTTGCTACATTTCGTTATGTTGTGGCTTTATTTTGTTATGTCGTGGCCTGATTTCATTGTATCGTTACTTGATTTCGTTGTGTTGTGGTTTGATTTCTTTGTGTTGTGGCTTGAATTCGTGTCCTGGCTTGATTTCGTTGTGACGTGGCTTGATTTCGTTGTGACGTGGCCTGATTTCGTCGTGTCGTGGCCTGATTTTGTTGTGATGTTGCTTGATTTCGTTGTCGTGACTTGTTTTCGCCGTGTCGTGGTTTGATTTCGTTGTGTCGTGACTTGTTTTCGCCGTGTCGTGGCCTGATTTCGTTGTGTTGTGGCTTGATTTCGTTGTGTCGTGGCCTGATTTTATGTTGTGGCTTGATTTCGTTGTGTCTTGGCCTGATTTCGATTGTGTTGTTGCTACATTTCGTTATGTTGTGGCTTTATTTCGTTATGTCGTGGCCTGATTTCATTGTATCGTTACTTGATGTCGTTGTGTTGTGGTTTGATTTCTTTGTGTTGTGGCTTGAATTCGTGTCGTGGCTTGATTTCGTTATGACGTGGCTTGATTTCGTTGTGACGTGGCCTGATTTCGTCGTGTCGTGGCCTGATTTTGTTGTGATTGTTGCTTGATTTCGTTGTCATGACTTGTTTTCGCCGTGTCGTGGCTTGATTTCGTTGAGTCGTGGCTTGCTTTAATTTTGTTGTGGCCTGATTTTATGTTGTGGCTTGATTTCGTTGTGTCATGGCCTGATTTTGTTGTGTTGTTGCTACATTTCGTTATGTTGTGGCTTTATTTTGTTATGTCGTGGCCTGATTTCATTGTATCGTTACTTGATTTTGTTGTGTTGTGGTTTGATTTCTTTGTGTTGTGGCTTGAATTCGTGTCGTGGCTTGATTTCGTTATGACGTGGCTTGATTTCGTTGTGACGTGGCCTGATTTCGTCGTGTCGTGGCCTGATTTTGTTGTGATTGTTGCTTGATTTCGTTGTCATGACTTGTTTTCGCCGTGTCGTGGCTTGATTTCGTTGAGTCGTGGCTTGCTTTAATTTTGTTGTGGCCTGATTTTATGTTGTGGCTTGATTTCGTTGTGTCATGGCCTGATTTTGTTGTGTTGTTGCTACATTTCGTTATGTTGTGGCTTTATTTTGTTATGTCGTGGCCTGATTTCATTGTATCGTTACTTGATTTTGTTGTGTTGTGGTTTGATTTCTTTGTGTTGTGGCTTGAATTCATCGTGTCGTGGCTTGATTTCGTTGTGACGTGGCCTGATTTCGTCGTGTCGTGGCCTGATTTTGTTGTGATGTTGCTTGATTTCTTTGTCGTGACTTGTTTTCGCCGTGTCGTGGCTTCTAAGATTTAGTTTGTTACAAACAATGCGCAATCCGTAAAACAAAAACCTCAAAATTAAAGTTGAAATGTTAAATTAAATTTGAAAAGTTAATATGTTATAAGCGTAAAATATAGACCAACAATTGTTATGTTTATTATTTTATTTCATGTTGGTGAATTATTTTGTGAAATGGCCAAAAAAATTACAATTAAAGAGTGTTGATATTTGTAATATTTTTATTTGGTCTCATTAATAAAAGCCTCATGAGCTGGGAAAATGTACTTGTATATTTTTCAGAAACTGGAAACATAATTCAGGTATGAAGGGGTTAAGTCAATGTGTGCAATTTTTACCTATTTCAACTTAAGCTATCCCAGAGGCTTTGTGTGTCCCAGCAGGTCCAAACAGTCCTGAGCCAGAAATTCAAGCAACAACAGAAGTTTCAGAGGAAAAAGAAGTCACACTTTATTTTTGGTGTCTTTGACGTGAAAAAATTTTGATGTTGTATTATAACACTTGTGCTGTCATTGAGGTGGATACAGGTAAGGTTATAGGACAGGTTTGGTGGTATGGTTTGCTTTAAGGGTTGGTTAAGGGGTAAGGGAAGGGTCAACAGTGTAACTATAGATGTACAGAAATTAATTACATGCAACATTTTTATTTATTTTATGCACAATGTAAAAAAAATACACAATAAGTGCATATATCAAATGATTGATTTAAAGGTATAGTTCACTCAAAAATTAATATTTTGTCATTATCACCCACCCCCATGTCCTTCCAAACTATAGACTGTAAAAAAAAAGACTTTCGTTTATCTTCGGAACACAATCATTTTGATGAAATCTGAAAGATTCCTGGAAATAATGTAAATGCTCTAAATGACAATATTTTATTTGGAAGAAATGTCAGTAGTTTGTAAAAAAATGTCATTTTTACGCAAAAAGATCCATATAAATAATTAATCCAGATAAACTGCTAATTTTGCTTTTTTTTCAGAGATGTATAATAAAAAATACTGTTCAATGTTGGCACCTTTATACTTTGAGCAATCAACGATACCTCTGGCAAATCAATGTCTAAATCATTATATCAGTCATAAATGCAACACATTATGTAAACCGTTGCATAGGCTATTGATGAATATTTATTTCCTAAGTTCAACTTATTTCTAGACTGACGTGTTATTATGTGATCAGGAGAGGACGCACTATTTTCAGTGGCGCTTTAAAACAGAACAAGAAACTCTAATATTCGTGTTTACTCCGCCCAGTGCCCGTCTAGTGACTGGAGAAACAAAGCTTTTCGAATCTTTGAATCAATTGAACCAATTGCTTCAAAATAATTCATCTGTTCGAATCGATCGAATCGCCACACGCTGGCGCCCCCTGCTGGTCAGAACAGTGCAAATGCAGCGAAAACTTGTATAATAAAAAAAACTTTGACAAACCAATTGCAAATGTTTTATTGAAATTTTATTGAAATGCGATTAACAAATCATCTGATACCATTAAATATGAAGTGTCTTTATAATATGTGCTATTTCATTAAATTGTAAGACTTGTTCGTGTTTGTTTTATGGAGAGCTTGGTCAGACCAATAAAAGGCTATTAACCAAATCTCTTCCCTTTTATTATACAAATATTTCATTAAAATGTCTACAAATTAAATTTGTTTTTATCTGAGATCAGGTAAATGGGTTCAAAGTTCAAAGCCAAAGAGATGATCGACCCCTAGCGGCGAACCACAGAAATACCGAAAAGGCAATGACGCAACAAAGCCTCGTTTACTGTAATCACGTGGTACGCACTCCGAATCTCCGAAACAAATGATTCGCAAAGGTTTCGAAGCTTCACGTCGATTTAAAGCGCCCATCACTAATTACACGTTTAAATGTAAGTACTGTGTTTTAACTTACTCAAATAGCTAGCGATACAAATGTTAAAAAACCAAGTGTCTTTTAAAAAAAACGAAAATTATCGTTTAAACAATCCGTTAAGTTAGCTGAGACACCGCATTTGTTCGGTGCTGTGGGGCAAAACTGTAACGTTTCTAACGTTAACGTTATTTTATAGCATTTCGGTGTTTTTTCTGATGGAGCAGACTGCTCAGTTTATTAAACTGAGGGGTGAAACTTGTGAATTATTCACCGGAGACAGAAATTCGAGCAGTGTGGCTTGAAGGTAAGACAACAACCCGTTAAATCTCTGTAAACAGGCTTGTTTAATTAGCCCTCACCCATAACGTTACAAAAACCACAGCAATAAGACGATAGATAGATAGATACTGTTTATCTTTGTTGTGTTTTTGTGGTGCTGTCATGCAAGCTTTGGTTATGTTTTAACCAAATTTGGGCATCCATATCTATTATTTCTGGGGGGTTTTGTGTCTGCCCTCGCTTTTCATTTTTTAAAATCTTCCTAAGTTTGCATCCCTGTGTCGATATGTTTCTCAAGTGTTTCCTTTTTCTCGCCATTTTGCTTTTTAGTGTGTGTGTAGCTGTTATCCCTTCGAAGGTCGAACCGAGCGTTGATAAATGAGACGGTCAAACATACGGAGGAGGATTTCATATTTGTGATCTCCTAAATGTTAATAATTCAAGGAAGTCCTGCAATATAAAGGCTCAGATGGATGTGCACAATAGAAAAACTCACCAGGAGGTACATCGTGCCTAACCAGGCATCCAATAGACTAGACAGCTTTATAAAAATAACTATTTGAATGTTGCCATAATAAACTTGTATTTTATTTTTACAGAATGATGATGCTACTGGACCAAACAACTCTCCTCACCAGGTACATTCATGTTCATCACACACACAAAAATCATTCTACAGTCTCTCTTCGTTGTGTTTGTTTTGATGGTAATGGAGTGAGAATTAGTACATGTACATGTAACAGTTTAATGTTATGAATCCAGAAGGTTAGTGGTAGTGGAATATTTAGGGCTGATTTTAAACTTCACAGGGATTGGTTTTTGTTGTTTTTTGGTTAATTGCTCCTGTATTCAGGACACTCATAATGTCCCCACAGCACACTTTCAGTCAGTAGCTGCGTATGGACTCTAATAATCCATTTGTAATCGGACTAGTAGCACAATCGGAATAAAAAGTCACATGTAACCCACGTCAATTAGAATAAATTGGTCAAATCCGATTTAAATTTAATTTGGATTGTAAGGGTAAAGGCTGATTAAAACTTGTGCTTCAAACCTACGCTGTAGCTACATCTATGCTATCGTGTAGCCTGACGTGTATTTCTCAAAAAATTTAACAATGTGTCAATTCTACACGGACCGCAAAGGGCTGTGATTGGTTTGCCAGAAGTGAACCAATCACCAAAGAAGTGCTGTGATCTGTCTAAATGTGTAATTGCACGTCGACACAGACAACGTTGCGGAAGTATAAATCAGCCTTAACACTTTATAATGAGTATAGTGTAATAAAGTACTTACAAAACAATTTCAAAGTTAATTAATAGTTTATAAACTGTAGTTATTACATAAAAAGACTATATACAAATAGTGAGTTCTTCATTTATTGTCACTGTAATTAACAAACGATTATTGTTTAATTAGCTCATATGTAAAGAGTTAGATAATGCTTTAAAACTTATTAACAGTTCAAATTTCTCACTTTAGATTAGGTCATGGGAAACGGGAAAACGACATTAAGTGCTTTAAAACAACCTTTATTAGACATTAATTCCATATTCAGTGTTCATTAAAATGTTTACAAATACATTAAGCACACACACACACAAACACACACTTTTGAATATATGGTTAACCGGGACTCTCCATAGACATAATGGTGTTTATACTGTACAAACTGTACTTACACTAACTCTACCTCTAAAACTACCCATAACAGAAAACATTCTGCATTTTTACATTTTCTAAAAAACTCATTCTGTATGATTTATAAGCTTGTTTCCTCATGGGAACCTCAATTTAGGTCTCCGCAGTGCCACGAGTCCACATGAGTCTGTGTGCATTCAGGTTGAAGTCCCCAGCGGGATAGAAAAACATGAACACACACACAAAAGTATATTTGCTATACTTGTGAGGACATTCCATTGGCGTAATGGTTTTAATACTGTACAAACTGTATATTCTATTCCCCTACACTAACCCTACCCCTAAACCTACCCAATCACAGAAAAATGTATGCATTTTTAATAAAACACTGTTTAGTATGTTTTTAAAGCCATTTGAAATACGAGGACTCAGGAAATGTCCTCATAAATCACATTCACGTTGTAATACCAGTGTAATACCAATGTCATTATACAAATTTCTGTGCTCATAAATCACAAAAACAAACACACTCTCACACACACACACGCACGCACACTCTCTCACACACACGCACACACACACATTTGGTTTGCATGTTTTATAGGGAGTTTTATTCTGTGCAAACTACATTTTTTCCCCTAAACCTTACTGATGTATTTTAACAACGTGATCGTGAGCATTTGTATGTAATTCATATAGACAGCATTATTTATTTATTTTTAAGTGGTTATGTTTACTTAATGTATTTGTAGACATTCGTATGAACTCTTGATAATAATGCAATTAAAGCACTTAATTGATGTCATTTTCCCATATGTGCTATTTAAACAATAACACCTTGTTAACTACAGTGACAATGAAAGTTGTTGTTGTTGAATATAGTGTAATAAGTGACTGTCGTGTCATTCAAAAATTCTCATTCCACTCACGCAGACGTCTTGTTTTGGGCACGGGAAGGGCCATTTTTACTGCTTGATAAATAAGCAGCACGGATCAGGACCTCTCCTAATCAGGGTAACTAGGTTAAGTCTGCTTTTTAAAACAGAAAAAGAAGCGATGGCAGGATGATGGTTAGTATGCGCCAACAGCGAGAACCTCTGTACATTTGTGCAGTGTGTGCTTGTCAAAAGATCAAATCTGATTTGAAGCTTGTCACATATAAACACGCACATAAAATCGATTGCTTTATTCAGCTTTCATGTAAACGCTATGCTCGGATTCATCAATTGGCATGATTTAATTTTGATTAAAACAAAAAGTGTCTATGTAAGTATAGCTAGTGTCTGATAGAGCTGCACGATTCTGGAGAAATGACATTATTTCTTTTTTTAAATAGAGATCTTGATTCTCTCACGATTCTGAATAGACAACTAAACAAAATTACCTGTAATTTACTAGAGGTTCTGACTAAATGTTATTTGCTGCAGTCTATTTAAAACATTTGATTATTTGAATTGTTATTTTAAACAATTCCATTTGAATGAATGATTCAATGACTCACTAATTAAGACTTCAATTGCTTCATTACTGGATAAATCAGTAAAATTGGTTAAATATTTTTTAAATAGACTGCAGCAATTAACATTTTGTATTGTATTTTGTTTAGTTGTCTATTTAGAATTGTGGGAGAATCATGATCTTTATTTTAAACAAAAAAAACATTCTCAATTTATTCAGAATCATGCGGTCAAATGTTTAATAGACATGGCATGACATTTAGGAATAAGGGTGTTTGAATCAAGATCATGATTCTATGATATGTCTACTGGGACATATCACCTGCGCTCACAGGATCTGTTTTTATTGACAGTCCCTAAAGCCCGTATTGTTTTTGGTAAAAAGGCTTTTAATTTCGCAGCACCATTTGCATGGAATCAGATACAGAATGAGCTATAGTTGAAGGAGTTGATTTCATTATATTCTTTTAAAGGCTTTTTAAAGGATCTTGCAGACAGGCAGTCTGTATGTCACTGTACTTAAATTAAATTGATTTAGGACTTAGGTTTTTTTTATGATGAAATTGTTGTTTGAATATGAAGAGTGAAAATGTGTCTTTGTATTTATCTGTAAGTGTTTCTGTAACTTTGTACGAGTGTTGCTGCCACTTGCCAGGACACTCTTGTAAAATAGATTTTTAATCTCAAGGAGTTCTTAATAATAGTTAAATAAAGGTTTGAATGAATGAATGAATGATCTTTTAATGAGTAATCATGCAGCAAATAGTGTTTGAGTACCAACTGTAAAGATTTGGACGAAACTGGTCCCCACAAAGAAATATTACACAAAACCCCAGTAAAGTCTGTTTTATTCAAATGTGTGTCCAGACAGATGTTGATTTTGTTTTTAAGTCTTTTTTTATTTCAAATACTATACTAATGCAAAATGTTGTTTATACTTTTGATTTTTGTTTACAGATTGTGTCGCAGTTCCAAAATGAAAATGAGATTTTTGTACCAAGACTGAGATGGACAGGAAATAGCATAGTAAGTTCTCAAGTCAAACTCAAAAATGCCATTTTGTTCTGAACTGGGATTGTGCTTAGAGCTACAAACAGCATTTATTCTCATTATCAATTACTCAGTGAATAATTCTTAGTGTCAGGAAACCCCTCCTGTTTTAGCCTGGTCATTCACACCTATGACTATGAGTTGAAAAAGTCTCAAGAAATGGGCATGTAAAGCTATGGAAAAGTGGGAAAAGTAGAGACAACAACCAATCAAACACAGACCTGCAACACACTCCTTATACAGACTAAGGTTGTCACGATTATCGAAATCGATCGAAATTAATTCACAATCTCAAACTTCGAATTAAAAAATGGGATCGTCGATGCTGCCACGCCCCCATGTTACGTCCGGTCGGCGTGCCAAGCGGAAAAAAACACGCTTGTTGAAGTGCTGCGAGTCTATGGTCAACCTCCTCTAACTTACCTACAGCCACTCAAAAGATAGCATGGCAACTGCAGGTGCAGGAGACCCATCAACAGAACTTGAACCCCCTCCTCTTTCATTGAAGTCGCAGGTGTGGACGTTTTTTGGATTTCCAGTGATTTCTGTCTCATTCGCTCCTGTTACATAGTCACATGTTGACAACGTTCGCGCTTCAAAAAAGCCACAGTTTGCAGACATCCCAAGTCTCGCGGAAGTTCCCGGGAGTCTCCCGCATATTGATAGCGGCTCCCTGATGCCCGCAAATTAGTTAAAATCTCCCGGAATCTAGAGTGAGCGAGCAAGAGCGCGCATGCGAGACATTTTTCTTTGAATTTTCAGTCTACATCATTGTCTTCTGTGTATCAGAATAACTCCTCGTGTCATTGCAGACATACGGCTCTATCAGTGTCCTTATTTGCACACATTTCCTTTGAAGGAGACGTGATGAAGACAGGTGCGCATACATGCTGCTGGTTCATGTTTAGAGCAATAGAGTATATGAGATATGTCCATAAAAACTTGAAACGCGTTTGCTCCGGTCTGTATATAACCTATATGATCCGCATTGCGAGGGTTGTTAAACTCATCGCTGCATTCCGCGCAGAAACTACTCTCGTGCGCGTTGTTGTTTGAATTGATAAACCATTTTGACTATAAAATATCAGAGAACCATCAAAATTGCATCACCTTTAGTTTAAGCCCAAAATGATTTTATCAGATGTAGAGATCCACCGATCGACCGTCCAGGGACGGGAATCAGCTGATTTTCTGCATGCTCACTCAGAATAACATAAGTTGCTGATTCTCGCAGTGACACACACCAGCTGCCTCTTACTCACTTGCTCCTGTTACATAGAACTTGTATTGCACATAATTTTACTAATTCCTGCAGGTTGCGTACTCGTACCAAAAGCGTGTACATTACTGATCTATACAAGTTGCCTCTCAAACAGCTCGAGAGTCACAAGTATCAAAATGAGTGGTTTTACAAAATTGTCAAAATGCCCATCATGGCAAATATTCAGTTAAACACCGTCAGTTTGAAACATTAATAGTTGAGAAAGATAACGCCTGTTGTGTAACAGTATATTGGATCCGTGCATAAAGTCTTAAAGTGACAGCAGCCTAATGTTCCTGCTGCCGTCTGTCATGTTAATCAAAGAACAAAATATAAAGAAAATCACTCTCTGCTCTTGACTAAATAACTTTTGTAACTTTAATTTTAAGAATTAATCTGTATTTCATTTTTAAAATTAACTATCCAGTAAGCCTACTACGACACCGGTAACATCACTTGCCCTTCGCCTGCACATTTTAGTTTCATTTTCAAATTAGGGCCAATTCGGGGCGGATTGCTTGAATGGTTAATTCATTTGCCTGTAGTTTATTGGCCTATACACAACAACAAAACAGTGCTCGTCCGCACCATTATGAATGCCCGTGCAAACGCGCGCATTTTACTTTTGCCTTTAAATTAGCGATTTAAAAGCCCCTGCTGGTGATACTGGTATTACCAGTGTTGTCACACGTCTATTAACTGCTGTGAAAATATCCTCACCGTCATATCCCTACTATCCAGTGATATTTTACATTTGATTACTTTAATATCTGTAGTATTTATTACCGGAATACTAACCCAGCTGAAAAACTTAAAGCCATGTTTATTTCATATATCTCTTTATTCAATTCCATTTCCAATTCCATGCTGTTGTATGCAATTTATTTATTTTTTCTTATTTTATTACTGACTTTTTATTTTTGTTTTTTTTAATATATATATATATATATATATATATATATATATATATTTAGCATTGAAAAAAAGTAGATTGTTGTTTGTATATGATGTCAATTATAGTTCCTGGAAAGAAATTTGTAATCGGCAAAAATCTGTTTTGGAAGGTCACACTTAAAAAAAAAAATCGGATTCGTAAAGAAAATTGCAATCGGTACATCTCTAATCAGATGTCCTTTTTTGTCAGATCAACTGTCCAAAATATTGAAAAATTACTTGAATGAATTAGAGATGATCAAAATAGTTGCAAATTTATTTCTGTAATTTGCTGATCAATTCATTAAATAATTGTGACAGTTCTATATGTTTCTAATTACTATTTATTTATGTTTTAGATGAAAGACATGGATCTTCAAGATTCTTATGATCTCTATGATTCTACATCAGAGAGTTCAGATTCCTACATTTCAGATATCTTTTCCGAAACTGACAGTGATGATAACCTCATACCAGATCAAACAAAACTTCAGCTTCTTGATGAAATGGATGTTGATGAATCTGGCTCAGCGAGTTCCCCCGTCTGCGAGACGACGTCTGACAAAATGACCTTTGATAGGCACAGTCTTACATCTGAAGCGTCTGGAACAGCAGAAGAACCATGTTCAAGTCAGAACACTAAAGATGGCATAGTTGTTAGTGCATACCAGAAAAGAGGAGGCAGCAGAGTCTACGACAAGAGACATTACTGCTTGTATTGCCGTAAGCCTTATGCTAAGATGGCAAGGCATCTAGAAGGTTCACATAAAAAAAAATCTGATGTGGCTAAAGCTCTAAGCTTTCCGAAGGGATCCAAGGAGAGAAGAAAACTGCTAGATTATATTCGCAACAGAGGAAACTATGCTCACAATGCTGCTGTTGTGAAATCAGGAAAGGGGGAACTAGTGCCATTTAAACGGCCACCTAAAGAGGCGCAGGCAGATGATTTCATGCACTGTGTATACTGTCAAGGGCTTTTTATAAGAAAGGTCCTTTGGCGACATATGCGTTATTGTAGACTTAAACCTCGCTCAGTCGCCCCCAAACCAGGAAAATACCGCGTTCAGTCTTTGTGTAGATACACAGGTCCTGTGCCATCAAACATAACTAAACAACTGTGGGGAGTAATCACCACCATGACTCCTGACTCGATCACGGATATAATAAAAAATGACAAAGTAATTGTTGATTTTGGACAGCACTTGTTAAACAAAGGTGGAGTATCAGCCAAGAATAAACAGGGCGTGCGAGAGAAGATGCGAGAATTGGGAAGGCTGCTTGACAATGCTAGGAGAGTCACCACCTTAAAAACAATAAAAGATTGTGTAAATCCAAAGAAGTACATGGAGACTGTCAAAGCTGTCAAGTACACATGTGGGTATGACATTGAATCTGACAAGTTCTTGATTCCAACACTCGCCACCAAGCTTGGGAATTCCCTAGTTAAAGTAAACAAAGTCTTGAAAGCTCAGGGTTTACTTTCAAATAACAAAGAGCTTGTGAAGAATGCCAGTGAGTTTCAAGAGATCCATGAGGAGAAGTGGAACGAGATGATCTCGGCTACAGCATTGAGGAACATCAGGGAAGCAAAGAGTAATGTGCCCACTATCATGCCCTTTACTGAAGACAACCAAAAACTGCATACATATCTCAGTCAAGTGCAAGATAAGTGGAACAGTTCCCTCTCTGAAAGTCCCTCTACCAAAGCCTGGATGGAGCTGGCGAAGGTGTGTCTAGCACAGGTGATTCTCTTTAACCGGCGCAGGGAAGGAGAGGTGGCAAACTTGCCTTTGTCTGCATTTTTATCAAGAGACACTTTTGATCCGCATGTGGATGTGGGCTGGGCGCTCTCCGAAGTGGAAAAAATACTCTGCAGAAACTTCTCAATGATTGTCACCAGAGGAACGCATGGTTGGCCCATTCCAATTCTTGTGACTCCAAAAATGTTGAGTGCCTTAGAACTTCTTGTTCAGCAGAGAGAGGCTTGTGGGGTTCTGAAAGACAATGGGTTTTTGTTTGCAAGGCCAGAAGCCATGACGCATTTTCAAGGGTCAGACTGCCTCCGTGGCTTTGCAAAAGCATGTGGTGCAAAGTTTCCCAAGTCACTGACATCTACCAGACTGCGAAAGCAAGCCGCAACCCTTTCAACAGTGCTGAATATGACAGACACAGAGATGGAGCAGCTCGCCAACTTTCTTGGACATTACATAATAATCCATCGTGAGTTCTGCCGACTCCCTGAGAAGACCCTGCATCTTGCCAAGATCAGCAAAGTTTTAATGGCTCTCGAGCAAGGAAGATTAGCTGAGTTCCATGGCAAGAACTGGGACGAAATTGAGATCGATCCTGAAGGTGTGTTAATTTATTTGGTAACACTTTACAATAAGGTTCATTGGTTAACATTAGTTAATGTATTAACTAACATGAACTAGCAATGAGCAATACATTTGTTACAGTATTTTTTAATATTTATTAATTTTAGTAAATAAAAATACAGCTGTTCATTGTTTGTTCATTTTAATTAACGGACAAGGGCAGGCTTTAAAGCTGCATTTACTTTTTTGGGTTAAAAATTATCCAAAATAAGTACTGATGGATTTCCACGGGAAATTCGAGCATGTCTTTGCGTCATTACGTCACATCTATACACATAAAGAAGAGTCCCGGCTAGTAGGCAATGTTGCGTGTGAGGATGTTGGAGGTGGAGATTTATAGCCTTTTCTCACAGCACTTGATATAAGTAAACTCAATTTGATAGCGGATCCAGAAAGGTTCACACGGCAATCTCCAGTGACAACTGGAGATTCACCCGCTGTAAAATGCAAAAGACTTTGTTTTAAGTGGCTACAGAAGAAAAGCAACCAGCCCATGCGACAACAATATTACCCTTGCGAATAATATCTGAAGGGCATTAAATGTAGTAACAAATTGTAGTAACAATTTGAGAACAAAGTATAATTTGCACGGTTTGACGTGATATAAGCGATCGTTAGATTTAATCAGCGTGATTAACTGCAATGCTTTTTTTCCCTTAGTTGGTCAGAACAAAAGTGGATGTTACTTGTTCTGAGGACATTTTCCAGTGAAAATTCTTATGTTGGTCATACTTCCAAAAAGTATAATCTGTGATTGCGAATGCCAGTATCCACACCAGCACCTGACAGCCGCACATTCTCCTCAAAACATTGAATTTGTCCGCACTGTGCCGTGCCGAGGCACAACCCATGTAAAGTTGATAATTCGGCGAATAACTGCAATTGCAGATTTCGAACAGAGATGGCGACAAAGAGGAAAAACTACGGACTGCAGCTTTAACTAATGTTTTTGATTTTAATAACGTATTAGTATATGTTGAAATTAATACCACTAAGATTATTTAATGCTGTAGAAGTACTATTCATTCATACTTCATGTTAACTAAGGTAGTTAACTAATGTTAACTAAATTAACCTTATTGTTAAGTGTTACCATTTGTTTTATTTTTGTTAGTTTTTTCTGTGTTTAACATTTTCTGCTTAATCACGTTGTTAAGCTGTGCTTTGTATGACCTTCACAGAAAAAGTTGTGAACTGTGATGAGGAAGACGGGCACATACAGGAGGGACACTGTTCATCTACTGTTTATGGTTTGTACTTCAAGTAGCTTTACTGTCATTTGAAATATTTACTATTGCTGTCTTATATAATTCGTTGAACATGCTAGATGGATTTATGTAATTAATCCTAAGATGTTGGGAAATTAATGAATGTATAAAAAGTGATCCGATTTAATCATTTCTTTTTGAAGACAGTACTGTATGCTTATAGCAAATGATAATTTTCCCAATGATCTATTCAGTCCAATGGACAGAATCTAGAAATCAGTGTTTCACTAGAAGCGTTTTCATTACAGGTTTCATTAAACATCATTTGTTCCTCTTGTGATAAATCATTCCAAAGATTATGGCAACGGATGTCGGTAGGTTTACGTAGATCGCAGTCCCTCCACTAGCCATTATTATTAATGGAAGCATAGGCGCCGATTTATGTTTTCTTCCGTGGGTGCTCATGGGCGCACGCCCTTTAAAAAAAAAAAAAAAGTAACGTTAGGCCTAGTCAAAAAATGCACAGCGCAGCGCCGCGTCTATAACAACTCGAGGTAGCCTATCGCACACCGGACACGCACTTTGTCAGTTTATGGCAAGCAATATTGTAATGTTATGTTTAAGGACATTATGGAATTAAGATAATGTCTGTAGGCTACTATGTTATGATTGTACTGTACAATTAAATACAACCGGGGGTCCGTTAACTGAATGAATTGAAAATGTCACCTGAAAATCCGATAACATCAGCAATTTTCATTCAAGCAGCTGATTTCTGCAAATGAATGTAAAATACATGTATATTGCAGCACAGGTTGAAGTCAGTACATTAACGATGATTTGAGACAAATAAATGTAAATTTAATATAAAACTATGTAAATCGCGCTCTGTGGCACGGCAGGATTGTGGACAAGGTCCTATAGCCGTAGCTGGGCGCCCGGTGTGTGTAAGTTACACTCATAGAGAATAATGTGTTCGAATTTTAAAAGACATGGCACTACGCGGCGCTGCGCTTCTCGTCCGGTGTGCGACCCCTTTTAGGAAATGGACAGCCGCCGACACGAACGCACACACCCATTTACTAGATAATAAAGCCGTAAAGTAGGCTATCTTTCAACTCAGGACCATAGCTCAGGACAGCGCCACTTCTCACAAATACAGACAGGATTGGAGATCAAAAGTTTAACTGACAAGTAACCACGATCAGAGGCGTTTTCATCCGAGAAACACTGTGATTGGTGGATATGATATGGAGCAGGCGACTCACAGCGACATAACCAATCACAGTGTGACAGACGCTTCACATAGCACCAACTGCAATGTTTAATTTTAAATGAATGTAGCCTACTGGCAGTCTGGCACACACGTGGGTGCTCTGTATTTTCCGTGGGTGCTCGAGCCCCTGAGCACCCACGGTATCGGTGCCTATGAATGGAAGGAGACGTTAGGTGTGTTATCCAAGCATTAATGGAGAGGAAATCCCCTTTATACGTGTGAGCGACACATATGAGGTGTTTCTGGGTGTTTCTCCCTCATTTCTGCTTCAAGGTCTTGATTGTGGCATTTCTTTGTCGTTAAGAATCCAGTATTCTCATAATTCTTTTGTCTTTTATGAGTTTAATAAAGAACTCTGTCTGGTCTTCTGACCAAACATACCGCACCATATACCGCCAGGTGACCTGTAAATGCGAAAAAACTGATTCCATTTCAGTTTTGCGAAATACTGATATAGGATTCAGAACTTCAGCACACACTATTCTTTGTTCTTTTATTTATGTATTTTTTCTGATCACTTTCAGGTAAAACTACCCAGAGGAAAAAACCCTGGCAGCAGACAGAGGTGCAGGCGGTGCAAAGGCACATGATGCATTTCATCACATCGTGTACTGTACCAGCAAAGAGTGACTGTGAGAAGTGTTTAAAGGCTGAACCAGAAGCTCTAAAGAACCGGGACTGGAAGAACCTGAAATTCTTCATATATAACCGGATTACAGCTTATAAAAAGAGTTTGCAGTGCAAATAATATGAAGATTACCAACTCTGGTAGCATGGCAGTTTTTGTATACATTTGCCTTTTTCCATGTTTCAAGTTGTTCCAGAGATACCTACTCTTCTTCTAAACAGGTCAAAGCTTCAGCCAAACTTTTAGGATATTTAACAACTTTATTGTTAGACCAGTAATTTTCAGCTTGTGGCCTTTATCAGTCATCATAAACATATTGCAAACATTATTTCAAATAGGGAACATGTGAGGCAAAAAAAAAACAAAAAAACTACCAAATATTTACATCCACACACATATTGTAATACAAAAATGCAATATCCTACAAGTTTTTCCAGTGTTTTGACCTAGTCTTTGTTTATATTATGTCTTTACCTGAATTTTTTTATACTTTTTAGTATAACGATTGTTTTGATGCAACTTCATTTGCTGAGTTCATTTGTAAAGTTAAAAGTTAAATTCAGCTATTCAAATGTGAGTTGATGTTTTTTAGGTTCAATTACTTGTTAGTAGTAGATTTATTATCACGGTAGTACCAGGTGAATTAGTAGCAGATGGTTGGTTGTGGTTAAAAACTATTAAAGAATCATTCAAAATAAGGAAAGAATAGTTTGAAGTGGAAAGGTTTAAAGGTTAGACTGGATGGTTTGATATGGTTTTGACAATATCCAGACAGTAATCTTTGTATATAATGGCGCTTATCCACTGCATGGTACGACTCAGTACGGCTCGGCGCGGCACGGTTCGACTCGCTTCGCTTTTCCACTGCGTCGCACGACTCGGCGCGGCACGGCTCGGTTCGCTTTAGCTCGGTTGCTTTTCCACTGCAGTTAGTACTGCTTCAAAGTGGGTGGGATTATGACTGATCGTTATAGTTTATCCGCTCCTCGGCAACCAGCAAGAGGAACGTCTGCGCCTCTCGTCCACTGAACACGATTCAGCCATTTTTTTTTTGGAAGTTTTTTTTCTTCAAACAAGTAGTTTTAAAACATTGGAGGCTGTTACTGGCTATTTAAATCTAGCGAGTTTGATGTCTCGCAAATACAATGAAGCTGGTAGTGACGATTCTGTCTGTCTGACCAATCAGTGATGTACAGTGCTTCCACGTCACATTTTAGTATCGGTACGGTACGCTTGGAACCTCAACAGAGGTGGTACCTTTTAAAGCGAGCCGTACCGTACCGTACCATGCAGTGGAAAAGCGCCACAAGTGAGCCGTGCCGAGCCGAGCCGTACCGTACCATGCAGTGGAAAAGCGCCATAATAGAGAATAGATGACTTTTTTACTGCTTCATTCCTTTCAATCACACTGATATTCCTATCAAATATAGGAGCATCAGTCAATCGAACCAAATATTCTGAGTTGTGAAGATGACTATATGGACAACACTAGCCCAGACTAGGTTTCACAGACCAGGCTTAAGCTATTCCCAGACTACAATGCATGTTTGAGCTGTTTTAACTGAAAGAAACTTGCACTGACATATTTTAAAATCTATCAGTGCCATTGTTTTGTCTCAAGATGCACATCAGTAATATATTTTTTTCTAAGGCATGTTTATAAATGTTACATAACTGAAGGACTGGGTATCGCTAATTTTTTTCTGATATATAATATATGCGAAATATATGCCTCGCGCTCAAGCACACGCATAAAGCTAGCCACAAAGCGCTGGCAAAGATAGCCTAATCATTGTGAATGTGTCGGGAAAAAATAGCCAGGAGACATTTTAATTGTCTCAACAAGAACAAGATGTTTTTTGATACTTAATGGTATCAAGCATTTCGTTCAGTGCCTAAAAATTATCGAACTCGATATCCAGCCCTACTTAAATATCCTAATTGAACTAAGGCCTAATCCTGGCTTAATGTAAGCCCTGTCTGTGAAACCAGGCCTAGGTGTGCTATGCACGAGTGAGACTTTGCATCACTAGCACCATTTGCAGGCCTCACTACATCTCTACGTTATCCACAGTATGAACAACTAATCTGATGTTTTGTACTGGTACTGTATCTTTTAATTCTGCTTAGTTGTAGATTAAACTCTTTTTAAGGGCAAATGGACAAATATAATATAATATAAATGCATATCATTTGTTATTAGCAATATACTTATTATTGTTGCAAGGTCCCCACAAATCAAATGGGAAATTGTGCAATTTATGCAAACAACATGCAAATGAGGCCCCGGTCAGGCACGTTCACATGATTATTCAGAAGTCCCCATTTAGCATGGTCAAGTCATCGATTTAGATATCTGAAGTCGTGTATAAGCTACCTAAGTAACAAAACTATGGTTAGTATCCCTTACGTTTTCAGACCTCTAGAACCATTAAAGGGGAGGATCATAAAGTTGGTCTCAATACAACAGGGATGTGTGTATGTGCGCTGTTCACCTTACAACAAATGTGGAATCAAAATGGCTAAACCTAAAAAATAAACTTATACAGCCATTTTATCTTTGCAAGCACACTGTTTTTTAGTTCAATCATTGTCTTTTTTCCAATTGTACATTTTTTCATGAGTTCATCTGCACATCCAATCTTGATAGATGGTGGTGAATGAATTTGGCTTGCTGTCCTTGGAGGAAGGGACTCAGGAAGCAATCGACATGGTTAAAATTATGATTTTTTTAAATTTTATTTTTACAATATGTCGCATTCCAGTGGGTGTAGTTCTCAGAGTAGGCTAGTTCGAGAACGTCCTGGTTGCGTATGCAACCCACCGTTCCCTGAAGGAGGGAACGGAGGACGTAGTCGACGCCGACTGAAATGGGATCTCGCTAGAGAGCCTGTCTTCTTCGAGTAAAATTGAACGAGCCAATGTAATTGGCGTGAGTGATTCGCATCACACATTCCGCCCCCGCGGCGCGGGTATAAATACGGAAGTGGATGCACGCACTAGTTGCTTTTCGCTGAGGAGCCGAGAGTAACCCGGGGTCAGCGGTGGTCCAGCGGTAGTGGCAAGGGGACTACGTCCTCCGTTCCCTCCTTCAGGGAACGGTGGGTTGCATACGCAACCAGGACGTTCCCTTTCAGTCGATAACGTTGGACGTAGTCGACGCCGACTGAAATGGGATCAACCATTGAACACGCCACTAACGCTGCCACCTTCCAGTGCCTAAACCAAAGTCTCCTGATGCCCCCGCAAACTTAAGGCGGGGAAGGACAGGGCTTAGGCCAGGGAAGTCACTGCTGTTCCTACAGGACCACTGGGAAAGCCTTCCCCGTACGTTGGAAGGGACGCTGCGGAAGCCACATCCAACCCAGAGGGAGGTAATGTGGAGAATACACATATGAACTGGGCGGAAACCGGGCAGTCTAACATATGGAATGTCACTGGGGTGGCTCCAGCCTAAGACGGGGGGAGACACACCGGACAGTGACGGCAGAGAGACTCTGCCGAGGGAAGACACTGGCTCACCGCAGGGAGCCGTATCGTGGAAGAATACACATATGGGGTCACCGAAGGGACCGCAACATATGGACCCAGCCTAACACAGGTTCCACACTGCTTACGAGTGGTAGGCCTAACACCAGACGTTCCGCACGTCCGACGTTGGAGGGGTGTGGAGGAACTCAACAGGGTTCAATTTTAAGGGAACTCAACTGGAGTAGAAAGGCGCACGTATCCAGTCCATAGGAGGGGAAATGGCGCAGCAAGCCGACACTTGAACCGGGCTCACGGTGAAACTGGCTTCATGAGAAGGGAGCCCACGTGAGGCAGCGGTTCAACTAGGTGTCGTCCAGCCCCCAACTCTAGAATCTGTTTTAGCAAAGCATATCGTCAACGCCCAGGCGGAGCACTTTACACTCATCATAGAGGAGCTCAACACCTAAGTGGACATGTTGCACCTCGGACCTTTGCCGAAATGAAGGCAAGCACTAAGTGCAACTTTGCATGGAAACAGCCTTCCCTCTCTGCCGAATTCCAACAGATATTTGAAGAGCTGGTCTGAGGTCTATGACTTGCATTCTGTACACGTCCAAGCGAACGGACAGAGAAGCCAGGGCTGGATCTGCCTCCTCCAGGGCAGCGCTTGCAGGCTCACCACCTGCTCCTATTACGGGAGAGGTAGGAACCTTGGGCACAATCCGAGCCGGGGTCTCAGCTTGTGAGAGTTAGCCGGCCCAGACTCCAGGCACAATACGTTGACCGAAAGCGAGCAAGTCCCTACCCTCTAGTAGAGACCACGCGAGCAGGAGAACTGATATAACAGAATTTTTAACTCACTGCCTGCAGTGGCTCAGGGGCGGTCTCTGCAGTGCAGTCGCACCAGGGACAAGGCCCAAGAGGATAAAGAGGGACACAAGGATTTACAAGACCTTGCTCCTCAGGAACCTGACGATCAGAACGTGCTTCTGCATACCTCTGCAACACGATGAGCGTCGTTTAAACACCGAGGCAACATCATTTTGAGGGTGAAGGAAAACAGCCTACTGCAACCCATTTTGCAGGAAAGAGAGCACTGAAGTGATCGAAAGCTTTCAGGATCTCCTCTGGAGAGAAGACGCACTCAACGACTAGGTTCCACTTCTAAAGGCGTAAGCACGCTACCCAATTCTAGGGGGTGCTCGCAGAAGTGATGGTAACTATCACATGTTCTTGTGATAGTCACCTGAACCTCCGCGTTCAGATGTAAGACCGCCCGGAATCTCCGGGGGAAGAACGCGTGTGCCATCGTGCACCGTCCCCGAAAGAGTTTTCAGGGGAAGTCAGGAAGGCTGTTGAAGGGAACCAGGTCTAGTTGGGCCAATAAGGGGCAACTATGAAGACCTGTTCCTCTCCTGACTTGGCACGTAGGTGCAAGCGACGGGCGCAAAAGACAGGAGCATTGCTCAACACAACATGTGAAGATCACTGGGCTTCAGGAGCATTTTCTGCTCAGCACTTGGGTGTGACAAGTTCACTGAGCTTCAGGAGCATTCCTTCTCAACACCTGAGTGTGATAAACTCACCGAGCTTCAGGAGCATTTCTGCTCAACACTTGAGTGCGAAGAACTTCACTGAACGACAGGAGCATTTCTGCTCAGCACTTGAGTGTGACAAGTTCACTGAGCTTCAGGAGCATTACTGCTCAACACCTGAGTGTGATAAACTCACTGAGCTGCAGGAGCATTTCTGCTCAACACTTGAGTGCGAAGAACTTCACTGAGCACCAGGAGCATTTCTGCTCAGCACTGCGTGTGACGAATTCACTGAGCTACCTGTGATGAACTCACAGAGCTACAGGAGCATTGCTGCTCAACACCTGAGTGCGATGAACTTCACTGAGTTTCAGGAGCAATTCTGCTCAACATGAAGAGTGATAATTTCACTGACTTGCAGGCGCAAGGCGACCATGAGTCGCAGTCACTTTTAGAAGGCTCACTGGGGTTAAACGCATTTCTGCGGGCCCCTGGGGCAGCTGAGACCCAGTGTTTGTCCAAGGGTAGTCCGCTCGGTTTACCCAAACACTGGCGGAAAAATAAACCCGGGGGGGGGCAACTGAGCGGCCCCGGAATGGTCATGACCCAGCCGGACCCAGGGGATGGAGTCTCCACTTGCCCTGGCTATAACTGTCGTGAGGCTCGATGGCGGCACGATTGAGTAAGCGGGAGGAGTGGAACAAGGCGCCCTCAGAAGCGTCTGACTCCAAGGAGGAGGTGACGGGTGAGTTTGTGACATGCAGGGGAAGCTTGCGCAACGGTCGCAATGTCTAACAACTCGAGGCACGAATGCCCGTGTAGTCGGGGGTCGCCCAGGCCCCCGTTAAAACACGCCCTTTGTACATGGCCCCTCTGTTGAAGAGGGTTTGGCAGCAGACCGGGGTGAACTATAGTCACACAGGGTGAGCTGCTCTGCCACGGTCACCTCGGGACTCGATCGTGAAGCTAGTGCTGAAGCGGTCACATATGGAGGAAGCCAAAGGCTGCGACTACCATATACCCCAGGAGCCTCTGAAAGTTCTTTCAGTGGGACCCTTTCTCACTTCAACACCAGCTGAACACATTCTCATTGGAGAGACATGTTGGACCGAGTACCTCTCCAAAACTAAGAAAGAGATACTCAGCCCGTGGGCGAGACTACTCTCTTCCAGTTGACCTGACGACCCAACGGGCTCTGGAGCACTCGAGGGGAAGGACACTGTACTGATACTCCACCCTTAGATGCAACACACAGGATGGCCTGCGGTGCGGGAGGTAGAGATCTGAAGCACCTGTCTTTCAGGTCAAAGCTGCAGACCAATCTTGGGCCAAGATGGTCACGACCCACCCCCTAGTAGCACGAAGAACGAGTTTACAACTGGCCTTCGTACCGGCTGGAGGAACGGCTATATCAAATCCTTCGCCAGCAGGATAAGATAAGCACGCACAAGTCAGGAGCACTGCTCAACACTCGGTGTGATGAATATCACTGAATTTTCAGGAGCACGTCTGCTCAACACCTAATGTGATGACTATCACTGACTTGAGCGGGGTAGCCGAGCCTGAGGTGGGGCAGCAAAGTAGAGAGAGTGGTGTTAGTGTGCTGTGCAACACTTACCTGTCTCCACAAGCGGCAGGGGGCGCGTGAGAAGGCGGATGACCGGGTCCTTTAACGCACCAAGCTGCCTGCTGGCGACCAAGGGGGAGCTGAGGGGTGTAAGGCTATACAGGGTCACACCCGCCAGACTGGCCCTCCTGGGACCCAGGAACAGATGAAATTGCTCTCTCTTTGAAGTGTGGGTACCGCTTGCTCCGCTTTTTTTAAATTTTTTTTATAGGGAGCCAGCGGCGGAACAGACACACGCACAAACAAAGGCTCCACCCGGCCCTCACCCGGGGGGAGGGAGTGATCGTGCCACTCCAAGAGCATCTCATCCATTCCTGGGCGGCCCGCTCCGGAATGCTTTCGCTGTCGCTTGCCACCTGGCTTGGCAGCGCCTGGAGCGGGCTGGGCGTCTCTACTGCGGCCGGCTCCATGCTGAGGCCTGGGTGGAGGCTGCTGCGGAGGGCCAGCAGGAGCGGCGGCCGGAGAACGCCCACGGCGACGAGCAGGCGGAGGAGCTGCCACCGGCGGCGGGTGGAGGCAGCAGCTGGCCACCGGGGCAGGATGTGCCGGATGACCTCCGTCTGCGCTCGAGCGGCAGAGAACTGTTTGATGCAGTTCTCCACCGCGTCGCCGACCAGCCCAACCTGGGAAATTGGGGAGACCAGGAACCGAACCTTGTCCGCATCCGCCATACCAACCAGGCTGAGCCAACGAAGGCGCTACTGGACCACCAAGGTGGACATCGCCAGACCGATCACGCACGCTACGACACCCGTACCCCGGAGGGTGAGGTCGGATGCAGTGCGGTGCTCACCTATGAGCGCACGGTCTGGATTACCCTCGTGCATGCCATGGGTGCCCTAGCCTGCAGCAACGCCATGGCACGCAAGAGGAAGGGGCTTGCCCACAGGCTTTGTAAGCTCTGCCCGTCGGAACAGACGAAACTCACAGGCCTTACGGGGGAGACGAGGATCCCCCCAAAAGGCAGCGGCCGCCGGACACAGGTGCACCTGTGTCGACAGACCGCTCCAATGGAGGGACACCTCGCAACCCTTCACCGTTCCTCCATCAAGGGTAATGAGGGGGAAAAGCTAGTCAGGCAGTTTCTGGCAGAGAAAGATGCTGTTCACCACCTGATAAGCTCTCCATGCATTTCGGGAAAGAAAGGCACTGGGGCGGCGAGCTGAGAACCAGCGCGGCCCGCCCCAAGATACCAAACTCCAGATTCCAACCGAGACTGAACGGGACACGGTGGAGGTTCCACTCGAGCCCGGCAGCCTCGGCGGCCCGTTTCAGCATAGCTGATAATTCTGGATCCGGCTCGGGCAACATTGAACTCCCGGAGGGAGACAATGCAGCCGAGTCATCATCTCTAGAAGTCAGCTCACCCTCCGATGCTGCAATCGGCGTCCTGTCCTCCAGGGGAGCCCCGGGTGAAACCGCTGGCCCACCCATTACAGATGGACCAGCAGACAACACAGGAGGCTCCAGTGGTTGCAGTGGAAGGGAGGAGTGAGGAGCCCACAGGGAATGGTTACCGGGCGGGACATCCAACACTATCCTCCGGTCACCCATCCCACACAGCACCCGAGGGTGGGGCATGGTAATGGGGACTCGCTCTCCGCGAACGAAGGCGAGTCTCGCCCTCAACACTGCGACAGTCATGTTCCCACAGTGAAAACATGAGCTGTCCACAAAAGCTGTCTCAGCGTGCTGTAAGCCAAACACGTGACACAACAGTTGTGACCATCAGAGAGAGACAGGGAACGACCGCACCCAGAAACGCACGGGCGGAATGACATCTTGAAAAAGACGCAAACGCACCCGTGTTGCTCTTTCAGAAAATAGGACCGTCACCAGTGCCGGAGCACACAGGGGAATGACCGCGGCAACACTGAACAGAGAACTGAAACAGTGAAGCACTCACTTTTCCGCCCTCTAACCAGCCATCAACACACACAAACATTTAGAAATTTGTTGCTGTTAAAACAGCAGTTGAGAGCTCAAAGCTCGCGATCACCGCTGCACTCGCGCTGTAGAACACCAGCACTGGGAGAGTCTTCCTGAAGAACACCGACACACTCGCTCGTTGTAGACAACAGCACTCTCAGAGACATCAAACGATCGGCTCTGAAGCGAAAGGCAACTAGTGCGTGCATCCACTTCCGTATTTATACCCGCGCCGCGGGGGCGGAGTGTGTGATGCGAATCACGCACGCCAATTACATTGGCTCGTTCAATAGTACTCGAAGAAGACAGGCTCTCTAGCGAGATCCCATTTCAGTCGGCGTCGACTACGTCCGACGTTATCGACTGAAAGGGAACTAGTTGCGCTCTGTCTCAATTGATCCACTTTTATGTCATGAAAGGGCGTAGGTTTGGTTTTGACATTGGTGGGGACATTCCCAGAAGCTGAGGAATCTGCAAATTAACCCTCTAGGCGCCACGGTCGAGTTTACTCGACAAGATGCGGCACTGAATAAAACGGCCGATTTTGTCAAATTGGGTGTCAAATTTCGTTCGACCTCCCCTCCACTGGATGGCAGACATGTCATACTTCATCCCCGAATCAAAAAAACGTCATGTTTCTATACAAAATGTTCGAGTTAGAGCGCATTGAATCAGTGCGATCAAAAGCGGAGCTAGTTTGCGAGTGAGCCATTTTATCAGATCCTCTCCACAATCGCGGCGACAGTATTGTGGTGGAGACTTAGTCTAATACCACTGGGTATGTTAGACAAGGTCGAAGTATTCATAGGACAGTTAGGAGACAACGTGGAGGCAGGGTGAGGAGTCGCAATGACAATGACAGTAGTCCGAGCTGTGCACACTCGGCGCGCGCGCGAGGCAGATCTAGCCGCGCTGCTCGTATCATCTCACTCATGATCTGTGCCTTGCCGTGGCGAGTGAGCGTTTGACCTAAACAGGTCTTGTCTACTTGTGTTTGTATGTCATATGAATAATATATATGTGCCCCATACATGGAATCAGAGTGCCTACTGTATTTAGTAAATGGAAAATCTCTACAGCAAAAGGCCAACCACTACATGCATTCGGTTTGTTTCTACCATTTATTAGTAATGATTTACACAGTTTGTTTACTACTTACTATATACCTGAGCATTCAGTATTGTGCAATATAGCATACAGAAGGTGATGGACATTTTTGGGGGAAAGAAGTGCTGCATTTTATCATTTAAACATGTGACTTTTCATGAAAATTCTATAATCCAAGATTGCCACCACCATATGACGTCATAATATGCCAATTAGATGGGAAAATGTAATCCCTACATAAAATTTGGGTCATCCTTAATATTTCTCTAATTTACAGAAAGTCTCTATATTTTATCACTTTTAAGATATAGCCTTTTGAAATTAAGATGTCAAAATCGAACGTTTTAGGAAAAAACCTCTGGCGCCTAAAGGGTTAATAGGATAATATTATGGTTTTTAGTCTATATTGACCTTAATAATACGTTAATGAATTCTGTAATGTTATGGTAACTATTAAAGACAATAAGGGAGTTTAACAGAGACTTAACTTTACTCCGTTCATAGTGCAATGCAATAGTGCAATACGGTCTTGTTCCTTGCTTTTTTGTAGAAGCGAAACACATGTCTGCATCTGTCAATAAAGGGATAGTTAAGGGGATAGTTCACCCAAAAATGAAAATTCTGTTTCTCCCACAAGTTGTTTCGAACCCTTATGAATTTCCTCCTTCTACTGAACACAAAGGAAGATATTTTGAAGAATGTTGGTAACCAGACAGTTGATGGACCCCATTGACTTCCATAGTAAGAAAAAAAATACTAAGTCAAGTCATCATTTAGATAGCGCTTTTAACAATGTAGATTGTTTCAAAGCAGCTTTACAGAGATAAACATATAATTTAAGGTAACAGAGATTGGTTTGGTTTTATAGTGGTTCTTGAAAAATGTTTTTTCCAGCTAAAGTTAGTTTTGATTGATTCACTTCCATCTAAATGATCATTTGTTATTAAATTAGGGGCCGCGAAGACGACACCGTTCTCTCTAAACAGACTTTAAACGTGAACCTGTGATAGACGCTGATGGCGTTCACATGCGCATTAAGAATTGATTCTATAATTATGTGAGTTTGAATATATGGTCGCAGGTTTGTAATTCCTTACAAACCATGCCTAAACAAACTACTTGTCTTGTCTATAAATTTTGATGCAGAATTTTATTTTATCTATAAATTTTGATGCAGAATTTTATTTTATCTTATCACTTTGGGTAGGTACGCGAACCAAAAAATTCCACAACGCTTTATCTGTAGAGTGGTATAGGGATCCTCCATAGGGAGAGGCTAGTTGGCACTTCAGCACTGCATTGTCATCGGGTCCAGGCGAAAGTCCTTCATCAGAACTGGAAACGGCCTGGATCCGGCAGGCTGCGGGAAAACCTCGGGATAAACAACGACACTAAAATTAGCGTAGATGCCATTCTTCTTATGATGTAACGAGTACATCAGGATATGAGGGAAGTGTTCCCAGTTCCGGCTGACCTAATCTAAGCAGCCTAATATTGAATTATAGAAGTTTATAGAGTGTTATGCGAATGCTAGGTCAAAGAGGTCTAGTCTAGTCTTTGAACTGACAGACTGTGTCTGCTTCCCGGACAATGTTAGGAAGATTGTTCCAAAGTTTTGGTGCTAGAGAGGAAAAGGATCTACCGCCAGCAGTCGATTTAGATATTCTAGGTATAATCAACTGGCCAGAGTTTTGAGATCGCAATAGACGTGAAGGACTATAATGCGTTAAGAGCTCGCTCAAGTACTGCGGAGCTAAACCATTTAGTGCTTTGTAAGTAATCAGCAATATTTTAAAATTTATACGATGTTTAATAGGAAGCCAATGCAGTGTTGACAGAACCGGGCTAATATGGTCGTACTTCCTGGTTCTGGTAAGAACTCTAGCGGCTGCGTTTTGAACTAGCTGTAGTTTGTTTATTAAGCGTGCAGGGCAACCACCCAGTAGAGCATTACAATAATCTAGCCTTGATGTCATGAACGCATGAACTAGTTGTTCCGCATTTGTCAATGAGAGCATATGACGTAATTTAGATATATTTTAAGATGGAAAAATGCGGTTTTACAGACACTAGACACGTGACTTTCAAATTAAAGATTGGTATCAAAGAGCACACCCAGGTTCCTAACTGACGACGAAGACTTAACAGAGCAGCCATCAAGTGTTAGACGGTATTCTAGGTTATTACGTGTGGAAGTTTTTTGTCCAATAATTAGAATGTCTGTTTTTTCAGAATTTAGTAGTAGGAAATTACTAGTCATCCAATTTTTTATATCAACTATGCATTCCGATAATTTTGTGAATTGGTGAGTTTCGTTCGGTTTGGAAGAAATATAGAGCTGAGTATCATCAGCATAACAGTGAAAGCTAATTCCATGTTTCCTAATGATATCTCCTAAAGGTAGCATGTACAGAGTGAACAGCAGCGGTCCTAGTACTGAGCCTTGTGGTACGCCATACTGAACTTGTGATCGATAAGACATCTCTTCATTTACTGCTACAAACTGATAGCGGTCAGATAAATGTGATTTAAACCATGCTAATGCAATTCCACTAATGCCAACATAGTTTTCTAGTCTATTTAAGAGAATGTTGTGGTCAATGGTGTCAAATGCAGCACTAAGATCAAGTAACACTAATAGAGAGATACAACCACGATCGGATGATAAGAGCAAATCATTTGTGACTCTAATGAGAGCTGTCTCAGTGCTATGGTGCGGTCTAAATCCTGACTGGAAATCCTTGCAGATACCATTTCTTTCAAGAAAGGACCACAGTTGTGAGGATACTGCTTTTTCTAGTATCTTTGACAGAAAAGGTAGATTTGAGATCAGCCTGTAATTGACTAATTCTGTAGGAATTAAAGTTGCGTTTTTTTAACAAGCGGTTTAATCATGGCCAGCTTAAAGGTTTTTGGTACGTATCCTAGAGACAAAGACGAATTAATGATGTTAAGAAGAGGATCTATGACTTCTGGAAGCATCTCTTTCAGTAGTTTAGTCGGTATAGGGTCTAACATACATGTTGTCGATTTAGATGAATTAACGAGTTTGCAAAATTCTTCCTCTCCTATGGCAACAAATGAATCAAATTTTACCTCAGGGAGACTATAATGCACTCCCTGATGTAATGCTGTAGTAGACGGTTGCATAGTTATAATTTTGTCCCTAATATTATCAATCTTATAAGTGAAGAAGTTCATAAAGTCATTACTGCTGTGTTTCTTGGAAACTTCTGGGCTTGAAGCTTTCTTTTTCGTCAGTGTAGCCACTTTTTCAAATAAATACCTTGGATTATGTTTATTTTCTTTTAATAGGGTTGAAAAATAAGCAGATCTAGCAGCTTTTAAAGCCTCTCTGTAAGCAATCGAGCTCTCCTTCCATGAAATCTGAAATACCTCTAGTTTTGTTTTCTTCCAGTTGCGCTCCATTTTTCTGGCTGCTCTCTTAAGGGCCCGGGTGTGCTCGTTGTACCACGGCGATGGACTATTTTCTTTAATGTTCTTTAAGCGCAACAGAGCAACTGTGTCTAAAGTGCTGGAAAGGAGAGAGTTAAAAGTTTCTGTTGCAATATCAACTTCTTCTAAGCTATCTGGGATGCTGAGACGATGAAACTGATTAGGAAGATTATTGATAAAGCAATCTTTAGTGGCAGAAGTGATAGGTCTAACATACTTGTAACACGGAGTTGGCTTTGCAGCCTTGGCTAAATGTAATTTACATGAGACTAGATAATGATCTGAGATGTCGTCGCTCTGCTGCAGAATTTCCTCAGCATCAACATTGATTCCATGTGATAATATTAGATCTAGAGTATGATTACGACAATGAGTAGGTCCTGACACGTGTTGTCTAACTCCAATAGAGTTAAGAATGTCTTTAAATGCCAATCCCACTGCATCTTTTACATTATCTACATGCATATTAAAATCACCAACAATTAGGACTTTATCTACAGTCAATACTAATTCTGATAGAAAGTCAGCAAATTCTTTGATAAAATCTTTATGGTGCCCTGGTGGCCTGTATACAGTTGCCAGCAGAATTCTCAAACTTGATTTATCGTTTACGTTATATATTTTTACATTAAGCACCAACACTTCAAAAGAAGTATATTTAAAATAGATTTTTTAGTGGTTTTGAAAATATTACTATAAATTACAGCAACACCTCCCCCTTTGCCTTTCAGGCGAGGTTCATGTTTATAACAGTAATCATGGGGGGTGGACTCTTTAAAGTAATGTAATCGTTTGGTTTTAGCCAGGTTTCTGTCATACACGGCACATCTAGGTTATAATCTGAAATCATATCATTAACTATGAGCGTTTTGGAAGTAAGGGATCGAATATTCAGCAACCCAAGCTTTATCGTTTGCTCATCTGTATTATATCTATTTTTATTTGTTGAATATCAATTACATTTTTAACCTTAGATCGGTTTGGACGTTTTTTGGATTTCCAAATTCAGGGAACAGACACAGTCTCTATATGATGATATCTAGGTTAAAGAGGCTCTATGTGATGGGATTTATCTGACCTTGGTGACGCGAGGCCGCTAGCAGACGGTCGGTTTAGCCAGTTTGTCTGCTTCCTGACCTGAGCCCCAGATTGTCATGTTTTGTCTCTGTTACGTTCACCTAAAGCAAGGTGAAGCAACATAAAACTGGGGAGACCACACATGGAACTCAATTTAACAATTAACATTTAATTGACAAAACATACACAAGACAGTAACCATAAATCAAAAATAAAGAAAAATAATTCAATCTGGAACTGAAGAGGAAAGAGCCAACGTCCCAGTCCAACTCCGTCAGTCCTTTTGTAATCGCCATCCCCTGACAAAACGCAATCAGCCAGTAATCCAGCACACCTGATCACCGGAGATTCACCACACCTGTTCCTGACGCTCCTCCAGAACATAGAACGCCACCTGGTGGAGAAAATACTAAAGACCATAACACCTCCCCTCTTAAAACAGAGGCCCCTAAAAGGGAACTCTGCAAACTCCAAACTTAACATACTCCGCATTACTAGGGCTCACATACAAATGTCACTTACCCCTTTTCTTCTCATCACCTACCCCAACTCCAACTTTCAATGTTCTCAGACACCTTTAAAACACTAACAGACAAGATCAAGGGCAAATAACATGCGGTAACATAGATGGTCTTATTCATCCACTGGGGAACGGGACAATGCATCCGCCATTACATTATCTCGCCCCCGAATATGGCGAATTTCCAAACTGTAATAATATGGCCCAACGAATAAGTCGTTGGTTAGGTGTTCGCAACAATTTAAAAAAAATCAGTGGATTGTGGTCCGAAAAAACAACCACCATCGAACCACCCCCCACATACACATCAAAATGTTGCACTGCCCACACCAAAGCCAATGTTTCCTTTTCGATAACGGAATAATTCGATTGATACGAATTAAACTTCTTCGAAAAATAACTAACTGGCCTGTCAACCTCATTGTCGTCCTTTTGCAATAGAACAGCTCCTGCACCTACTTGACTTGCGTCAACTTGGAGCTGAAACGCTCGATCCCACCGAGGAGCAACTAACACCGGAGCAGTACTCAGAAGTTTTGCATTTCTAAACGCACCCTGACAGCGTGAAGACCATTCAAACTTATTTTTTGACTTCAACAACTCAGTCAGTGGGGCAACTACCGTCGAGAAATTTGCGCAAAAACTAAGATAATATCCGATCATTCCCAAAAATCTCATCAGCTCCTTTTTAGTAGTAGGAGCGGGGAAATCATCAATAGCTCGCACCTTTTCCCGTACCGGACGCACCTCCCCTTGTCCCACCGCTTTTCCCAAATAAGTTACCGTGGCTTTAACAAACTCACACTTCGCGAGATTTATTGTTAACTTGGCCTCAACGAGACGAACAAACAGGGCACGCAACCGGCAACACTGTTCCTCCCACGTCTGACTATATACCACGACGTCATCCAAGTAAACCGCACATCCTTCCAACCCTGAAACCACTCGATTCATCAGGCGCTGGAAGGTAGCCGGAGCGTTTCGCAGACCGAAACTCATAACCCTGTACGAGTATAACCCTGAAGGTATAACAAAAGCAGAGACTTCTTGTGCCCGAGGAGTCAAGGGAACTTGATAATACCCCTTTAAAAGGTCGATCTTCGTTACAAATTTAGCTGAACCCACGGAATCTATACAATCCTCCATCCGCGGAAGCGGAAAAGAGTCGGGCTTTGTGACGCTATTTAATTTTCTATAATCAGTACAAAATCGAAACGTCTTATCCGGTTTTACAACTAGAATTAATGGTGACGCCCAACTGGAATAAGATGGTTTCGCAAGCTCAGCATTGATCAAGTACCTGACCTCAGCTTCCAAATACTTCTGCTTTTCAGGGTGTACCCGATAACTTCTCTGTCTAACTGGCAAAGAGTCTCCAACATCAATATCATGATAGATCAGGTCGGTACACGAAAGCGTATCAGAAAAAAGTACAGAAAACTCCCTTATCAACCTGATCAATTGTTCGCGATTTACTTCGGGCAAATGTTCCAACATAACCTCCAACTTAGCCAGTTGTTCAGAATTACAAAGTCGGGGTTGAACGACACAATCAGACGTAAGACTATCGCCCTCAGTGCCATTTAACTTCGCTCTTGAGGAATCACTCACCTCTGAAACCACCGCCACCGATTTTACTTCAGCACCAAGGACAGCATTGTCACGTGTACGGCAGAAATAAGGTTTTAACAAATTCACGTGGCACAATTGTGTAGATTTCTTGCCAAGAAAGACGATCCAATAACAGGAAGCAAGATTAAAAGTTGATCTCCGGGACTAAAATTCGCGACGCTCTGACCTACGATCAAACCAGGTCTTCATTCTCAATTGTGCTTTAACTAGATTTTCTCCGGCCAATTTCCCTGCCAGATATAACCTACGGCGAAATCCATTAACATAATCCAGGAGATTTACAGACATTTCAGGTCCAGTCATGTTATCCTTCAGAAGGGATAACGGGCCTCTTACCTTGTGGCCAAACACCAAATCGTTAGGGCTAAAACCAAGGCTCTCTTGAACAACCTCGCGTGCGGCTAGCAGCAACCAAGGAAGCCCCTCCTCCCAGTCTTTATTCAGTTCGTTACAATACGCCCTCAACAATTGTTTTAGCGTTTGATGAAATCGCTCAAGAGCTCCCTGGCTTTCAGGATGATACGTACTACTTTTATGATGTTTCACACGCAGTTGCTGCAAAATCTGCTCAAACATACGAGAAGTAAAGTTGGTTCCCCTATCAGTTTGAATAAATTTAGGAATACCAAAAACTGAAATAAATTGGGACAGAGCTTTTACCACAGACCTTGTGGAAATCGTTCACAGGGGATAGGCAGCGGGATAACGAGTTGTCGACACATGAACGTTAACAAGTAGTTAGAACCCGCTTTGGACGGTTTTAACGGCCCCACACAGTCAATGGTAAGATACTCAAAAGGATGGCTCACCGCAGGAATTGGAAACAACGGCGCCGGAGCCAAAACCTCATTCGGTTTACCCACCATTTGACAAGTGTGGCACGTCTTAATAAAACTCGCCACATCTCTTTTTAATCTAGGCCAGAAAAAATAGCGCATTACACTGTTGTATGTTTTCTTGACCCCTAAATGCCCAGCTATGTCCCCGTGAGCCGTTCTCAACACCAAATCACGCAACTCCTCCGGAAAAACAATCTGATATATGGGTTCACCCAAAGCACGATCATTACAAGGCGTCCACTTGCGAACTAAAACGCCATCACTCAGGAAATAACCAGAAGCCATCCTTTCAATTTCGGTAGTAGATTTAACCGACGCAAACAATGTTGTCAACCCGGCATCTTTTCCCTGAGCCAAAATTAGCTCATCACGGGAAATCGAAGGCGGCAACAAGGATAAATTACCCAAAGGATCGAAAGAAGAATTTTCAAATTTTTCGCTGATCTGGGACACATTCTTTTCAGTGTTCATAGCTCGAGTCACTGCACAGGAAACAAAAACATCGGGAAACTCCTGGACACTCCTATCTGCCTCTGAAGATAAATTTGGATTAACCTTTACAATGGGAGGTACCACCCCACCCCAGACACGATTTCTGGCCAAATTAAAATTAAAGCCTAAAAGCCTAAAATTACATCTACACCTTCCACAGGTAATGAAGGGCGCAACGCAATTTCAACTTCCCCACGCACCAATTCCGAATCAAACTGAATCTTGTGTAACGGAGCAGAGAATATTTCCAACCCAATTCCCTGAATCAGAACACTATTTCCTGTACTAGACCCAGAAGAAAAATTCAGAAGATCCTGTATCGCGCAGAATTCTTACGGGTACTTTGACTGAACAGTCAACTAGCGAAACATACCCCGTTGTAATAAATGGACCATAATCCGACTGGAACCCGCCAACCTTATCTGCGTTTTGAGCTTTCCCTTCAATAGGGATTCCCCCAACCCATGATGTTTCACACGCAGTAAATGCTGACGCAAGCCCAACAGCTTTTGCACTGGCCTTATACTTGCCTTTCAGCACCGGGCATTCCTTTTTCCAGTGGCCCCTTTCCAGGCAATACCTGCAAGTAGAATTTGGATCTACATTTCTGTAGGGAAGCCAACCAGTTAGAGTGGAAAAGGGAAATGACGTGCTGTACAAAAAGTTGATGCAAAATCCAAAATGGTGTTTTATTGGAAGGTGCTAAAATATTTACAGTGCAGGAGAAAACAAAAATAAATAAAAACTGTACAAAAAGAAAACCGCAACAATGTGCTAATTTTGGCTAAACCAAATGGCCCAATGTTCACAACACTGCTCAGTATTCAATTTCTCTGAGTTCACAATCAGAACTGAAATTCTTTCATCCAGCAAGCCTATTTATAGGCTGAAGCCCCGCCTATAGGGCATACCAACCACAGGTACAAACGAAAACGTTTGTACCAATCAATTTAATTAATATAAACACCCAACACAACTCTTAAACCTCCAAAACAGCTAAAACCACAAAAATTAACAGAGAAAGAGTTTAACAACAAATTATATGGCAAACACAACTGTTTCTAACTCCCCCCTCCTCTGACATCCCACCAAAATGGTATCTTCCACAGGAAGTGATGTGGCTGTTACTATAAAAAACAGTTTAACCTGGATTGTGGGTTTGGTTGTACAGAGTGTGAACCGGGAAGTTTAACTGCAATAAGGTTTGTGGAAGATGTGGAAAAATAAAGGTAATTATCATATGAATTATTGTGTGTTCTGGCATTCTGTTCTTTTAGAAAAATAATGACAAACTTAAAGAAAAACTATAAAGAGTTGAAAATTATAACAAAATACAGCAGTAACAAACTTTAGACTGAACAAAACAAAAAATCCATAACACCTTCCTGATGTGTACACAGATGTTAATATTGCCGGCAATGCACAGTATCAGTGAAATGGGTGTATGTTTGTAAGTCCAAGTTTATAGAGTCACCAGGTTAACCTGTGACATTTTCTATTTGGCCTATACTCTGCTTTTAACAACTTCGATCTATCTTGATTTTCAAGGTGATCTCTTTGGTAAACTGAATTTCTATGAATCAACACAAATTCATCCGATAAAACGGGTACTTTATGTACTTTTTTATGGCTTCTGCAGCGGTTTTCACCTTTTGCTCATTTAAGTACGTCACTATCTGCTCAGGAATAATATTCTTAAACTGCTCCAAGATTATCAAATCACAAAGACTCTCAAAAGAATCTATTCCTAAGGAAACGCACCAACGATTAAAGTGGTTCATGAGCTCTCGCACCGCCACCACATGCGTTTGCCTTTCTCCCTTTTTCCATCCCCTAAACCTCCGACGATAAGCCTCAGGAACAAGTTCATAAGCTTTTAAAACTGCTTCTTTCACGACCTGATAATCTTTTCGCCCTGCTGCTGAGAGTGAAATAAACGCTTCCTGAGCTTTACCCTCAAGAACACCTTGCAACAAAAGAGTTCGTTCTGCATCATTCCAACCTCTATCATCAGCAAAGCTTTCAAACAACGAGAAAAAAACTTCCAGATTTTTCGCATTAAATCTGGGCAGCAACTTGGTCATATTTGCAATATTTAATGTTCTATTTAACCCCAGTTGACCACCCAAGTCGCCAATACTCCCCATTCTCCCTTCAGCAACCAATCTTAACCGTTCGGTTTCTTGAGTCAACTTAGCGTCCTGAATTTGTTTCTCATACTTAAATTTCTCAAATTCCCTATCACGCTCTCGTTCTTCAATTCTCAGTTTTTCCAATTCAAGCTGTCTATCCAAATCACGTTCCCTACTCTGCATGTTCAAAATTGTAACTGTTGCTCAAAAGTAAACCCACTCTGTACTCCCGTCATAAGCGGCGTTGAAGTACCGTCTGGTGAAATTACTTCTTCTGATGGTGCATCTGCAGTTAAAATCATCCTCTCCACTAATTTTTCTTTTACCATATCCCGAAACTGTTTTACCTTCGTACCTTTTGTTACCACTACCTCAAAATTAAAATGTTCAACTACCTTGGCTAATTGATCTCTTGAAAGATCATTCAATTTCTCCCCCGTAGGAGCTGCCAAAAACACCTGTAGTTGATCCAGTTTAAACTTCACGTATTACCGTTTCATCTCTTTTTCGAAGTCAAAATAAACTAGTTGTTCCCCTTTTCCTAAACTCCCAAACCGGAAAATGAAAATGCACAAAGACCAGGGCAAGGCAGATAGCACTACAATGCCAGGACAAATCAAGAGCCGTCCCGTATCTAACTAAGAAATCATCTAAATCACTCAACCCTAGTCTAAAGTACGCCCACCTGCAGCTCAACGGCTAATCCGTCTACCCGCGTCCGACGTACCAAAAACAACAAACTAAAATAAAAAATTAAAACAAAAAACAGCGTCACAGCTCTAACACCTAACACGGGAGTTCACGTGGCTCTGATGGTCTAACCAATCTCATTAATTCATCCCGGTAATTATAGTACAAATCCGTCTTACCTCTAGTCATGCACAACAGGACTCAACCCCGTCAAAATTCAGATACTTCGACTTCCAGACAAATTTTTTCCTCTTCAGCCCCAGCAATCATTTACCAAATTATAAAACCAATCAAATGTTCCATGTTGTTTTATCCCCAAGAATAGTTTGAATCAACCTCATTCAATCACCTCCCAAATTACAAATTTGGCCAAATAACCTTACCCGAAATTCTTCTCTGAGCCTCTCTCAGTTTAGTAGACGAGCCCCCATTATGTTACGTTCACCTAAAGCAAGGTGAAGCAACATAAAACTGGGGAGACCACACATGGAACTCAATTTAACAATTAACATTTAATTGACAAAACATACACAAGACACTAACCATGAATCAAAAATAATTCAATCTGGAACTGAAGAGGAAAGAGCCAACGTCCCAGTCCAACTCCGTCAGTCCTTTTGTAATCGCCATCCCCTGACAAAACGCAATCAGCCAGTAATCCAGCACACCTGATCACCGGAGATTCACCACACTTGTTCCTGACGCTCCTCCAGAACATAGAACGCCACCTGGTGGAGAAAATACTAAAGACCATAACAGTCTCTAAGACTATGAGCCAAATTACTAGAGAGAAGAGCAGCACCATCCCATGAGGGATGAATACCATTTCTTTTCAACAGGTCAGGTTTGCCCCAAAAACTTTTCCAATTGTCTATGAATTCTATATTATTTTGCGGACACCACTTAGACAGCCAGCCATTGAGTGATGACAATCTGCTAACTATCTCATCACTCCTTCTCATCACTAAGTCAATGGGGCCAATCAACTGTCTGTCTAGTTACTGACATTCTTCAAAATAACTTCTTTTGTGGTCAGCAGAAGAAGGAAATTGGTTTGAAACAACTTAATGATGACAGAATTTATTTTTTTTAAGGAAACTATCCCGTTAACAGAAATTAACTTTTGGCATATTTGTTTCACATCATTTCTCTCCAGTTTGTCCTGTTGGACATGACATACAGCAACTTGTGCCGTTGTTCTGAGCCATGTTTTCAGTGTCCTAAGAGCAATGAAACTAATTTCAGCCTCAGCTGATTAGACTGGGATGACAAGGGTTTCAACTTGATCAAACAGACATCTCATTTCAACAGACCAAGCAATTTTGTTTTTTCATGTTTAATGTGGACTTTCCATAGTCATAATGATTTTTATACAGTACAATCTGTGTATTCTATCCTCCTACACTAACCCTATCACAGATAACTTTCTGCATTTTCAAAAAACGTCACTTAGTATGATTTAAGCTGTTCTCAAAAAAAATCCCAAGGATTTCGGAAATTGCCATCTTTATGGGGACATTTTGTCTTTGTAGGCTACTACAAAAATGGCAATAGGTTATACGAAAATATTGTCCTTGTGGGTATTTTCTTTCTTTTCTTTTTTCCTTTTTAGGAAAACGGCTTATAAATTATATACCAAGTGATGTTTTTACTAAGTTCCAGTGCTCTTTGCACGCACACACACATTAACGATTATGTTTGCCACTTATCCCGCGATTGTCATACATTATATTGTAAAAACTGAGCTGTCCCCGAATCATTTGACGTGATTTGCCCAGTATTTTTGTGCACAAAACTGTAGATTATTCCCTATAGCTTACCACATCTAGGAGATTTCCTTTGGAGGAGTTTTGCCGCTTCGCACAACCAAATGTAGCTACAGCCTCTCACAAGTTAGAAAGAAGACACAAAGCCAATCACTTTAGCGATGTGTGTTAGCAGGCGGGACCTAGATCTATTAACCATAGACATCATATAGGTAGACTCCCTATCGACCGCTACAGCCTATTGGCACGGACGAGAATGGGAGCCGCCATCTTAAACCGGTCACCTGCTCCGCTCAGTGTAATCTGAATGGCAGGTGAAATGAGCTGTCAGCGCATTAAATTAATCATATCTCACTGAATACTGAACTGATTTTCACGCGTTTTTTTTTGCTGCAAAGGTCATTCATGTAGCTATGATACAGGACACATGGTTCGGCGTATTTTAATATCCATAGTAGGCTTAACAGTAATAATATTCTGATATAAGATATAAAGTGACCAGACACACTGGCCCTCATTTATCATTCTTGCGTAGAAACGGGCGTATATGTTGGCGTAAGATTATGCTTACACTCCTCTCACCACCTGATTTATGAAGCTGTGCGTACATTTGAAATCCAGGTGTACGCAATACCTGCCCTTGATAAATGCCGCGGCTGAAAACGATCGTCATTAGAATAACACGCCCCTATATATTCAAGTCTCCGCTTCCCCCACGCCCTCATTTTACGCCATGGACACACGGAAGACGGCAAAAAAGAGAAACTTCTCCGACGTGGAGATCGATACCATCACCAGGGAAGTGGAAAGAAATAAAATAGTTTTATTTGGGAGTTTAAAGAGTGGGATTAAAGATTAAAGGGATTAAAGACCCAAATTACGAGTTCTGTCAATAGTGTGGGCGTTGAGAAGCGCACTCCAGCAGAGGTAAGAATGTTTTATTGCTTAATATAGACCAATAGTGATCAAGTTAAGCATGAGTTTTCTTGTTTATTGTAGGTGAAAAAAAAGTGGTCGGATATAAAGATCGCCACAAAGAGGCGCGTTTCGGCACTGAAGAGGAGCCGGAGTCAGACCGGGGGAGGACCACCGGATCCAAGCCTCCAGCTGACACCGAACGAGGAGCGGGTGGCAGCCCTCATCGGAACGGTGTCTTGAGAAGGTATCGCCGGTGGGGGAGATACCGACGACATTCATGGTAAGTAAACTTAAACTTGATAGACCAATAAAAAAAAAACACATAAGTCCATAGTTAACTCATTTTATTAAAATTTTGCTCTATTGTTTTGCAGATGATGGCACTGCAGGCCCCAGCACCCTCGAGACATCTCCCCCTCAGCCCATCCAGGAGCCTGAGCCTATCCTTGCGCCCCACCCAGAGCCTGAGCAGGTGCAAGCGGGGGAAGCCTAGGACCGTCCACCAGCCTCCCGTGCGCCACGGCCAAGGGTCCTGACGGATGAGGTCCTGGAAAGACAGACAGAAATTTGTAGACTACTGGTCGAAATTAACCATTCATTGGTGTCAATAAATACGACATTAAAGCAAATAAATGAAAACTTAAAAAAATAAACCAATGAAATCGAAGTCTGTGTTATTTTAACTTACCATTAAAACCACTGAACAAGGTCCCGTCTGAGCTGAACAGCTCTTAAAGCCGGTGGTGCTTCCCACTGCTCCACTGGCACTTCTGGGTCTGGGGCCAGCGCGTCAAATGGCACACGGTTTATCTCAGCCATGTTGTGCAAGACGGCACATGCCAAAATGATGTTGCACACCTTCTTTGGCGAATAGAGCAACGTGCCCCCCGCGTGTGCCAGGCAGAGCCATCTACCTTTTAGGAGCCCCACGCAGCGCTCCACAGTGGCTCGTGTTCGTGTGTGCGCGTGGTTGAAATTGCGCTCCTGATGCGTCACGGGGTTTGGCACAGGGGTGATCAAAATATCCAAAAGAGGATAACCCCTGTCATCTAAAGGGGAAAAGAGAGGTTAAGAAACGAATATATTTTGCAAAATAAATTTGCTCTTAGTACTCACCTAAAAGATAACCATGACCCCTCAATGCGCCCTCCTGCAGCCGTCTGTGCACGCTGCTTTGCTTAAAAATGAAGGCATCGTGGGTGCCTCCAGGCCATCTTGCCACAACATTTAATAGACGGAGTCTGGCATCACAAATAATTTGCACATTGACTGAATGATAATTTTTGCGGTTGATGTATGCGTAATCATTAACCGATGGCGGTTTCAGACGCACGTGGGTACAGTCAATTGCACCTATGACATTTGGAATCCCAGAAATCTCATAAAACCCCCTTTTAATCATTGTTTGCTGGGCATTGTCGTATGGGAATTGGATGTAGTGTGGGATGAGAGACCTGATGGCAGCCAGCACGGATGACAGCATGCGGCTCATGGTGGGTTGGGATATGCCAGACCTGTCAGCAATCTCCCGTTGAAAGGTTCCAGTGGCCAAGAACCCCAGTGTGGAGAGAACCTGGACTGGGACAGGTAAGGCCCTTGACCGCCGGGTCTCACGTTGAAGGTAGGGCTCCAGGTTATTGCACAGCTCCAGGAGAAGATGCCTTGCAAGACGGAATCTGCTCATCAGCCATTCATCTGATTCATTCAGAAAATCTCGCCTATCCTGAAATACTCTTTCCCTTCTCAAGGGCGCATATGCGTCTTCTAAAAGCGCCAGGTCAGCCATCATTGATACGGTGTACGGTGGAAATCCAGTTTAAATAGCTGTTTGGATGAGCAAATGACCTCTCACAATGCATTATTTTACAGCACGTGTTTTGAAACAATTAGCATTTAATTTCGTATCACGTCACATGTATTGGGGTGTACAATAGTGATGATGATTACCATTCATTCACATTAATAATTGCATGACAATTTGTAATATTCTTATTATTATTCTTATGATTTTTATTAATGACGCATATTGTTATTTAGAAGAAGATTGTCGTTATTATTATTTGTATTATTATTATTATTAAAAAGAAGAAGAATGTCATTTTTATTATTTTGTCAGTCTGAATTATTTTGGTCATTGAAAGCCTTTCATTACTGAACCCAGTCCGTGCGCACCACCTAACCCTGAAACGTCAGGTAAAGCGCACAGGCTCGCAACTGAAGGAATACATATGCCTACAAATCAAATGCGTTGGTAAAGTCACACAAATTAAACATTGAAGTCCATGTTGCACAAAAATAAACACTGAAGTTTATAATTACTTTGTTGTTGTTTTTTTTTTTTTTTACAGTGGGTCATAATCATATCCTTTAATTTGTCAGTGCGTTTTGTGGAGTTAGGTTTTTCGGCGCACTAACTCAAAACGTGCGTACACCACCTCCTGAGCTGTCGTAAGATTTGAGCGTGTCGTACGCCAACGTCCATATTGATAAATATCAAAGTCACCGTGGTTTTGGGTGTAGCCTACGCTGGAAATTTGGTGTACGCACTTTTGATAAATGAGGGCCACTATGTGTGATGAAGGATATACATGTATCCTTCATCACACATGAAGGATATGTATTAATAAAATACATATAATGTATTTTATAAATCACACACTATAAATATAATAAAGAAGCAGAAACATATAGTTGCAGTAAAGTAAGATATTTAATAAGTTGAAGAAACAATTTATGATTTGTGACACGCACATACACACGAACAGACACACAAACAAACAAACACAACAGACACTCTCTCTCTCTCTCTCTCTCTCTCTCTCTCTCTCTCTCTCTCTCACACACACACACACTTCCACACACAGAACGCAGCCACCGAATCCACCGAACGCAGCCACCTGTAATAAAAATTGAGAAGAAGCTGTTCAACGTGTTTGCATCAGTAATTCCTAAAAATTAAATTCGGAAAACATTAAGCCTATACCTTTTTTATTGTATGTGGATGTGGGAGGGGGAAATTTTGAGACTAAAGGCCTATTCGGATTAACTTTACAAGGGTAGATGGAGTAAGTTTATAATGTAATTTTACCACAGGACTTCTGTAATATCAATAGCCAAATCGCATGTGATAAGATATAGGTTATCAATAGCACTAGAAGTTGGAGGGGTAACTTAATTTGCGCATCGCTGTCATGCGTGTATTACATTGCTTCCTGATATCATGTGCGCAAACACAAATAACCTATACAACAGGGCAGTTTAATGCTTATCTGATAACCTAGCTGTTGTAATTATTACTTTAACAGTTATCCCACCTCTCCATGCCGGGTGAACACCGGCTGATGCAGTAAACAGCATTTCACAACGATTTCAGTACAGTAATAGCAAATATCCTTGCTCCTTCTCGATTATCTGGTAATTCTATTCACAAAATACAACCAATAGTAGGCTACGGTAATGTTAAGACTTACTTGTGAAAAGCCCTATTTTCGATGGTCCGGCGATTAGAACAGGAAAATGCTCCACAATGCTCTGGCATCTTATCTGCTGCCACGCAACGAAACTAGGAATACGACCGGTTCAAGATGGCGGCCGGATTTCTCGGTTTCCAGCGGCCAATAGGGCATCTAGTCTCTATATGATATCTATGCTATTAACCGTTTGTGTTCTAGGATTTGCACATTTTTCTCAGAACGCTCTTGTAAGAGATTTTAATCTAAATGAGTTAAATAAAATAAGAAATACATAAAACCCACAAGACCCAACCGGGCAACAGTGGTTATATATAAATATATATATATTTTTTTTTTTTTCGAAATTATTGCTAGGGACAATTCCGTCACTGGATATTGGTCGGGACACGTCCTAGCGTCCCTACTAAATTCTACGCCTCTGCGGGGACGACAGCTTATAAAAATGATTGCTGGGTTATTTGGCTTGTTTGCTGTACACTTTGTCACACAGCAGCTTTCAAATAAATACGCTTTGTCTCTATTCATTGCCGAAGTATTTTTTATTTTTTTCCCCGTGACATCAATCACTGCTTTAGACTGGCTGCCTGCAAATTCATTCATTGAGCTCGCGGCTGCTGTAACTTGCGCTCTCTTCACGACTCAACCACGGACAGTTGTTAATGTTTTAGCAGACAATAACTAGGCTACTCAAGATTTTACTTATTTAGTGTAATTTTCGGGACAATCAGGTCCCGTATTCGGGATTCGGGACTGTCCCGAATTTTTCGGGACTTCTGGTCACTATTCCATGGCTCAATCTCTACTCTTACTCCCTGGACTACAGAATTGGTATTTTTCGGGACTTCTGGTCACCCTATTCCTGAGACATGGCTCAGTCTCTACTCTTACTCCCTGGACTACAGAATTGGATAGGATGAGAACCCAGCTGAGTACTAGATGAACTGCTTGCAGTTCCAGACATACCCCACACTTTCTCCACATCCAACCAGATGCTGAAAGCCTGTCTGCCATTGCATTGGGCATTGGTTCTCAACGTGTGGTACGAGGCTCCCTCTAGTACGCAGAGAAATTACTGAATTTCGCACGTACAATCAAACCGGTGTGATCAGCCTTGGCTGTCTGGTCCCTGGAGCGTACGATCACACCGATGTGAGTGGAACGGTCAGTGCATCACGTAAACAACTGCTAGATTCAAATGTGCTTTCGCGCGTTGGCTGGCGCTGAGCCAGAGACGGACGTGCTCAGTGCTGTCATATATCACAACTTTTTAGTGTTTTCAACCACATAATGTTTATTTAAGGTTTCAGAAATTTAAATACACAAGTACTATCAAAACAATATAGAATTTGTAAAATACACACAGAAGTCTATGGAAGCGGCAATAATAATAATGTCCATTATAATTAGACGACATCAGTGCTTTGATGTCGCTGCTATGGCTGTCACGTGGTTCATGTAAGCCCCAATTCCAAAACATACGCTGGCTGTCATGTTCTTCTATGGGACAGACAGCAGCGATTATAGCACTTGTAATTGTTTTTAATGTTTTTTTAGATAGCACAAGAGTAGTTAATAGCATACAGCAAGTGTCAAAATGATTTATGACCCTATGATTGACAGGTGGGCGTGTCTATCCTTTTATCTTCCCCCGCCCCTTCCGGTTCCTCCCCTTCCTGTCCCGCCCCTTGTCCCGCCCCTTCCGGTTCCTCCCCTTCCTGTTACCTTTGACCTAGTTCCGCCCCTTCCTGTTACCTTTGACCTAGTTCCGCCCCTTCCGGTTACAGCTTCTGTCAAAATGATGGATAGTTACCTTTGACCTAGTTCCGCCCCTTGCGGTTACAGCTTCTGTCAAAATGATGGATGTGTGACAGTTAGTTTGAAGTTCATTTGATCAAGAAAAGGGAGGTATTGGCCTTTGATATTAACATAAGCTTTGATGTTACAGTTACAAAGTGATGTGACAGTTAGTTTGAGATGTATTGGCTTTGATGGTGACAGTTAGTTTGATTGTTTGAAGTTGGTGTTTTGGTCACCGCATCCCTGAGCTTTATCAAGGGGAGCTGTGAAAGTGATAAGAAAAAATGCTGGAAGTTTATCTGTTCTGTAAAAAAGAATATAAAATAAAATCTCACACAAAAAGTTGAAATAAATGTACAACTATTCACTGAACCAAGCATTTCAGTTTAAATAAAATGGAGCCACAAAAATAAAAAATGTACAACTATTCACTGAACCAAGCATTTCAGTTTAAATAAAATGGTGAAAGTTTATCTGTTCTTTAAAAGAATATAAAATAAAACCTCACACAAAAAGTTTAAATAAAATGGAGTCACAAAAATATTCCAAACAGTTAAAAATGTATTAGAGAGTTGAAGAAAAAACATACAGCTTATGTAAAACCTCACACAAAAAGTTTAAATAAAATGGAGCCACAAAAGTATTGCAAACAATCCAATGTATGAATGATCTGACTCTGTCTCAAAAACATAGGGAGCACGCGCGTCTATGTGTGTGTGTGTGTGTGTGTGTGTGTGTGTGTGTGTGTGTGTGTGTCAAAGCAGGAATTCCCCCCCCCCCCCCCCCCCCCCCCCTCCGCATTGCTGAGGACCTTGAAAGTTTATCTCACACAGAAGTTGAAAAAGCATTATGTTCATTTAAATGAAATGATTATAAAATTTACATTTAGTCATTCACAAATATTTGACACTGACTCAAGTTGAAAAACCATGCTGTTCAATTAAAAGTATATAAATTAAACAAAAATAAAATCATCTTACTGTTTCACCATGGTTGAAAAAAACCCACAAGTGTTTCCCCTGAAGTCTTTTCTCTCTGTCACACCAGCGTGTGGCTGGCCTGGTATCTGTTTTTGTGACACGTTCCTGAGCCCATTGAAAAGCATTGTGTTCCTTTAAAAGTGTATAAATTAAAATATATCATATATAAAATAAATAGTTTACTAATTTAACTAAAGTTGAAAAGCATGCCGTTCATTAAAAAATCTTACTAAATTAATGAAGTTGAAAAGCATTCTGTTCATTTAAAATAAATATTTTACAAATTTACTGTAGCAATTATGTTAGATTTAGATAAAAATAAAATCATCTTACATTTTCACCAGGGTTGAAGAAAAAAAATCACACAGGTAGTGCCTGCCAGCATGGACAGTGTGCGTGACAAATAAGTGATATCATCGCTGTTTTCGAACCACCGGTAATAAATTACTTTTAATTCATAAGGCTTATTTTCAGGAGTGACAGTTATCAAAAGGTCTGCCTAAATGCTGGGAATGTGAATTGGCCTTGAACCTGAACAGTTCCATTCATAGAGCACTGAAAGAATATAGTGGACACACAGCTCCGCCGTTTTCCCATAGTTTTCCACAGGCTCTTACTGTAAAAGGCTATAAAATAGCCAAGACACATGGTCGTGTGCCATACCCCATGTCTGGACCAAAAACTTTTGCACCCTCTCTTCTATGACCACCTCATCAAAAATGCAAAACAGTGAGTACTTTCTCTATAATTAATTTATGCTACGGTGCTGTTTACCTGTAATATGCAATGATGTTTAATCTGAAAAATTGTTTATACATAAGGAAAAGACGGTATAATTCATTAGTGGTGATACAGATATTAAAATGTATCTACTATATTAATTTATCAAACTGGTTTAAAAATATGGAGCATTGTATTATGATATTGATGTGATACAGATATTAACATGTATCTACTATATTAATTTATCAAAGTATGATTTTTTTTTAAAAAATATGGAGCATTGTATTATGATATCGATGTGATACAGATATTAACACGTATCTACTATATTAATTTATCAAAGTATGATTTTTTTAAATATGGAGCATTGTATTATGATTATGTATTATGTTTTTTTTTTTAAACATATTACAAAAGTATCAGTTTAACACGACTGTTTTACAGCAATGTTTATCCATATCACAAAAGTATCAGTTTAACATGACTGTTTTACAGCAATGTTTATTTTGCATTATGCTATGTTGTTTTAACTGTTGTATTTTTTATCCGATGTAACTAAAATCTGCAGCATTGTTTATTTAAGCTGCGGGGTTTCCATAAAGGACCTTAAAATAAAATGTTTTGGATTTATTCAGTTTTAAATCTTATTTAGAGATTATTTTAGTCAGACATGCTTATATGTGAATAGGCCTATTTAATTCCTCTTCAGTTACTTACTTCTTAAATTTTGCTAGGTTACTTTTTAATTCTTCTTTTACTCTGTCTTTGATTTTAACTTTTAGCAATTTGCATGATAAAATTGTTTAAAATGTAAGCTATAAATATGAATGGCACAATGTGATAACCAAAATATATAAAAGTCAAGTCAAAGCTATTTATATAGGCTAGCACTTTTCATTGCCATTTAAAATAACATGGTCTTTCCTTTTCTCTCTAGAGACAGCAAACACTGCAGGACAATCAGGCACCCAAGTAACATGTTAGTATGGTTTATATTTTATTTTTAATGAGAAAACATTATAGAGTGCAACAGGCGGTATCTGGGAGTAAAAACATTTACTTTCTCCATACGGAAATTAATTTAAAAGACAGACCTACTGTGAGCTAAGAGGTTGTTAATACATGGTATTTGCTTCTGATCAAGCCTTCAGCTTATTTTTTTTTTTGTAATTAATCATGTTTTACAGTTGAACTCCAGGTGAATACTACATTACCCATGAGCCATGATGCTGTAGTGAAAATTATGTCAAACATAGTTTTTAAAAAAAAAAAAAGCAACACACTCCAAAATAGCTCTGCCCCCTCCCATGAAGCACTGCGAATGACATAATCTCCCTAGCCTCTCAAAATACTGAAATGTTTGTATAAGCTATATATACGTATTTATATATAAATATATATATTTTTTAAAATCACTATGGGAAATAAGAATGAAAAAGGGGTGGGGGAGGCACTGTTGCACTCTATGTATAATGAACAATTGACAGATGAACTGACAGATATTTTATGTAAACAGGCAAAATCTCTGCATCTGATGGTGGCCATGTGTTTTCACCGATCATAACTGGTTTAACTCTTGGCTCCTTTGAGATCAACATAACTTCTGCCAAATCAAATGTACCGGCACATTGTAAGTGTAATAAAACAGTTTCGCCTATGTATTAAATTAATCTTAATTAACCAGTCCGAGTTAACTATTTGGGACCAATTTTAAGGAAGGTTACATTCTGGTCTAACAGTGTCATGTACAAATTTGCAATACAGAATTGTTTTTGGTACTATTGGATCGAGTTTTGTAGAATTTATTTTATGTGCTGTCCTGCTCCTGGATTATTCAGACTCAGAATTGTAACTATTACTATAGCCTTTATCAGCCATTTATTTTACTGCAGACTTATCAACCTTATTTATTTACTGCAGATTTTATCAAAGCAACTAATTAACTCAATTCATGGCAGCAATAATTAAAGAAGAAAAAAAAAAAAAATGAACAATTGACAGATGAACTGACAGATATTTTATGTAAACAGGCAAAATCTCTACATCTGATGATGGCCATGTGTTTTCGCCGATCATAACTGGTTCAAGCTCCTTTGAGATCAATATGACTTCTGCCAAATCAAATGTGCCAGCAAATTGTAAGTGTAATACACGAGAAACTATTAAAACAGTTTTTGCGTATGTAATGTATAAAATTAATCTTAATTAAGCAGTCCGAGTTAACTATTTGGGACTAATTTTAAGGAAAGTTACATTCTGATCTAACAGCATCATGTACAAATTTGAAATATTTTTGGTACTATTGGATCGAGTTTTGTAGAATAAACCCAGATTAATTTATTTTATGCGGTGTCATGCTCCTGGATTATTCAGACTCAGAATTGTAACTATAGCCTTTTATTTTACGGCACTTATTTATTTTACTACATATTTGATCAAAGCCAAATACTGTCCAAAAGGGACGACTGGGAAAGAAGAGAAACAGGTCAATACAAGGTTAGATTCAATCTTTATATTCTTTCCCATTTTGCCTTCATTTTCCTTTTCCTGTTTTAATTTTTCAATTTTTATATTCTCAGATCATCAAGGGTTTCTGAAAGCAAACACCAGTCAGTTGGTCGAAAAAATGAAGAACATTGATTCAATCATTGACAATCTTGATTGCTCAATGAATCAGTTACAAATGTGCGAGCGAATCCGACATGAAGACGAGGGAACCGCTGGACTATGTGAATTGTGAAAGCATTTTCAACGACCTGGTCAACGCTTTGTTCAAGCATGAAGAATCTCTCATGAAGAAACTGCAATAACCACTGTTGTAGCCTATTGTTTGGCATTATGTACTTAAATAGTTTTTTTAAATAAAATGTTTTTAATAATTGATTGGTGATGGAGTTTTAATTTTTGTATTTAGAACGTCCTGGTTGCGTATGCAACCCACCGTTCCCTGAAGGAGGGAACGGAGGACGTAGTCGACGCGACTGAAATGGGATCACGCTAGGGAGCCTATCGTCTTCGAGTATTATTGAACGAGCCAATACACATTGGCGTGCGAGATTTGCATCTCACACTCCGCCCCGCAGCGCGGGTATAAATACGGAAGTGGATGCACGCACCATTTGCTTTTCGCTGAGGAGCCGAGCGTAACTCGGAGTCAGCGGTGGTCCAGCGGTAGTGGCAAGGGGACTACATCCTCCGTTCCCTCCTTCAGGGAACGGTGGGTTGCATACGCAACCAGGACGTTCCCTTTCAGTCGATAACGTCGGACGTAGTCGACGCGACTGAAATGGGATCAACCATTGAACACGCCACTAACGCTGCCACCTTCCAGTGCCTAGACAAAAGCCTTCTGATCCTCCCGACGTTCTTGCGGAAAAGGACAGGGCTTAGGCCAGGAAGTCGCTGCTGTTCCACAAGACCCACTCAGCCAGACTTGGTAACACTGGGAAAGCGTGCCCAACATTGGAAGGAAGGGACGCTGCGGAGCCCAACCAACCCGAAAGTGGGGGGGAAATACACATATGAACTGGGCGGAGAGCCGGGCAGTATAACATATGGAATGTCACTGGGGTGGCTCCAGCCTAGAGAGGGGGGAGACACACCAATTTACAGTGACGGCAGGACTCTGCCAAGGGAAAGACACGGGCTCACCTTGGGGAGCCGTATCGTGGAAGAATACACATATGGGGTCGCCGTAGGGACCGCAACATATGGACCCAGCCTAACACAGGTTCCACACTGCATACGAGTGGTAGGCCTAACACCCGACGTTCCGCCACGTCCGACGTTGGGGGGGGTACGGAGGAGCTCAACAGGTTCCGGACAAGGGAATTCCACCGGAGCGAAATGGCGCACGTATCCGGTCCGTAAGAGGGGAATGGCGCAGCAAGCCGACACTGAACCGGGGCTCACGGTGTTACTGGCTTCTATGAGAAGAGAGCACACGGGAAGCAACCGGCTCGACACGTAGGCTATAGAATCTAGCAAATGTATTAGGTGTCGCCCAGCCCGCAGCTCTACAGACATCTGTCAGCGAGGCACCCTGCGCCAACGCCCAAGAAGCGGCAACACTCCTTGTGGAGTGAGCTCGCAGTCCGGGGGGACAGGGTTCACCTTGGGACTCATACGCCAAGATGATGGCATCCACTATCCAGTGGGCCAGCCTCTGCTTGGAGACAGCCTTTCCCTTCCGCTGTCCTCCATAACAGACGAAGAGCTGCTCTGAGGTCCTAAAGCTTTGCGTTCTGTCCACGTACAAGCGCAGGGCGCGAACGGGGCAGAGAAAAGCCAGGGCTGGGTCTGCCTCCTCCGGGGGCAGCGCTTGCAGGTTCACCACCTGGTCCCGAAAGGGGGTGGTAGGAACCTTGGGCACATATCCAGGCCGGGGTCTCAGGATAACGTGAGAGTTAGCCGGCCCGAATTCCAGGCACGATTCGCTGACCGAAAATGCGTGCAGGTCCCCTACCCTCTTGATGGAGGCCAAAGCAAGTAGGAGAACTGTCTTTTGGGACAGAATTTTTAACTCTGCTACCTGCAAAGGCTCGAAGGGCGGTCTCTGCAGTGCGGTTAGCACCAGAGATAAGTCCCAAGAGGGTATAGAGGGGGGGCGAGGCGGATTCAACCTCCTCGCTCCCCTCAGGAACCTGACGATCAAGTCATGCTTCCCCAGGGATTTCCCGTCTACTGCATCGTGATGTGCGGCAATAGCGGCGACATACACTTTGAGGGTGGAGGGGGACAGCCGACGCTCCAAAGCCTCTTGCAGGAAAGAAAGCACGGAAATGACCGAACACCTTCGGGGGTCTTCTCCTTGAGAAGCACACCACTCAACGAACAGTTTCCACTTCAGGGAGTAAGCAAGCCTCGTAGAGGGGGCTCTCGCTGACGTGATGGTATCTACGACTGCCTGTGGTAGACTACCTAAAACCTCCGCGTCCCGTCCAGGGACCACACATGGAGTCTCCAATAGTCTGGACGCGGGTGCCATATGGTGCCCCGTCCCTGAGAGAGTAGGTCCTCTCTCAGAGGAATAGGCCAGGGAGGAGCTGTCGAGAGGAGAAAAAGTTCGGGGAACCAGGTTCGGTTGGGCCAATATGGGGCAACTAGCAAAACCTGCTCCTCTTCCTCCCTGACTTTGCACAGTAGTTGTGCAATAAGGCTCACTGGGGGAAACGCATACTTGCGGAGGCCCCGGGGCCAGCTGTGAGCCAGTGCATCCGTTTCGAGGGAATAAAACAACTGGCAATGGGACGAGTCCGGAGAGGCAAACAGATCTATCTGTGCGGCCCCGAAGTGGTCCCATATTAGCTGGACCGCCTGGGGATGGAGCCGCCATTCTCCCGAGGCCACAATCTGTCGTGAGAGCTCGTCGGCGGCACGATTGAGCAGGCCAGGGATGTGAACGGCACGAAGCGACCTCAGATGCTTCTGACCCCATAGGAGGAGGTGGCGGGCGAGTTGTGACATGCGGCGGGAACGTAGACCACCTTGGTGGTTGATGTACGCAACGGCCGCAGTGCTGTCCGTCCGGACCAGTACGTGCCTGCCGAGCAGCGTCGTCCTGAGGCGTCTCAAAGCAAGGAGTACTGCTAACAACTCGAGGCAGTTGATGTGCCAATGCAGGTGGGACCCCGTCCAGGTGCCAGCTACTGCATGCCCGTTGTACGTGGCCCCCCAGCCAGTGTTGGAGGCGTCTGTGAAGACCACAGCATGCCTGGACACTTGTTCTAGGGACACACCGGCCCGGAGAAACGAAAGGTCCGACCACGGGCTGAAGGTTTGGAGGCAGGCCGCGGTGATTCTCACAGGGAGCGTGCCTCTCCGCCACGCCCACCTCGGGACTCGGTCGCGAAGCCAGTGCTGGAGTGGTCTCATATGAAGCAGGCCGAGCGGCGTAACTGCGGCTGCGGCTGCCATATGCCCCAGGAGCCTCTGAAACTGTTTCAGAAAAACCACTGTTCTGCTCTTGATAAAATTCAGGCAGTTCAGCACCGACCGGGCGCGATCCTCTGTGAGGCGCGCCGTGTGTTGGACCGAGTCCAGCTCCAAACCGAGAAAAGAGATCCTCTGCACAGGGGCGAGTTTGCTCTTCTCCCAGTTGACCTGAAGACCCAGCTGGCTGATGTGCTGGAGCAGCAAATCCCTGTGTTCGCATAACAGCTCCCGAGACTGCGCTAGTATCAGCCAGTCGTCGAGATAGTTGAGAACGCGAACGCCCTGCTCTCTCATGGGAGCGAGGGCTGCCTCCGTAACTTTCGTAAAGACACGGGGTGACAGGGCCAGCCCGAAGGGTAAGACTTTGTACTGATACGCCTGACCCTCGAACGCGAAACGCAGGAATGGCCTGTGTCGCGGCAGGATGGAGACATGAAAGTACGCGTCCTTCAGGTCGATCGCTGCAAACCAATCCTGGGGACGGACACATTGGAAGATGCGTTTCTGCGTCAGCATTCTGAACGGGAGCTTGTGAAGGGCCCGATTCAGGACTCGCAGGTCCAGGATTGGTCGTAACCCACCCCCTTTCTTGGGTATAATGAAGTACGGGCTGTAAAAGCCGGCCTTCATATCGGCTACCGACACCGGCTCTATCGCGTCCTTCGCCAGCAGGACCGCGATCTCCGCGCGCATGACAGGAGCAGATTCGCTCGACACTGAAGTGTGGCGAATGCCACTGTACCTGGGCGGACTCCGGCGGAACTGAATCGTGTAGCCGAGCCTGATGGTACGGAGGAGCCAGCCGGACGGGTTGGAGAGCACTTTCCAGGCCTCGACGAACCGAACCAGGGGGACCAAGGGTAACACAGGCATACCCGGGGTGGGGCAGCGCGGTGGAGGGCAGGGACCCGGCTCGGAAGGCCCGTGGGCGGCCCGAAGCGGGGTCTGAGTGAGCCGTGCTGCACTTACCTGTCTCCACGGGGCAACAGAGGACGGAAGAGAAGGCGGATGACCGGGTCCTCGACCGCCTCGTGTTGCGGGCTGGCGAACAAGAGGGGGCTGGGGGGAGCAAGGCTGTTCCACAGGGTCGCAAGCCGCCAGCCTCGCCCTCTTGGGCCCCAGGGACGGAGAAATTCGCTCTTCTGACAATTGGGGTACCACTGGACTCCGGAGAACCAATGGTGGAACGGTAACCATCTGAAGAGCTAGTCCCCCCATCCCTGGGTGGCCTGTCTCAGGAACGTTTCTGACACTCGCCCCCTGGCTGGGCGGTGACTGAGACAGACCGGGCGGCCTGCCTGCTGCTGGTTCTACGCTGGGGCCTGGGTGAAGGCTGTTGCGGAGACCCCGCGGAACCGGAGGCAGCGGCAGGGGGGCGCCCTCGGCGACGAACGGGCGGAGGGACTATCTCCGGCGGCAGGGTGGAGGCAACAGCGGGCCGCCGGGATAGGGTGTGTCGGGGAGCCTCCGTCCGAACCTGGGTGGCAGAGAACTGTTGGGCGCAGCTCTCCGCCACGTCGCCGAACAACCCAACCTGGGAAATTGGGGAGTCCAGGAACCGAACCTTGTCCGCATCCGCCATCTCAACCAGGCTGAGCCAACGATGGCGTTCCTGGACCACCAAAGTGGACATCGCTAGACCGACCGCACACGCCGCGACACCCGTACCCCGGAGGGCGAGGTCAGTGGCGGTGCGGAGCTCACTCACGAGCGCCCGGTCCAAACTACCCTCGTGCATGTCCATGAGTGCTTTGGCCTGGTAGACCTGCAACAACGCCAAGGCATGCAAAGAGGAAGCGGCTTGCCCGCAAGCTCTGTAAGCTCTGACCGCCAATCCTGACGCGAACTCACAGGCCCGCGAGGGGAAACAAGGATCCCCCACCCAGGATGCAGCGGCCGTTGGACATAAAAGAGTCGCAACAGACCGCTCCACTGGAGGGACAGCCTCATAACCCTTCACCGCTCCTCCGACAAGGGTAGTGAGGGAGGAAGAACTACTCAAGTCGTTTTCAGAAGTGAGAACCAGCACGGCCCGCCCCGAGATACCAATCATCCAACCGAGACTGAACAGGACACGGTGGAGGGTTCCACTCGAGCCCGACAGCCTCGGCGGCCCGTTTCAGCATAGCTGATAATTCTGGATCCGGCTCGGGCAACATTGAACTCCCGGAGGGAGACAACGCAGCCGAGTCGTCATCTCCAGACATCAGCTCACCCTCCGATGCTGCAATCGACATCCTGTCCCCCAGGGGAGCCCCGAGTGGAACCGCTGGCCCACCCATTACAGATGGACCAGCAGATAACACCGGAGGCTCCAATGGTAGCAGTGGAAGGGAGGGGTGAGGAGCCCACAGGGAATGGTTACCGGGCGGGACATCCAACACTACCCTCCGGTCACCCATCCCATGCAGCACCCGGGGGTGGGGCATGGCAATGGGGACTCGCTCTCCGCGGACGAAGGCGAGTCTCGCCCTCAACACTGCGACAGTCATGTTCCCACAGTGAAAACATGAGCTGTCCACAAAAGCTGCCTCAGCGTGCTGTAAGCCCAAACACGTGATACAACAATTGTGACCATCAGAGAGAGACAGGGAACGACCGCACCCAGAAACGCACGGGCGGAATGACATCTTGAAAAAGACGCAAACGCACCCGTGTTGCTCTTTTAGGAAGTGAAAACCTCTCACCAGTGCCGGAGCACACAGGGGAATGACCGCGGCAACACTGACACAGGAATGGTGCACCCTGTGCCAGTGAAGCACTCACTTTCTCGCCCTCAACCGACCGTCAGACAAACAAACACAAACAGAAATTTGGTTGCTGTGAAAACAGCAGTTGAGAGCTTGAAGCTCGCGATCACCGCTGCACTCGCGCTGTAACCACCGACACCAGGAGAGACTTCCCAAAGAAGCGCCGACACACTCGCTCGTTGTACAACAACACTCTTCAGATCCAGACATGAAGCTCGGCTCCGAAGCGAAAGGCAAATGGTGCGTGCATCCACTTCCGTATTTATACCCGCGCTGCGGGGCGGAGTGTGAGATGCAAATCTCGCACGCCAATGTGTATTGGCTCGTTCAATAATACTCGAAGACGATAGGCTCCCTAGCGTGATCCCATTTCAGTCGCGTCGACTACGTCCGACGTTATCGACTGAAAGGGAACCAAGTATATTGCACAAGTAAGAAGAAACCAAACTGGCCATATAATGATATATTGCACATAATAAACAATGGCAAAATTTGTATTCCTTAAAAAACAGGCAATGTTTGAGAACCCTAATATTGGTGTAATCTCTGCGAGGTCTCAACCACAAACGCAAAACTTTGTGGTGGGTGATACGGGCATAGCTTTACTAAAGGAAAATATTATGGAAGTCATTTTCAAACTATATTTTATTTATTTATATTATGGTTTTCATGTTGATTTAAAGTTTTTGTTATTAACTAATACCTTTATTTTTTACATCCAGCACAAAATTTTGTTCAAAAATCGTTCTCTGACCCCAAATAATCAGATAATGTTGTGTTCACAATCTATAATTAGATATTCTCCTGCTTAGTATGTGTGTAAATAGTTGTGCTTAAATATTTGGATGTATTTTTACAAGCCAACATATTTTGTCACACCGTAGTGATGTAAAGTTCCACACTCTTGTAAAGACTATGGCCTACCTTTAAAACATAATCTTTATACAGGAATCACCCGTGTCCAAAACATCCATGTAAGATTCAAAAGACCAAATCACTAAGAAGACAGGGGATGAAAAGCACCGTTTATAATAAATACACAAAGTATTAATGCAAAAAGTAAGTGTATGCTGTTTCACACTTAAACTATTACAACAGAATCACATCTGACTATGCAGATAAAATTGCACAAAAGTAAATTCTAGTGATCAACTTGCTAAAGAGTCAATACAACATGAGCCATACAGAAAAGCCACTTGTGATCAGTTTTGTATGTTTGTAATTGACATCATGTTTCTTTTTGTACAGTTTGCAAAAACTATAGTCTCCGAGCGTGGTCAAACATATAGGAATTTATGAAAAACATGAACAGATATTTCTACATGAGATATTTATTTTAGAACATCTTTCAGCTATGTCTACGAAACATCGACATGAAAGATGAGTATTGCTGTTTTTCTGTTACCTATAAAACTATTATACTTCAAACTCGTCTAGCTATTGCCCATTTCACAGCACAGTCGGTTATTTTTTCTACGTGGCTAAACAACGGTTAAGCTAATGAATTACCGTTGAAAGGCGGGATGATTCATTTTTTATTCCGTCTACACCGATACTTTGACACAAGAGTTTTAGTCAGGGGGTCTTTTAGGCCTGATCCAGAAAACAGACATTGTGTTTTATGTCTTAATAATCGTTCTTCTTTTTATGAAAAGTAAGCAGTTTTTGGCCTCATCATCAAAAATGTTTAAACATATTGTAAATATCAATTGTTATATAAATTATATGTGAAACACGCTCAGTCGCATTAGAGTCGGATTCTTGTTTATATTGAAGTTTGTTATTGAACCGCTAGTGTTCTTAAATTGTTTACCACGGTTTCATTTTTAACAACACAATCGTAACACTTTTCGTATTTTGTACGATGTTTTCTTTACACTCTCACCCCATGGATATCGGTTTCCTACAGTTAGCTGTAATGTTGGTGAACTCTAGGCCTTCTCTTTTTCATATACGACAGTATTTGCATGAATTGGCTTGATTTAATAAAATGATGGTTTAAACCACATTATATTATTATACCATTTTTAAATTGCGCTTAAATGTATATTTTATATTTTAACCCTTTATGCAAATATAGAATAGGCCTACCGCACAAGGATCTCTGAAATATTTTTTTCGTGTAAAACATCTATGTAGATCTATGTTTTTAAAAATACAAAGACATCTTTCTACCAGCGACCCTCAAAATCTGGGCATACAACAAAACACAGTGCATCCGTGTAGCTACGATGATTGATCAGAAAATTACTTTTGTCGCTTTGTTTGAAGAAACACTTTAATCAGCTGGTGCTTGATAACTATTAAACAACCCTCAATTCGGTAATGATGCGATATTGATATCGCGTTTTTAATTTCAACTCAATGCGCTAAAGGTCTATAACTGAACTTTAACGTCTTAATATTTGGTAAAAGTTAACTTAAAGCCTTACTTTCTAAACGCTTTTTACGGAACTTGTTGCGAACATTCACTCAGCCATATGTTTAAAAAGTCGCAGTTGTCGCACGCAAGCCGGTTTCTCCTAACTGTTTGTGTGTGTGTGTGTGGTGGTAACGCTGCTAAACCTGGTTTCGACGCTACAGACGGTTGCTTCAAATGGATTCAAAATCGTAAAAACGCTGACTGTTGGGTCTACTGCTACATCTCATTAATCAGAAGTTGAAGGAACATTTGGAAGGAACCGTGGTAAACATTTGGTTGGCCTGCTAAAGCTTGCTTCGACATTCCTGTTTGTTTGAACCTACCGCAAACTAGTCTTCTACGACTCATCATAGCATTTGTCCTAAACAGGTGCGGGTTAAAATCACAGCCTGAGACTATTCAAGGAACACTCGGGGCTATTCTGCGCGAATTAAAAGACGAGCCATTCATCGGTACTAAACTACAAGAAATCAGAGACGAGCTTTTGGACAAATCCAGCAAGGAGATCGTCTCCGACGTCGTCGACCTCTGGCGAGGTTTCTCAATCGTGAATGGAGAGTGACCAAACCCCCACCAGCATGGCTGCTGCCTTTAGCCGAAAGAGTTACATGGAATTCATGTTTAAAGGACATTACAGAACCCAGCTGATTTCATTAATGGAAAGAGTCATCGAGTATTCAAGTGAATCGGATGATGATGATGATGATGATGACGACGTTAATGTTGAAACCAAGCGTGTAAGAAATCTCAAGAAACATATGAGATTGATAAGAGGTACGCCTGATTCTTGGGGTGAATTATCAAACATATGTGTCAACGGTATTGAGCCGCCGTCTGTACTTGTAAAAGATGCTCTGGTTATGATGCTTGAATGCAGCTGTGAGTTAGAAATCCCCGATGTACTCTGTATGTGTACGTATGTGGCCGATGTATGTAAGCTAATGATACCAAAACTAAAAGACAATGACGAGGATGACACGTCCAGAGTTATCGAAATGTTTGTCAATTACATCATAGATCGTAACATGATGGATTGCAGAAATTTCATCTACTGGTTAGACTATCAATGATGTTATTGTTACCCCTTTTTTCACTAGCCTCTAATGTCATTATATCATTTAGAGTTTTGTACGACCATTATTTATTTTATTAATTCTTTTATTATATTACTTATAACATGTAGTCATTATCTATCCTGTTTTTACTGATTGTAATATTAGATGTGTCATTTTAATAAAAAGGTTGAACCACTATGCATGTGTGTGTGTGTTATTTCTTTTACAGAGGTCGAAACGAGAACATGTCGGAGCTTTTGAAAAAGCTTATTATAGACCGTCTAACCCTGAGTCTTTAGGCGGTTAAAAACGTTTAAAAGACGCAGTCTTAAAGGATAATGGAGTTCGACTAAGTGATAAGAGGTTTCGGATCGGTTGTCTTCAGGAATTCTATTAATTACACCAATATATATATATTTTTTAAACATATGGCTGAGTGAATGTTCGCAACAAGTTCCGTAAAAAGCGTTTAGAAAGTAAGGCTTTAAGTTAACTTTTACCAAATATTAAGACGTTAAAGTTCAGTTATAGACCTTTAGCGCATTGAGTTGAAATTAAAACGCGATATCAATATCGCATCATTACCGAATTGAGGGTTGTTTAATAGTTATCAAGCACCAGCTGATTAAAGTGTTTCTTCAAACAAAGCGACAAAAGTAATTTTCTGATCAATCATCGTAGCTACACGGATGCACTGTGTTTTGTTGTATGCCCAGATTTTGAGGGTCGCTGGTAGAAAGATGTCTTTGTATTTTTAAAAACATAGATCTACATAGATGTTTTACACGAAAAAAATATTTCAGAGATCCTTGTGCGGTAGGCCTATTCTATATTTGCATAAAGGGTTAAAATATAAAATATACATTTAAGCGCAATTTAAAAATGGTATAATAATATAATGTGGTTTAAACCATCATTTTATTAAATCAAGCCAATTCATGCAAATACTGTCGTATATGAAAAAGAGAAGGCCTAGAGTTCACCAACATTACAGCTAACTGTAGGAAACCGATATCCATGGGGTGAGAGTGTAAAGAAAACATCGTACAAAATACGAAAAGTGTTACGATTGTGTTGTTAAAAATGAAACCGTGGTAAACAATTTAAGAACACTAGCGGTTCAATAACAAACTTCAATATAAACAAGAATCCGACTCTAATGCGACTGAGCGTGTTTCACATATAATTTATATAACAATTGATATTTACAATATGTTTAAACATTTTTGATGATGAGGCCAAAAACTGCTTACTTTTCATAAAAAGAAGAACGATTATTAAGACATAAAACACAATGTCTGTTTTCTGGATCAGGCCTAAAAGACCCCCTGACTAAAACTCTTGTGTCAAAGTATCGGTGTAGACGGAATAAAAAATGAATCATCCCGCCTTTCAACGGTAATTCATTAGCTTAACCGTTGTTTAGCCACGTAGAAAAAATAACCGACTGTGCTGTGAAATGGGCAATAGCTAGACGAGTTTGAAGTATAATAGTTTTATAGGTAACAGAAAAACAGCAATACTCATCTTTCATGTCGATGTTTCGTAGACATAGCTGAAAGATTTTCTAAAATAAATATCTCATGTAGAAATATCTGTTCATGTTTTTCATAAATTCCTATATGTTTGACCACGCTCGGAGACTATAGTTTTTGCAAACTGTACAAAAAGAAACATGATGTCAATTACAAACATACAAAACTGATCACAAGTGGCTTTTCTGTATGGCTCATGTTGTATTGACTCTTTAGCAAGTTGATCACTAGAATTTACTTTTGTGCAATTTTATCTGCATAGTCAGATGTGATTCTGTTGTAATAGTTTAAGTGTGAAACAGCATACACTTACTTTTTGCATTAATACTTTGTGTATTTATTATAAACGGTGCTTTTCATCCCCTGTCTTCTTAGTGATTTGGTCTTTTGAATCTTACATGGATGTTTTGGACACGGGTGATTCCTGTATAAAGATTATGTTTTAAAGGTAGGCCATAGTCTTTACAAGAGTGTGGAACTTTACATCACTACGGTGTGACAAAATATGTTGGCTTGTAAAAATACATCCAAATATTTAAGCACAACTATTTACACACATACTAAGCAGGAGAATATCTAATTATAGATTGTGAACACAACATTATCTGATTATTTGGGGTCAGAGAACGATTTTTGAACAAAATTTTGTGCTGGATGTAAAAAATAAAGGTATTAGTTAATAACAAAAACTTTAAATCAACATGAAAACCATAATATAAATAAATAAAATATAGTTTGAAAATGACTTCCATAATATTTTCCTTTAGTAAAGCTATGCCCGTATCACCCACCACAAAGTTTTGCGTTTGTGGTTGAGACCTCGCAGAGATTACACCAATATAAGGGTTCTCAAACATTGCCTGTTTTTTAAGGAATACAAATTTTGCCATTGTTTATTATGTGCAATATATCATTATATGGCCAGTTTGGTTTCTTCTTACTTGTGCAATATACTTGGTTCTAAATACAAAAATTAAAACTCCATCACCAATCAATTATTAAAAACATTTTATTTAAAAAAACTATTTAAGTACATAATGCCAAACAATAGGCTACAACAGTGGTTATTGCAGTTTCTTCATGAGAGATTCTTCATGCTTGAACAAAGCGTTGACCAGGTCGTTGAAAATGCTTTCACAATTCACATAGTCCAGCGGTTCCCTCGTCTTCATGTCGGATTCGCTCGCACATTTGTAACTGATTCATTGAGCAATCAAGATTGTCAATGATTGAATCAATGTTCTTCATTTTTTCGACCAACTGACTGGTGTTTGCTTTCAGAAACCCTTGATGATCTGAGAATATAAAAATTGAAAAATTAAAACAGGAAAAGGAAAATGAAGGCAAAATGGGAAAGAATATAAAGATTGAATCTAACCTTGTATTGACCTGTTTCTCTTCTTTCCCAGTCGTCCCTTTTGGACAGTATTTGGCTTTGATCAAATATGTAGTAAAATAAATAAGTGCCGTAAAATAAAAGGCTATAGTTACAATTCTGAGTCTGAATAATCCAGGAGCATGACACCGCATAAAATAAATTAATCTGGGTTTATTCTACAAAACTCGATCCAATAGTACCAAAAATATTTCAAATTTGTACATGATGCTGTTAGATCAGAATGTAACTTTCCTTAAAATTAGTCCCAAATAGTTAACTCGGACTGCTTAATTAAGATTAATTTTATACATTACATACGCAAAAACTGTTTTAATAGTTTCTCGTGTATTACACTTACAATTTGCTGGCACATTTGATTTGGCAGAAGTCATATTGATCTCAAAGGAGCTTGAACCAGTTATGATCGGCGAAAACACATGGCCATCATCAGATGTAGAGATTTTGCCTGTTTACATAAAATATCTGTCAGTTCATCTGTCAATTGTTCATTTTTTTTTTTCTTCTTTAATTATTGCTGCCATGAATTGAGTTAATTAGTTGCTTTGATAAAATCTGCAGTAAATAAATAAGGTTGATAAGTCTGCAGTAAAATAAATGGCTGATAAAGGCTATAGTAATAGTTACAATTCTGAGTCTGAATAATCCAGGAGCAGGACAGCACATAAAATAAATTCTACAAAACTCGATCCAATAGTACCAAAAACAATTCTGTATTGCAAATTTGTACATGACACTGTTAGACCAGAATGTAACCTTCCTTAAAATTGGTCCCAAATAGTTAACTCGGACTGGTTAATTAAGATTAATTTAATACATAGGCGAAACTGTTTTATTACATTTACAATGTGCCGGTACATTTGATTTGGCAGAAGTTATGTTGATCTCAAAGGAGCCAAGAGTTAAACCAGTTATGATCGGTGAAAACACATGGCCACCATCAGATGCAGAGATTTTGCCTGTTTACATAAAATATCTGTCAGTTCATCTGTCAATTGTTCATTATACACAGAGTGCAACAGTGCCTCCCCCACCCCTTTTTCATTCTTATTTCCCATAGTGATTTTAAAAAATATATATATTTATATATAAATACGTATATATAGCTTATACAAACATTTCAGTATTTTGAGAGGGTAGGGAGATTATGTCATTCGCAGTGCTTCATGGGAGGGGGCAGAGCTATTTTGGAGTGTGTTGCTTTTTTTTTTTAAAAACTATGTTTGACATAATTTTCACTACAGCATCATGGCTCATGGGTAATGTAGTATTCACCTGGAGTTCAACTGTAAAACATGATTAATTACAAAAAAAAAAATAAGCTGAAGGCTTGATCAGAAGCAAATACCATGTATTAACAACCTCTTAGCTCACAGTAGGTCTGTCTTTTAAATTAATTTCCGTATGGAGAAAGTAAATGTTTTTACTCCCAGATACCGCCTGTTGCACTCTATAATGTTTTCTCATTAAAAATAAAATATAAACCATACTAACATGTTACTTGGGTGCCTGATTGTCCTGCAGTGTTTGCTGTCTCTAGAGAGAAAAGGAAAGACCATGTTATTTTAAATGGCAATGAAAAGTGCTAGCCTATATAAATAGCTTTGACTTGACTTTTATATATTTTGGTTATCACATTGTGCCATTCATATTTATAGCTTACATTTTAAACAATTTTATCATGCAAATTGCTAAAAGTTAAAATCAAAGACAGAGTAAAAGAAGAATTAAAAAGTAACCTAGCAAAATTTAAGAAGTAAGTAACTGAAGAGGAATTAAATAGGCCTATTCACATATAAGCATGTCTGACTAAAATAATCTCTAAATAAGATTTAAAACTGAATAAATCCAAAACATTTTATTTTAAGGTCCTTTATGGAAACCCCGCAGCTTAAATAAACAATGCTGCAGATTTTAGTTACATCGGATAAAAAATACAACAGTTAAAACAACATAGCATAATGCAAAATAAACATTGCTGTAAAACAGTCATGTTAAACTGATACTTTTGTGATATGGATAAACATTGCTGTAAAACAGTCGTGTTAAACTGATACTTTTGTAATATGTTTAAAAAAAAAAACATAATACATAATCATAATACAATGCTCCATATTTAAAAAAATCATACTTTGATATATTAATATAGTAGATACGTGTTAATATCTGTATCACATCGATATCATAATACAATGCTCCATATTTTTTAAAAAAAAATCATACTTTGATAAATTAATATAGTAGATACATGTTAATATCTATATCACATCAATATCATAATACAATGCTCCATATTTTTAAACCAGTTTGATAAATTAATATAGTAGATACATTTTAATATCTGTATCACCACTAATGAATTATACCGTCTTTTCCTTATGTATAAACAATTTTTCAGATTAAACATCATTGCATATTACAGGTAAACAGCACCGTAGCATAAATTAATTATAGAGAAAGTACTCACTGTTTTGCATTTTTGATGAGGTGGTCATAGAAGAGAGGGTGCAAAAGTTTTTGGTCCAGACATGGGGTATGGCACACGACCATGTGTCTTGGCTATTTTATAGCCTTTTACAGTAAGAGCCTGTGGAAAACTATGGGAAAACGGCGGAGCTGTGTGTCCACTATATTCTTTCAGTGCTCTATGAATGGAACTGTTCAGGTTCAAGGCCAATTCACATTCCCAGCATTTAGGCAGACCTTTTGATAACTGTCACTCCTGAAAATAAGCCTTATGAATTAAAAGTAATTTATTACCGGTGGTTCGAAAACAGCGATGATATCACTTATTTGTCACGCACACTGTCCATGCTGGCAGGCACTACCTGTGTGATTTTTTTTCTTCAACCCTGGTGAAAATGTAAGATGATTTTATTTTTATCTAAATCTAACATAATTGCTACAGTAAATTTGTAAAATATTTATTTTAAATGAACAGAATGCTTTTCAACTTCATTAATTTAGTAAGATTTTTTAATGAACGGCATGCTTTTCAACTTTAGTTAAATTAGTAAACTATTTATTTTATATATGATATATTTTAATTTATACACTTTTAAAGGAACACAATGCTTTTCAATGGGCTCAGGAACGTGTCACAAAAACAGATACCAGGCCAGCCACACGCTGGTGTGACAGAGAGAAAAGACTTCAGGGGAAACACTTGTGGGTTTTTTTCAACCATGGTGAAACAGTAAGATGATTTTATTTTTGTTTAATTTATATACTTTTAATTGAACAGCATGGTTTTTCAACTTGAGTCAGTGTCAAATATTTGTGAATGACTAAATGTAAATTTTATAATCATTTCATTTAAATGAACATAATGCTTTTTCAACTTCTGTGTGAGATAAACTTTCAAGGTCCTCAGCAATGCGGAGGGGGGGGGGGGGGGGGGGGGGATTCCTGCTTTGACACACACACACACACACACACACACACACACACACACACACACACACACACACACACACACACACATAGACGCGCGTGCTCCCTATGTTTTTGAGACAGAGTCAGATCATTCATACATTGGATTGTTTGCAATACTTTTGTGGCTCCATTTTATTTAAACTTTTTGTGTGAGGTTTTACATAAGCTGTATGTTTTTTCTTCAACTCTCTAATACATTTTTAACTGTTTGGAATATTTTTGTGACTCCATTTTATTTAAACTTTTTGTGTGAGGTTTTATTTTATATTCTTTTAAAGAACAGATAAACTTTCACCATTTTATTTAAACTGAAATGCTTGGTTCAGTGAATAGTTGTACATTTTTTATTTTTGTGGCTCCATTTTATTTAAACTGAAATGCTTGGTTCAGTGAATAGTTGTACATTTATTTCAACTTTTTGTGTGAGATTTTATTTTATATTCTTTTTTACAGAACAGATAAACTTCCAGCATTTTTTCTTATCACTTTCACAGCTCCCCTTGATAAAGCTCAGGGATGCGGTGACCAAAACACCAACTTCAAACAATCAAACTAACTGTCACCATCAAAGCCAATACATCTCAAACTAACTGTCACATCACTTTGTAACTGTAACATCAAAGCTTATGTTAATATCAAAGGCCAATACCTCCCTTTTCTTGATCAAATGAACTTCAAACTAACTGTCACACATCCATCATTTTGACAGAAGCTGTAACCGCAAGGGGCGGAACTAGGTCAAAGGTAACTATCCATCATTTTGACAGAAGCTGTAACCGGAAGGGGCGGAACTAGGTCAAAGGTAACAGGAAGGGGCGGAACTAGGTCAAAGGTAACAGGAAGGGGAGGAACCGGAAGGGGCGGGACAAGGGGCGGGACAGGAAGGGGAGGAACCGGAAGGGGCGGGGGAAGATAAAAGGATAGACACGCCCACCTGTCAATCATAGGGTCATAAATCATTTTGACACTTGCTGTATGCTATTAACTACTCACAAGTCTATTTGATGTGATGTTTACATCTGGAAGACGTATTTTTAAGAGTGTTTGCTCATCTGCAATACGTCTATAGGATGTTTCCTGTCAGATATCAAATAGACGTTTAGAAGATGTCAGTTTAACATGCATTTTAAACAGTGGCGTCATGCCCATTCAAAGTGAGGGGGCACGTGCCCCCTCATATTTTTCCTCCCTGATAATTTTTTTGATTCCTATTATTCTCCATAATTACCAGAGCCTATAACGACTCAAATGTAGCCTATTCTCAGGAATGTGATTTTTCCGGATTTTCCGATTTGTCGGAGTGAAAAGGAGAGGAGATATGAGGACATAACAGGCTGACGTGCGTACAGATTTTTTCCTTCCTTTCCAAGTATCAACAAGGACGTATTTGCGTTCAGCTTGTTCACCTGCTCAATTCCGTACCTCAGTCGCTCTCGCGCTACAGTGATATCGTTGTCAGTTGACAAGAACATCACTGTTAGGCAACCAGTAGGACTGGCCCATATCGATATAAAAAATATATCTATATATTTTTAAATGTGATATGGAATTAGACCATATCGATATAGTTCAAATTTGCGCTATGATTGCTCCAAACAAGCTGCTGACTGCTTTTGTAGAAATAAATATCGTGCATTCTATCAGCAGTTCTGGCGCCAAACGCGACAAATACTCATATCAAATGTTAGCGCAGAGGAACGGGACACATCAGTTCAGTGAGTTCACAAAAGTTAATTATTTGCATGTGCTTTAAAGCCTTGCCGGTTAAACATGTCATTCACTGCAGATGCGCTGTTCTAACATGCGCTTAACTGAGCGCGAACACTTGACGTGCACATGCACTAAAAAGCCTGTCTAACAGCGCCTGGTTACTGGACTAAGTTATCTTTCGAGTCTTATTTCGCTTCTACTCTCAAATACACACAAGGTTACACACAAATACATAAGGAAAGTTGGTTATGTCTAAACTGAAAGCAAACCGAGAAAATTGAGAGAAATCTGCTTGTCAAATTAGACGCGTTGCGTACAGGTTTTAAAGAGACAGTAGCCCTTATAATAAACATGCAGCCGCTTGTCCTTAAAGGGATAGTTCACCCAAAAATAAAAATTCTGTCATTATTTATTCACTGTAATGTTGTTCCAAACCGATATTAATTTATTTATTGTGCTGAACACAAAAGAAGATATTTTGAAGAATGTGGATAACCAGACAGTTGCTGGTCCCCATTGACTTCCATTGTGAAAAATATACTGTGGAAATCACTGGGGTACATCAACTGTTTGGTTAACCACATTCTTCCAAATAACTTCAACAGAAGAAAAAAACTTATTCAGGTTTAAAACAACTTAAGAGAGTAAATTATGACAATTAATTTTTTTGGGAGAACTATCTATTTAATGTTAATAAAACAAGAAAATCTGTATATTTTCCTGCTTTTTTGTCCTTAGCCAATCACATGCCTGATTCTTCTGGATGAATCTGGGTCAGCATCAGCCCTCCCCTTTTTCCTAATATGGTGTCTGTGTATATCAAATCAGCGCTCTAGAATCTTTGCTGTGTATGTTCAAGCAACTCACTCGTCTCGCACGTTGAGCTGGCAATGTTTTACATATGGTCTTGAAGTGGTAAGTGGGCAAAGCAACAAATCGGCATTTAATTAGTTATCGGATGATATTAAAAGGTAGTGGGATTATTTGTGGTAGACCTGGAAATTTTAACTTGATCAAATAGTTATGGATTTGATATTAGCTGCGAATTCAGAGCATTAACTTAAGTTGTGTCAGTGTAACGTTATCGATAGCTAGCCTACCGTCAGAAAAGAATTGCCTCAGATTGTGCCCCCCCAGAATTTTGGCTTGCATGACACCCCTGATTCTAAATCATTACATCTTAAAGACATCTTCATGGGTAGTAGCACTGGCTTTAGCGGCTCATCTGATGATGGACGTCTCATGATATTTATTTTAGCACAACTGGGCTGTATTAGGCTATTGATCCGTGATCTTGCTTATAAATTCTGATTCGGCCATAGCCTACCTTCGTGATCACGCAAAGAGGTCTGCAGTGGCGGTCCGTTCAGAATTCCAACCAACATAAAATATAAATAATTACGCTGTGCATGTACAAATGAATGATTTAGGAGGGAAATGGACTGCTCCCATAACGTAGAAAGCAACGACTATATTTGCAGCAATGTTCGGTAAATATTAACTTCATAAAATGAAACCGGAGAGATAGTTAATGAGTGAATTAACTATGTTCCTAAATACGTAGCTAAATAACTGTTAACGGGATTAATTTCAGTATGGCTAATGTACCCCTTCATCCTACCCTAATCATAGACTAAACCATTCATCAGAAAACACACACAAATACATGTATACGATGTACTGTGTACAGTACACATGTATATATATTTCAATCACACATTACTTAACCTAACCCATACACATAGTATATTAATTGTGTATGTATAAATATATATATATATATATATATGAATGCATGTGTATTTATGTAGTTTTATATGTATTATTACACAAACAAACATTTTGACAAATATGCATATATACACACATAACAATAACCCATTTAAATAAATGAATTGTGTGTGTGTGTGTGTGTGTGTGTGTATATATAATATTATATATTATATACATCAGGTTACCGTAAGTTAGCTAACGTTAGTGTCACGTAAGCTATAGCTGCAATTAACCTATTATCTTCCAATAAACATCAACTAAAACTGGCTACATAAAATGTAACTACTGACTAGATTCACGAGAGGTCGGCTAATGTGTTTAAAAGTAAAAAAATACAGTAATTTCATTAACTTACCAGCGAGTGTACTTCGGAAACACTGAAAATGAATGGGGTTCAATGCTGGAACTATCAGTGTTTGGAACTATTGGCTGCTCCACGACACGCGTTACTTCCGCATTCCAAAGTTCCTATGGCGGTATATGGGAGTGTCGCAACTCTTTCTATCTATGGCACTGGACGACATGTTTTATTCATATCAGATACACATTGTGTAAGTAACTTTCAAGTTTACTCTATTCTTCTACCAGTTCACTGCCCACTTACTTTCATATATTTCGGGAGAAGTGGTTGAATTCACGTTGTAAATCCAACAGATCCGATTCTCTGAACAGTGGCACAAACATTGAGTTATGCATATAACTACTGTTCCCAGAAGGAGGGAAACGAGGTACAACACATTACTATGGGATATCGCGCTCTAGCGCCATCTGCTGAAGACACCTTTATTCACGCCTGAAAGGCCAATGACGCATGACGACATGGGCGGGTCTACCTGCCCAAAGCATATAAATGCAGTCGTATGCGTCATTCCCTTTGTTCAGTCCAGCTCTTCACCGGGACCCCGAATGTGCAGGGCTCAGAGGTGTTGTACCTCGTTTCCCTCCTTCTGGGAACAGTAGTTATATGCATAACTCAACGTTCCCATTCAGTCGGTCAACTCGGTGCAACACATTAATATGGGACCTATATTCATGCCCCGCCAAGTCGCTGAACTAAACGTAAGGGACCAGCACCGCCACATGATCCTTTTTCAAGAGAGTGACGGCCCTTGGTCTAGAGCCCCTGCAGTAAGCACGGGCCGAGCCACTGTTAAGGCAGTGACATCTAGTCGGTAAAACCAAACAAATGTGTGCGAGGATGCCCAACTGGCTGCCGCACAAATGTCGTCTACTGACACCCCTCTAAACAACGGCCATTACGTTGCCATGCCTCTTGTAGAATGCGCCCGTACACCGGCCGGTAGAGCTAAGCCTTTACTTTTGTATGCAATTGAAATTGCCTCCACGATCCAATGTGAAAGACACTGTTTAGACAGCGTTTCCCGCCGAACTGGATTGGCAAAACACACAAAAAGTTGGTCGGATGAACGCACAGCCTGCGTTTGCTCAATATACCTGCGCAAAACTCGCACAGTACATAACGCATGGAGTCTCTCGCCTTCCTCTGAATCAATCGAGAGGTTTGACAGAGCTAGCAGCTCGAAGGAGAGCGCACTATATGCCCCTGACATGACTTTTGGTGTATACGCCGCGTTTGGACGCAACACTACTTTAGACCCATGCAGCGCAAACTGAATGCATGAGGGATGTACTGACAGCACATGGATATCACCAACACGTTTTGCGGTTGCTAGCGCCAGCAACAGGGCTGTTTTGTAAGACAGCATTTTTAGACCCAATGATTCTAAGGGCTCAAATGGGGGTCCACACATAGCCGGCAAAACCACAGTCAGATCCCATGATGGTACCATCGACTTTGTGACGGGTTTCAGCCGTCTCGCTCCTTTAAGGAACCAAACGGCCAGCGGGTGCGCGCTCGGCGCGGCCCCATTAATACCCTCGTGACAGGCCGAAGTGGCCCCTAAGTACACTTTTAGAGTGGAATGTGACCGACCTTCCTCAAACAATTCCTGCAGAAAAGTTAATATTCCTGCAATCGGTCATTGACATGGCGATATTGACTTTTGTCCGCATCACTGTTCAAAAATGCACCATTTCGACGCGTAAAGCCCCCTCGTTGAAGGTGCCCTAGCACTCTGTATCGTGGCCACAACATTGATTGGGAGACCTGCTGCCATTAGCTTTTCACTCTCAGTGGGTAGGCCCATAGATGCCACAATTCCGGACGAGGATGTAGAATCTGACCTTCTGCTTGGGACAGCAGGTCCCTGCATTGGGGAAGACACCACGGTGTCCCTGACAGCAACGTAATGATGCCTGTGTACCATGTTTCCGTTGGCCAGCACAGGGCCACTAAAATTAGTGACAGACCCTCCTGGTGTACTCTGTCGAGAGTGGGCTGTATCAGGTCTACCAGCAGAAAAGCGTACAGCAGAGTTTTGGGCCATACATGAGACAGCGCGTCCAGCCCCAGCGTGGCGCTGCTGTCCGTTATCAAAAAGAACAGTGGGCAGTGCGTGTTTTCCCTGGACGCAAAAAGATCGACCTCGCCCCTGCCGAAACTATCCCAAATCTGTGAACACTATTCTCGGGTGCAAACGCCATTCCCTGACCTTCGGCCCGCCCCTGGATAGCAGGTCTGCTCCGCCATTCAGGCGGCCCGGTACATGCACTGCCCTGAGCGACGCTAAGTGTTCGCTGGCCCATATTAGGAGTCTCTGTGTCAGTTGCAGCAATGGAACAGAGCGGGTGCTCCCTTGTCTGTTTATGTACGACATTACTGTCGTGTTGTCCTTTTTGACTAACACATGTTTGCCTTGTAGACGCGGCACAAAGTGTTTCAGTGCCAGAAGAACTGCCTGCAACTCCAAGTAATTTATATGACGCTCCTTCAGTGCTGACAGCCATTCCCCTTTTACGGAGTTTCCCTGACAAAGGGCTCCCCATCCATGTAGTGACACATCTGTCGTCACTTCTATAAGTGACGTGACTCTGCCTAGGGGAATCCCCTCTGTCAACAGACCTGGGGATCCCCAGACAAACAGAGCCCGAACGCACGTTGGCGTTATAGTCACTTGTCTGTTTAAATGCCGTGTGACATTCAGACCAGAGCTCAGCGCCCATCTCTGTAATGCACGCATAAAGAACACACCCAGCCGAACGACTGCTATTATCGAGGCCATCAACCCCAGAAGCCTCAACACTGTATGAAAACGTACTCGCCTTCACAGTCGAAAAAGACCCAGGCAGCTGCGACAATTCTCGGCTCTTTGAAGTAACAGCATAGCTGTGTTCTTTACCGAATCTATCTCTAAATCGAGATATGAAATCCGGTGATATGGAATCAGGGAGCTCTTCTTGAGATTTATTAAAAATCCCAGAGCTCGTAGATGGGACACAAGGGCTTGTGTTTGCAAAATTGCTTGTTCCCTGTTGTCCGTGGCCAGGAGTAGATCGTCCAAATAGGCGAATACCCACATGCCTTGATGACGCAGCGGAGTCAGTGCCGCTTCTGCACACTTCATGAATGTGCGCAGCGCTAGGGACAACCCGAACGTCAGGACCAGAAATTCGTATGCAGTCCCCTCGAAGAAGAACCTCAGAAATTTTCTGTGATCCGGGTGAATTCTGACATGAAAGTATGCATTGGTCAAATCCACCGATGTGTACCATTCCTGGGGACACAGAGAGGATAGCAGATAACGTACTGTCAGCATTTTGAACTTGTAACGTCGGAGGTGCTTGTTCAAATGCCGTAAATCCAGAATCGGGCGCAAGCCCCCATTTTTCTTTGGGAGAAGGAAGTAACGGCTGTAAAACCCTTCCTCCATTTTTCCCTGTGGAACCACCTGAATTGCAGCTTTGCTGAGAAGAACACAAATTTCTTCCCTTAATATTGGGGAAACCTCCCCAGACACTGACGTCGTAATTACCCCACCTCTCTTACTGAGCATTGCTGGATATCGCATATCTCTGCCTTTACCCCTTTTGACAATACATGGTTCATTTTCGGTGATTCTAAAACATTTTGATGATTCTGACAAATCAATACATGAGGCATTGTATGATTGTTTTGACAAATCAACACATAACGCTTTGTGTGCCGAACACAACTTTTCTTTATTGAAATTGAACTTAAAGGGTAAGTTCTGCGTTTTACAAGTAAAGCCCTGTTTTAAGATCGTTTCTGATGAAATCGAACGGTTAAGATAAAAATTTGGACAAATGCGGCTGTCCCAAGAATTTTAGGTTTATGTGTTAGCACCACCCCCCACACACATATACAATGGTTTCATAGGTGCATTGGAACAATTATTCATCTAAACGCATTAAACTTTACTTTACAAAGACGTGAAAATCACCGAGTGGTCTGTGGTGTTCACTGATATGCTCACGCAAAAATCGCTGCAAAAGATTTTTTCCAACAGGTGTTTTACCATTCGTTGTAAAACTGTGGACCTATTTTTCCAACGCCTCACAACCGGACATTCTTCCAAAAACTACGATAAAACCTGTTGGAAAGCTTCTTTTGCAGTGTTGGGGTTTAGACGATTTCTCTTCTTGGACAGAACCTCTCCAGCCTTGGAAAAAATCCTTTCACATGGAACAGAGGATGCAGGTGAACATAAAAATGCCAGTGCCAGCTGGTATAAATGAGGATACTGATGATTATGTTGAGCCCAATATACCAGTGGATCCTCAGATCTTGTGAGATTCACTTCAGATAAATATCGGTCCACTTCTACAGTAGCATCTGCTTTTGCACTTGAGCTCCTTCTACTGTGTTCAACCGTGCTATCCAGCAGATGCCAAAGGTCACCTAATGATAGAGGTACAAAGAAAAAATACTCCATTAACAATGGTTCACAGTACTAATCACTAATTTGAACATTCACACAACAAGACATATACTACTTACTGTTGTCTGTGGATTGGCCTGCTTCTGAAGAGGCTGGCCGCTGAGTTGGGGGTGTATTGTCGGAAGCAGAATGGAGACCAGAACTTCTTATTACAGTAGCGCATTCAGATTTTAATCTTGATACGCAGTTTCCCTTGACTTAAGAATCCTAGTTTTTTGAATCTGGGATCCAATAACGTGGGTGTGGTCATCACACTTATTGATTCTAATTGTACTGCTTGTTCCCTGACCCTCCGTACAAGGCTGTCACCCAGCTGCCTTGTTAGATTGGACTTCAGGCCTTCTAGCTTACTCGTTACAGCATGATTAAGCATCTTCATCAAAGGAATCACTTTGGAGGCAGACACCCTTTTCTCTCCCGAAAGCTCTACTGTAGCCTGGCGGAAAGGGGCAAGAACATGTAAAGCATCCTGGACTGCCTCATACTCCAGGGCTGTAGGAGGGGTGATGTCGGTCTTTAGAGAGGCCAGGGCTGCCCCACTGGCTCTCTCAGCTGATAGAGACGTTCCAGCATGTTATAAGTGCTGTTCCAGCGAGTGTCCACTTCAATTATCATTTTCAGAACTGGTCTCCCCATCTGCTCCTGTACTTGGGCCCGTCTCTCTTTTGCTGTAGTGCTGGTTCGGAAATAGGTCACAAGTTTCCTACATTTGGTTCGAATGACATTGAAGCTACTGATGTCATCAAAAGATTTCCTGACAATAAGGTTTAGTGCATGTGCAATGCATATCGCATGCCCAACATTCAGTGATCGTACACATGCTATCATGTTGGCTGCAGCATCAGTTACCAGGCACTTAACTTTATCCATTATGCCCCACTCCTCCATGAGCTTGATATGTCCAGTAGCCAAGTTCTCAGCAGTATGGCTCTAAGGGAAATGCTGTACACCTAGTAAAATAGTGCAGAGCTTGTCATTGTCATCTATAAAATGGCAAGTTACTGCTAGGTAGGCATCCATGTTTAGCGATGTCCACATGTCAGAGGTAAGGCTTATAGCCTGAACTTTCTGCAACTGCTCTCTGGCCTTCTCCTTAGCCTCCTTGTACTTATGATCAACCATGAACTTGAAAGCCTGTGGATAAAAGTAAATGCAGTTACTCTTACTTTTAACTTCTTACATAATGATGAACCACTTTATTAATCAAATACCTTTCTAGTTGGGATCACATAAGTAGGATCCAACACATACAGGAGCTCCCTAAACCCATCATCATCCACAATGGAAAAGGGTTGGGAGTCCTTGATGACCATGTTCACGAGGGCCTCATTCACCATTTCTTTTTTGGAATCTATAACAAAATAAAATGCAGGTGTACTGTAGGAGCCTAAAACATTATTTAAATAATGTTTTTTTTTATTGATTATTATCAATTACTTTGACTACTGTGTGGATGGTTAGTAGTTTGCGCATGCTTGTGCAGTGCTCGATAATGCCTGAGCATGGAGGAGGTGTTATTACTGTATGTCAGCTCCTTTAGGCACGGCAAGCATTTCACCTTGAAACATAAATGAATAGACATGAAATATAATAAAGCCATATAGTGAGGATTATTATATCAAGACATTAAAATAATAATAATAATATTACAAATTGTGTTTGTACCTTATTGTGAGCAACCATTTCAAAAAACTCACAGACAGGGGAGGATTTCCTCTTTCTTGCTGGCTCCATTACAAGGAAAAAGGAAGAGGTCACAAAAAGCAAACAATTCCAAAAGGGCACTCAAAATCAAAAAGCAGTCCAGTCCAAATCAAAAAATCTAAAGCAATCCAAATAATCTTATCTAATTAATATAACAATACTATAATATAGCTACTATAACTAATACTAACAATATACTATAACTAATATAACCTGATATAATGTAATAATATACAGACCTAACACATATATTGCACAATAACGACGATGAAACAACTCTCTAACTCTGACTCGCTGACACTACTACAACTGCTTCTACTACTCCTGACAACACCCACAAGGTGGCGCGAGTTTCGAACCCCCTTTATCCGGAAACGACACTCAAACCGAACCGATGACGTATCCACAGAAACCGAGGCCTCATTTGTCATCAGTCACGTGATTTTCACGTTAACAACACAAGCCTCGAATCGCGGCTTCATCTGGCACGCCCATTTTTGCTCGACACAAGCTCCGACGCCTCGCTTCAAATGTCACATCACTAGCAAAGATCCCCGCGAATGGGGTGATTAGCTAAAATCGCCGGTAGCTGTGCATGAGGGAATTGAAGCCCAGCGATTGGGACACATTGCCATTAGGGGAGGATAAAAGGAGAGAGTACAGACCAAAGGACAGTTCTTATTTTTGGGGACGGTGATCTCGGAGGAAGCGTGAGCGTTGGAGAAGAGGATGTGGGGCCGGCAAACGGGCGCGGCACTGTGAGTTTGGGAGAAAGAGCACGCCGACTCAACCGGAAGGAGGGAATCGCTGGATAGTAAGATCGTTGGTGAGAGACTGTGAGTAGTCCAATCAATTTCCATCCTCCTCTCTCGTGTCTGTGGGACTCCCTGATGTGAATGCCAGGTCAGAAAATGGGCGACGGTCATCTATATATGTATTTTCCACTGAGTGCTGAATTGTAGAGATGAAGTGATGTGATGCACTGTTTTGATGTGTGAAGTGTGAACTTAAACCCGCTGGATGTCCATTACTTACCTGAGTTTTCTATCACGTTCTAAAGACATAAGAAGAGGCTAACACTGTTGTACTCCACAGACATTTGAGTGTATATACTGACAACCCATTGTGAAGAAGGACACGTAGGTGAATGCTCAACTGACTGCTTTGCAGTGAAGCCCTCCAGCCGTAAGTTCTCTGTCTGTCACCTGTAGAAGAAGAGGATTACGTGCCTGTATACTCACCTGACTGTTTTACAGTGAAGCCCTCCAGCCGTAAGTTCTCTGTCTGTCACCTGTAGAAGAAGAGGATTACGTGTCTGTATACTCACCTGACTGCTTTGCAGTGAAGCTCTCCAGCCGTAAGCTTTGTGTCTGCCGGCCCTTCAAGGGGAATACGTGCCTGTATACTCACCTGACTGCTTTGCAGTGGAGTCTTTCAGCAGTAAGTTCTCTGTCTGTCACCTGTAGAAGAAGAGGATTACGGGCCTGTATATTCACCTGTCTGCTTTGCAGCGAAACTCTCCCGCCCCAAGCTTTGTGTCTGACGGCCCTTCAAGAGGAATTCGTGCCTGTATACTCACCCGACGGCTTTGCAGTGAAGCTCCCCAGCCGTAAGTTCTCAGTCTGTTTTTCGCTGCGAAGAAGAGTACATACCCGAAACACCCGAAACACGCACCTCAACTGCTCCACCACACTTCCTCTGGCCGTAAGTCCCTGCCCGTTCTCTCCCTGGGAAGAAGGAGGTACGTCCCCCGAAATACACACCTGAATTGTCCTGCAGCAGCCTCCTCTTAGTCGTGAGCCCCGACTCGTCCTTTCCATTGGAAAACAGCGAAGCTGCTACCAGAGCACCCCCTCCACTGCACTCTGTGGGCCTTCGGCGGGTCCGCCGGGCGGAACGACCCTGCTCAGAAGACTCACATTTTAAATCTTCTATCCAATTTTATATTCAATAAAATACTGTTTACTTGAAGTCTTGTTGTCTGTCCTCCTTGCCTGGCCACTGTCCAACTCCCAAAGGGTGGTAGGGGTCTAAGGGGCGGGTGCAGGCTGATTGGCCCGCCCGACCTGTGACATCTACATGTACCCGCCCATAGACCCTCCCCTCAAAGAAATCAGGACAGAAGTGATCGAAATTGGACAAAAGAGACGCATTAAAACACCAGGTGTCTCCTCGTCTACTTGTGATCCGATCGACCAAAACGCTTTTTATTACCAGAACATGACCAGCAAGTTATCCAGATAAATCAGAAAACGTGAATTTTTTTTTTTTTAGAAAATATACTAAAGTACAATATTTTAAAGTGTGTTAAAAGTTGTATTGTGAAAATAGGTAAAAGCATGATGCTAATAGTTTTAATACATTTAAAGATAATACAATTTTTGTTAGTATATTTGCAATGTAGGCCTACTATTGAAAAAGGGAATAAATTTCAAATACAATAAAGTATACTTTTTTTTCACTAGGGTAGTCTACCAGCCAACATGCAAGAGGATTTTTCAGTGCGATCATTTTCAAGTCTCAGGTCTAAAATGGGGCAGAGCCCACCTTTTTTTTTGGGACCAGAAATAATAGCATCTGTAATAAGCCAGTCTTGAGCTCAATGAAAGTCTGCAAGGACACATTTTGAGTTTGAGAGACACCATTCATAAGACACTTTGAGTTTGTTTAGCAGACATTATGGCATTGTTAACTCTGAAATACCTGGCAGATCCTGTCACGCCACTGCATAATGTGTGATCTGAGAGTATGTACTGTATATCTGCCAGTGTTTAAGAGATGAGAGTGTGTACTGTATATCTGACAGTGTTTAAGAGATTAGAGTGTGTACTGTATATCTGCCACAGTGTTTAAGAGATGAGAGTGTTTAAGAGATGTTTACATTACAATAAAAAAAACACAAATTAAATTATACAGAAGGCCTAGACTATAGGCTATTTACTTGTGATTTAGCAGCAATCATGTAAAAACGTTATAAGCCAGCAAACGCGGTAGGCTACTTTATTATTATAAAGTAGTCTAACACTTGACATAGTTATTATTATCCTTTTACCATCATCAGTAGTTCAGTAGACTATGCAGTATGCAGTAGCCTAATATTTGTATGAAATCGTGAAACATTACCTGGTCAATATCTTCGTAGTCTATCTGTGCCTGTTGCATGCCCGACGCTTCTATCCTACCGAACAGGTACCAGTGTGGGGTGGGTTATTTACGACAGTGCAAGTATTCCACAGCGACTCTAGGGGTCGCTGTATGACAAAAACGGATTTCCTGCATAGTGTGCCTTTAAATTGACAGAGTACACAACCTCAATTTTGATTTTCAGCACTGAACTCAAGATGTCGCCATCTGCTCATTTTACCACGTTTCTGCAAATACATTCTGCAACTGCAACACATTAGTGAGGCAGTTCATTGGAGTAACGTACAGTCACATTTACAGTATTTATTTATATAGCGCTTTTTACCATACAGATTGTTTCCAAGCAGCTTTACAGAGATAACAGGAAAATAATGTTGTAATAATATTGTTAAATATGAAATTAAATGTAAAAATAAAAAATAAAATACAGCTTTGAAATGAGTCCATAGTCTCTTTTGGTTCAGGTTTCTTAAGAACGACACCAAAAATACACACTGTACAAAACGTATTAAATATTAATCACAGGTAATTTAATCAGGTGTGCAGAACTTTATTAAATATATAACTTCAAAATGTTTTTATTCATTGTTTTTAAAAAAAACTATTTTTTTAATATATATTTTAAAACATGCATGGAAAAACTTTACTGTTGTACTATGTATTGTAAATGTTTTATTGTGATATGGCAACATTTTTAAAGTAAAGAACAACACATAAATATGCATCATGTTAACTGCATTACAGTCTTTCCCTTTTGAGAGGTCTCTCGTATTGCGTAAGGCTACGCTATGGGAAAACTCTTTTTCTCAGGAATATTGAAGCCAAATTTTTAAAACAGTGCAGCTGCACCGCAGACACAGATGAGCGGCTAGCGCAGTCATTGGCTGTGCTGCGGCATCTGCACAAACCTATGGCGAGGCAGCTCAGACGCGAGAGCCATCGAACCAGACACATCGAAGCCCGCCAGAATGGGCGTGGCTTAAGCCTTTATATTGGCCTATTCACCCAAAGGTAGTCAGACTTTGTCTCCTTCAGCGAACTCTACACTTCGCTGATCTCTGGAAGAGCCTTCGCCGCCGTCGAAACAAGCCCCTGCTTCGCAGATCTGAGGACGCCGGCTACCTGGTCTTCCCTGGATGCCGCCTTCAGCCAGCTGTTCTGCTGATCAGAAAAAGAGCAGATTTCCGTGGCGTTGATACAAATGCCTCGCACTAACTGTGCCTCGTGCAGAGGCCACCTTTACGGCGGAGATTGTCACATCCTCTGCGCTTCTGGCCTGGGTCCGGACCACGCTGAAGCTGCACTCACTAAGGGCGGCTGCCCTGAGTGCGACGTGATGGATCTCCCCACCTTGCGGGCTCGACTGGCAATTTATGCGAAGACGACCCATCTATTCCCGCTCTCTCTCTCCCTTCTGCTGAGCCACGCAAAAAGAAGCGGCGCTCACAAAGGGCACTAGAGAGGACAGAAACGAGCGAACTCATGCCGGGCCAGTCCCTGCGTGCTTCACTCTCTCCAAGAGAAACTCCCTCGCCGGTCATGTTCACGCAGGCAGACCAACACTCCTCGATGCGAGCGGTAGGCCTCGTCTCGTTTGGAGCATCGGACGAGGAGGATGTTAAGGATGACAGCCTTTCTCTCGCTGCATCCGACTGTGATGAGTGGGCCCCGCACCATCAACTCAAGCAAGCGCGAGGACGAGCATTGACGCCGAACTTCTTCGCATGCTCACCAAGGCCGTTGATAACCTCGGGCTCGAGTGGTCTTCGCCCAACGAGTCCACGTGCAGCAGGCTGGATAAGTGGCTCCTGCAGGGGCGCCGAAAGGCCCCTCTTCAGAGACCCGCCCCCTTTTTCCCTGAAGTCAATGATGAGCTAACTAAGTCGTGGAAAGCACCTTACTCAGCGCGCTTAAAGGCTTAATTTTCCTCGACGCTCTCTACTATAGACGGCGCTCTGGAAAAGGGATACGAGGCGGTTCCTCCCCTCGGTAGCTATAGGATGGAGGGCCAAAGCTTCAAATCCATCGAAGCCCTGCCTTGAGTACTTGAGCACTGAGCACTTCAGTGCTCTCCGGCCTTACATATGCCGCCGCTTGCCAAGCTGCTTCGGCGCTTCACACTATGGCTGTATTTCAAGTCTTTCAGGCCAAACTTCTCAGAACAATGGACGAGTCTGGCCCTGAACCAGAGGCTTTTAAGGATCTGCGCAGCACCACAGACCTGGCCCTGTGAGCCACAAAGTCTACAGCCCAGGCGATTGGACGAAGCATGGCGAACCTGACGGTGCTTGAGCGGCACCTATGACTAAATTTAACCGACATGAAAGATGCAGACAGGGCGGCGTTTCTTGATTCTCCCATCTCCACCACTCGCCTGTTTGGCCCAGTGGTTAAAGGGTTTGTGGATTGCTACACAGAGGCTCAGAAAGCATCGCAGGCCATGCGCCTCTTTCTCCCAAAGCTTACCAGCTCTGCTTCGAGCCGCCCTAAGAAGGCGGCGCCATCTCAGCAGGTGAAACCAGCACCTCTGGTCTCTCAGCCCCGCCCAGCGGCTTAAGACGCCACCGCTCTCGCTCTGCCAAGCGCCAGCATTTCCCTGAGAGGCGGGGACCCCGACCCAGGATTGTGTTGAACCCCGAGCCTCGCAAGCCTTCCTAGCCATATGAAGTAAGAGGGAGATGTTGAGTCTCGCCGAGGCCGGACCAGTCTCCAAAAAGCTTCCCATGCATTCCCAAGTCCCCTCTTTCAGGCGGCTGGAAATGCGAATATAGCAGTAAAAAGGCCTGTAATGAAACACGCTTATCTCAAACAAATGCTGTTATTACGGCGACACAAATAAAACACGAAAAGAGCACTTTTCGGTCTGTTGGCAGGCCATCCCCGGTATATCAGATTGGGTGTTGAACATAATAAAACTAGGCTACTCGCTACAGTTTGCTCGCAGACCTCCGCGGTTTTTAGCCGTGTTCGAGACGACAGTGAAGACGGATGTGGCTCACTGTGCATTGGGCTCAAGTGTCGAAACTGTTAGAAAAAGGGTGCTGTGGAAACAGTACCATTTGCTCAAAGCAAGTAGGGCTTTTACAGTCGTTACTTCCTCATTCCGAAAAAGGATGGCGGCCTTTCGCAGATTCGCCCAGGGGATTGGTTTTTCTCAGTGGATCTGAAAGATGCTTATTTTGACATCCAGATATCGCCCCATCACAGGCCATTTCTCAGGTTCGCCTTCGAGGGGCAGGCCTACAAGTACACAGTACTACCGTTCGGCCTATCACTAGCACCTCGTACTTTTACGAAGTGCATGGATGCAGCACTTGTCCCCCTGAGACAGCGGGGAGTGCGAGTGTTAAACTACTTCAACGATTGGCTGGTTATACCCCAATCAGAGGAACAGTTGATAACTCACAGATCCTGGCTCCTCAGCCATATAGAATGCCTAGGGCCAAGGATCAATGCGTCAAAGAGCACACTGTCTCCCAGCCAGAATATTTCTTTCCTGGGAACGGTGATAGACTCTATATAAATGAAAGCGCGCCTCACAACAGAGCGTGCGCTCACTCTTCAGCGCCTTGCGGCATCCTTCAGAGCAGGTGCGTGAGCACCTCTCAAAAGATTTCAGAGGATGTTGGGCCTTATTGCTTCAGCATCATCAGTACTCCAGCTCGGACTGCACATGCGTCCCCTCCAGCGCGGGCTAAAACCCTGTGTACCTACTCACGCATAGTGTTCTGGTCACCTACACATCAGAGCGACCTGCGGATGTATCAAAGCCCTGGCTCCCTGAAAAGCAACCAACTGGTTTCAGTCCGGAGTGAGTTTGGGTGTGGTGACAAAGAGAAAAACCTGCGCTCCCTGAAGCCCCGTTCACACCGCCAGCAACACGCAGCGACAAAGCGACATGATCCCATTCATTTCAATGGATCGCTGGCGACTTCCGGCGACACGAGCGACATCTACCGTTGGCGACAGAATGTGGGCGTGTCAAGCGACAAGAGACAAGCGACAAAAGTTGAGAAATTTCAACTTTATGCAAATGAGAAGCGATTTTCGCGAGCGACAACCAACAGGAAAGAAGCCTTTTCAGTGGAGCTCACGTCACCGTCTCGAGTGCAGGGAAGACAGAAGAGTTCGAGGATGATTTCACTGTTTTATATGATTTGACTGTAACCACATATGGATATAATAAAATGATGCATGGAAAAGAAACTGTCGACAGTCTCAGTGAGTTTAATTCATACATTTATAGTTCGAGTGGTGTAATTTTATGATGCAAGTTTAGTACTCCTGCAGTTCATTTTACAGTTTCCCTTGCATTGTGTTGACTATTAGGGACAAGAAAATTGATTATTTGTCAAATTCAAATGATGTTTTAGTAATTTATGACAGTATGAGTGAGTTTAATTTGTTGATTGATCGATCGTTAATCTAGTAAATTATTTAATCCACTGAACACTGCTGTGGTAATATAAAAACACTCTCCCAACAGCATATACTGTTTCTTTTGAGCCTAATTCCTAGTCAAATTAAAATTGTATAGTTGTATATATCACTTGTGATGGTATTTTGTATAGATATGGCCAGACGTGCAGTCTACCAATAACATTAGAGCGACAGCACTACGAACGCCCACGAGCGACTTCACAGTACAGAGCCGAGCGACCTACAGCGACAAAGTCGCTGGCGGTGAGAACAGGGCTTAAGGGCGCCGCATGTGCTAGGCATTCTGAACCAGGGTGCGGATATGTTATCCAGAGACAAGGTTCCCCCAGGGGAATGGTCACTCCACCCTGAGACGGTTCAGTTAATTTGGAGCATTTTAGGAAATGCAGAGGTCGACTTCTTCGCCTCAGAAGACAACGCTCATTGTCAAACATATTTTTCAAAGAGCGAGGATGCGCTTGCCCACGATTGGCCAAGCCTCCCGGTATATGCATTCCCTCCGGTCACGATGCAAGTGTGCAGTGCTGCTAATAGCACCTCTCTGGAAAACCCTGTTATGGGTCTGCGAGCTAACACAGCTGCTGCAAACAGCCGCATGGCCGGTGCCGCTGAGGAGAGATCTCCTCTCACAGGCAAAGGGAAAAATTTGCCATCCCTGTCCCGACTTGTGGGCCCTCCATGTATGGCCCCTCTCAAAAAGGGTGTTAAATACGATCACTGAGGCAAGAGCCCTGTCGACTAGATGCCTCTATACTCAGAAATGGGCGGTGTATTCTGGCTGGTGCACTGCACGGAGCCTGGACCCCTATTTGTGCGAAGTATCGAGTATACTCGCTTTTCTACAGGAGCTTTTGGACGCGGGTCGAACCCCCTCCACGCTCAGAGTACATGCGGCGGCCATAACAGCTTCTCATGCTCTTGTGTCCGGCCAATCAGTGGGATGGAACGACCTCATCGTGCGCTTTCTTAAAGGGGCGAGGAGGCTGAACCCTCCACGACCTCCTTCTGTGCCTATCTGGGACCTCTCCACGGTCCTGGAAGCGCTGAAAGGTGCCCCATTCAAGCTCCTTCGGTCTACGGACCTGAAGCACTTCTCGTTTAAAACCGCTCTTTTACTGGCGCTCGCCTCAGTCAAAAGAGTGGGTGATTTACAAGCACTATTAATAAGTGCTTCCTGCCTTGAGTTTGGACCTAACGACTCCAGGGTCGTCCTTAAGCCAAGGCATGGTTATGTTCCCAAAGTGGTCTCAACTCCACTCAGAGCGCAGGTTATTTCACTAGAAGCTCTTTCTCACCAGAAGACGAAAGAGACTCAAATTTACTCTGTCCCGTCAGGGCTATCAGAGTTTATGGGGAGCGTTCAGCCTCATTCAGACAGTCGGAACAGCTCTTTGTATGCTTTGGCAGCCGCAACAAGGGGCTCGGTGTGACAAGGCAGAGATTATCACGCTGGATAGTAGATGCTATCGCGCTGGCTTATGAGTCTAAGGGCCTTAATTGCCCCCTAGACGTCAGAGCTCATTCCACGAGAGGCATGGCATCATCTTGGGCCTGGTCCAGTGTAATACCTATTGAAGATATCTGTGCGGCGGCCGGCTGGGCTTCGACGTCCAGATTTATCAGATCTTATAACCTGGAAGTTCCCGCTTTACAAGCTAGGGTCCTTCAGTGTAAGTCTAAGCACAAAAAAACCCCTAAGCCTAGGGTCCAATACATATCTGGTCAAGGCTATCTCGAACTACGGTTCTTATATTACATATGCATACATTATAAGGACTTGGCCCTTTCTGGCCCATTTCCTGTTTTTTCCTATATGAGGCTCGTCAAAATGACTGGTTCTATTGGATTCATAACTTTCGTCCTCTAAGGGCCTCAGGCATCAGCTTCAGGTTACATATGGAGCGAAGTTAAGCACGCACGGCGTTTTGAAGGGGGTTCCCATAGCGTAACTGGCCTTACGTAATACAAGAGACCTCTCGAAAGGGAACGTCTCGGTACTTACTTAACCTCGGTTCCCTGAGATGAGGGAACGAGTATTGCGTAACCCGCCATGCTACTGTGCTTGATCAGGGGATCGCTTCAGTCAACCTAAAGGATTAGTTCACCTCAAAATGAAAATTTCCTGATAATTTACTCACCCCAATGCCAATGCCAACCACATGTTGGTGACCAGTAAAGTCCATTGTGTGGAGAAAAATCCTGAAATGTTTTCCTCAAAACACTTAATTTCTTTTCCACTAAAGAAAGAAAGACATGAACATCTTGTATGGCATTGGGGTGAGAAAATTATCAGGAAATTTTTATTTTGAGGTTAACTACTCCTTTAAACCTGACTACCTTTGGCTGAATGGGCCGATATAAAGGCTTAGGCCACGCCCATTGATGTGCCAGGGCGCGAAGCAGCCTGATTGGTTCTCGCGTCTGAGCCGCCTCGCCATAGGTTCGTGCAATTGCCGCAGCACAGCCAATGACTGCAGCTGCACTGCGTTTTAAAAATTTGGCTTCAATATTCTCGAGAAAAGGAGTTTTCCCATAGCGTAAGCTAGCCTTACGCAATATTCATTCCCTACTCTCAGGGAACCGAGGGTACGTAAGTAACCGAGACACTATCAACAACACAGATGCTCCAAACCCTTTGGGCCCTCATTTTCTTTTTCATATTATATCATCAATCTTAGAAACATTTTTGTTTTCCAGATTTGATCATTTTACCCTTGTTGAAAGACACTTAAAATAGAGATATCCATACACTGATACTCTAAACAAAGATGGAAATAAACATAAACCATATCAATATTTGTTGAAATTTCTTGACTGACCCACAGTTGTGATCTATCTCCACCATGCAATTATGAATAAAGAAAAATACAATTATAAATTAATGGATAAAGGCAATTTAAAAAGCTAACAAGTGTCTGGTATAATTATCCTAATGTGTATTAAGTGTTGGGCATTGTTAGACAAATTAAATAAACTAGTAGCTACAGTAATTTTAAAGTTAGAAATCACTCCAGTTCAATAAAGTTAAATGATCTATTCTTCATATTTTTTGCTGAACTGTAAAAAACATTTGGGCTCTTTTTCACATGTATGCCTATTTAAGAGAGTTGTTTAAGACTGAGTGCCATTAACAGTGCAATCTCGGTTTCAGGGGAAAAGATGCCATAATAAAAACATGAACTGTCTCAGTCTCACCAGTGTGAAAAAGCTTTTTACTGTAATGCAACGTAAAACTCACTTTTTCTAATCATATTATAATTTTGTTGAAGGGTCAAAGCAACACTTAAACTGCATGTAACCATGTAAACCACCAAACAAACGAACAGAATCTCACACGTATATCGCTTAGGCTCTCAATAGCTCATTTGTGTGGATTTTATGAGACAAAATGTCCATAACTGGGGGCTATGTTGCTTGGCAACAGACCTGTTTATACCCAAACCATATCTCCACAGTGACATGCGTATATTGATAGAGTAGCTCTCATTCACTATCATTTAGCTTCTCTGGCTGAGGGTCATTATCCGTAGTCCAGACAGCATTCGGTAAATGTCAAATTCATGGTAAAATTAATTTTATGAATGGAGGGAATTGTCAAAGTGATGTATTTAGAACAAATTAAGAACAATGAACACTAGACCTAAAGTCATCAAAGAGATTAAGCAAATGGGCATTATTGTATATTACTGCAGAAAGTGCAGTTCATAATGTAACAATGATCAACAGTGACTGTAATTCATGATCACAATTTATGCCGCATGAGTTACTAAACTAGCACTACAAGAAACAAATCAAACTATGAGAGCGGTCAACTCTTACATTGTTATTATGCAACTGGAAATTCGTTGAAAAATTATGCTGAACATGAGCTGTTGACCTTTACTTTTATGTTGTATGTTATCTATATATATCTATATATCTATTGTATTATGTCAATATAGATAAGCATTTTAAAAACAAATTAAGAGTAATTGGATGCGAAAAGTTATCACTAAATTGATAATTCCTTTGCAGGTTTGGTGCTCCTGGTGTGGCAGTCCAAACTCATTTTTTTAGGGGATTTTATGGTACTAAAATATATCTATGCAGTAGTCATAAAACATTTATTCACTTTTGGAGTACAGACCTAAAAATTAAATTTCCAATTTAATTTATCAAATCTTGAATGCTTTGTATCTTTCGGTTAAGATTTTGTTTGGGTGCTGTATGGTTTCCACTAGATTCAATTAGTTTCCCATTCATTTCCAATGCTGTACTTTTTTCAGAACCATTTAACCTTTTTTAATCATGTCCATTGTGTGTGCGTGTGTGTGTGTGTGTGTGTGTGTGTGTTGCGGTGTTTGTGGCGGTGTTTGTGGCGCTGTTTGTGGCGCTAGGACCCGGGCGAGGTTTCAGACACTCATGCCCCATTCACACCGCCAGCGACACGCAGCGACAAAGCGACATGATCCCTTTCATTTCAATGGAGCGCTGGCGACTTCCAGCGACATTGGGGACCGAATGTTGGCGTGTGAAGAGACGCGAGACACGCGACAAAAGTTCAGAAATTTCGACTTTATGCAAATGAGAAGCGAATTTCGCGAGGACAACCAATAGGAGGGGCTGTCAGTGGAGCTAACGTCACCGTCTCGAGTGCAGGCAAGACAGATCCGGAGCGATTCACTGTTTTATGTGATTGATTTGACTGTAGTCTGTAACCACACACACTGATATAATAAAATTATGAATTGAAAAGAAACTGTCGACAGTCATAGTGAGTTTGAATCATACAATAATAGTTCGTGAATTTTAATTGTAGCATATGATGCAAGTTTAGCTCTGCTGCAGTTCATTTTACAGTTTACCCTGCATTATCTTGACTATTATGGACAAGAAATTCGATTATTTGTCTAATTCGAAAGACGGTGTATTATGACCGTATGAGTGAGTCTAGTAAATGATTTAATCCACTGAACACTGTTGTAAAGTAACAACACTCTCCAACAGCATAATACTACTTTTAATTCTTTCAAGCCTAATTCCTAGTCAAATTAGAATGAAATCTCAGTTGTATCACTTGTGATGGTATTTTCTATATGGCCAGACGTGTAGTCTACCAATAACATTAGAACGATAGCACTACGAACGCCCTCGCAGTACAGAGACTAGCGACAGTGTGAACGGGGCTTCAGAGACGCGGCTGCTTCAGTCTTCTTGGCGACGCGATACTATTGACGCGACGCGACGCGGGACTCGATGTCGATCCCGCCTGAACTTCCTCTCACTGACGTCAGGCTCGCCGCTCCGGACACCGCGGAGGAGAAAATGCTGCTCTCCGTTCCTACGAGGACGGGATTCAACCCCTACAACGGGTACAACAGCAGAAACAGCAAAAAGGTAACGCTATCCGACTTTTACGTGTATTTGACTGTTGTTTTCCAAAACCAGTGACAAATGTGAGCTGCAGTGTCCTTGACAAATCAACTTCAGCTTTCTGTGGGATCATTGTCTCGAGCTGTGGATACACACGCCTCGGGATATGTTTGGTTTTGTTGGGAATGGCGGCTTTCATAAGTTTCTGGCAATAATAGCTTCATTCTGTCATCATTCAAGTCGTTATAAAACCACATACATTAGGCTACGTCGTTTTCCATGGAAGTTTTAGGATTATCGAACTTTGAAAGTACCTACCCTAAATTACGGGGAAATATACTTTCCCACTGCGAAGAAGGTCTTATAGATATCGATATATATAAACCATTCAAATGTGAGCTGTATCAGCGAGTGATCGACATTTTCTTTATCGTATGAAAAGAAGGATGCGGATGCTTTGATGTTTGTAAGTTTTCATCGGTGGGAAAATACAACGCCCCACCCCTCGAATAACAACCCACCGTGACGCGCGCGACTGTTGCGTTGGAGAGTAGGCTAATAAAATGGGAATAAGTTTCAGTTCAGCGAACTCATTATGTTTACGCCTCTTGTGACCCTCCATGTTTGTTAAAGGACCGAAGCAACTTCGACGAGCAACGCGACGCGAATAAATTGCGATCAGCGAAGCAAGTCTTCAAGCGCGCGACGCAACATAGTTACATTTTTATTAAACGTAGCGCGCGCTTGCAATGCTGCCAGCTTCGTTGTTTATAATGTGCGTGTTATTGTAGCGTCGCTTAGTAGCCTAGTTGTAGATGGGGTTAAACATTACATAATTCAGGATGTGAATGTTCCTTTGTTTCCCTGAACTTAAGATTTTTTGGGCTTATCAAATGCGACATTTTCTGAATGTCACACGCATTCTTAAGACGATAAAAATCAAAGGTCTCCTTTCGATATTTCTTGGTTACACTTTATTTTAAGGTGTCTTTGTTACACTGTAATTATACATTTAATTAGGCTACTGAGAAATAATAAGTACATGTATTTACTATAGGGTTAGGATCTGGTTTGGTTTACAGTTAGTTGCATGTAATTGTGCATAATTTATAGTTATTACTATCTACATGTAGCAACTGTGAAAAAAGTGTTAGCCTACTTATTTCATTATGTTAACGTATTTATTTATTTATTTGTTTTTGTTTTTTACGTAAGAACAACGTTATAGTTTTATAAAGTAAAGTTATATGTAGGCTATTGAGATGACATCATGTAGGCAGATATAAATTATGATTTAATATATAATGAACCTATAATTGTCTGTTTATGTTAATTTATATTAATTTAAATAATAAGGTATAATTGTTGTCAATGTATTTCACATTTACAGTTTTAAAAATGCTATGCACCAAGAGTTTTACATTACAGTTGGCAGCTGATGTGATTCAAACATGTATAGTATTCATTCAGGCAATACATGTATCAGTCCAAGTGCTGTCTGGGAATTGAACCTGCGACATTGGTTTTGCGAGTGCTGTGCCTCAAGCAGTCACATGATTGATTTCTGAAACTGTTGATGATAGGTGTGCAAGTGTCTGGAATGTTTACAGTCAGTAAATCTGATATGTGCATGTCTCATGACACAGAGAGTGTGTCGCTCACAGTCACACCCAGCATAACGTCACTGATAAAGACTTGGGAAACTGATTGTAATTTGAAAAATGAAACTGAAATTAAATTCTGCTTTTCCTCCTTTTCCAAGAAATGCATTAAGTTACAGCAGCTTGACTATTGTCCACAACAAACTTATTTATTTAAGCTTTCTTAACTCTTTCCCTGCCAGCATTTTTTTAAGTTTCCAGCCAGAGACAGTATTTTGATCATTTTCACAAAAGTTTCAAGGCACCCAGAATATTTTGTTGTATGAATATCTGAACATGCAATTTATCAAAAGAAAGAACAGACCCGCTGCTTTCAAACAAAACAAACAAACAAACAAACAAAAACATGTTCTGTTGTAGCTTCATGCATTTTTTATTTATCAACACTTGAATGTGGGTAAGAGATTAATAAAAGAAGCAACATTTTGAGCAAAAAGCTGAGAAAATCACGTTTTTGTCAAAGACCACATCCAGATGAGATTCAGAATGATGATCAAAACACAGATGGAGTTCATCATTCAGTCCTGTAACTCATTCTGGGACGACATTTCATTCAGTAACATTAGGCAGTTTTGATTTATATGCTGTTTAATGTTGATGATCATGTTATTTTACATATGGAATCGCTTGTTTCTGCTTCTTCTTCATCATCAGTGTTTTGATCAGGAGATTCAGTACTCTTTTAGAAGAGATATAATAGCGCCCCCTATCGTATAAGTGTGAAAAATGGCAGGGAAAGAGTTCATAATTACTGGACTTTACATGCATGTAGGGATGGGACGGTATGAAAATTTCATATCACGATTATAGTGACCGAAATTATCGTGATTATCAATATTATCACGGTTTTGTTAAAACAAGATGAAACTGTTAAAAAAGAACTGATGCTCACACTGAAAACATTTCAACAAGTTTAATATTTGAGAATCAACAAACAAGAAATAGAACAAGCAGCTCTATGCACTTTTTAAAGCAAGATTCTATTCTGTGGCATTTTGATTTTCTTCCTTATGATGACCGTCGTCAATAGCAACATATTATAACAGCGCACATCCATGTGTCACAACGGACACGCGTTCTCATTTCATTAAAATACAACTTGTCATCTTGCGTCTCCGTTTTTGATTGTTTTGAAAATGAAATCAGAGTTGATTTATTGTTTACAGAATTTGATAATATTGTTGTGATCATATTGTCTGGACGAGTTTTGTACGCTAAATGGATTTAACAGCTAAGAATAGAGACATTAATCTCTATTCAATAATTATGTGGTAAAAAAAATCGTACAATGAATATACATTATTATCTCTTAAATGTCACTCTTAATAGTCTTGTTTGAACTTATTAGTTCGACTTTGGCTCAAAGCCACTTGCTGCGAACTTTTCTTAGCGAAAGCTTCAAGTTTATTTTAAGTGAGTGAGATAAAATATGTCAACTCAAAACAACATTTTGTGCCCAATTATTTCCCAGACTAGTTTTAGTATTGAGATCAAAGTTAACTTGCCTTGCGTTCGCTACAACAGTGTGTGATGGTCACACAAGACGACTCGGCAGATTTGAAGTGTTTACCTCTATCACTGCGACTTTTTTTGTGCATGTTCTGCAGACAGAGTGACCATCCTCGATTAAGTTTCCCTCAGGATTTTTGTAAATGCCAAAATACGACCACACCTCAGATTTGGTCCTCTTAAAAGGCTGAAAAATCTCCCGAACACGGTCACCGCCTTCCGCCATTCCTTCTCGAATAAAAAAAAAACCCAACATTGCGCGCCTGCGTCAGACTGTTGCTGGCTGGACAGGATTTATAGTGAGTTATTAAAATCGCGATAATCAAACACGGTTTTAATGATAATTGAATTCTAAACGATATTACTAACCGTCAGTAGATTTTATCGTGGTTTATCGTGAAACCGGTAATCGTCCCATCCCTACATGCATGCTAGTCCTTCATATATCAGTTAAGCCCCGTTTATACCGCAAATGATCTCATTTTTAGTGTTTTTTTGTGACATGAGCAAAAGTGACCATTAGATGATCCCTCGATGCCATAAAGTTGAGAAAAGTTTATTTTTATCTCTCGCATCAGTAACTACCAATGGTAGTGTAGTTAGTGGAGCGCATGAAGGAGAAAATAATCTCATCAATCACAATTTTTCCAATGAAACCTTTTATATATTCAATCAGTTTACTCACTGCAAACAAAATGTGCCTGTGCCTTTACTGGCGCAGATAGAGTATGCCTTGTTTCTCACTGATATCATTGTTCATTGATTCTGTATATGAACGGCTGAATGCCATTAGCTAAACATTTCATTCCCACAACTTTTTGACTGTAACTGTTGTGAACTTTTGAATGTAAAGCACTCAGGTTACATTAAAACCCATCATTCTGCATTTGGCATGTGTGTGAGTGGATTTATTCTGCTCTACATGAACCCTTTTCACATTTCCACGTTTGGAAAGTGGAAGTAAACTATAGCAAGGTAAATAAAGGTACATGGGAGACCAAAGCAAATATAATTTTTGCATTCCCACTTGCTCCAACAACACAATACGAAAATTTACTAATGCATTTCATTAACTTTCCAAAAGAGGAAACAATAGGGATAGAGAGAGGTCAAACCTAAATATGTTTATGGTCCCAGATATTTGAAAAGCCCCACAATAAAGTGCATATTAAAATGAAAATGTATCTCTAAACTTTTTAAAATTAGTAGAAAGTTTTTTAAAATTGTAACATGACAAGTCCAGTGTGGGCTTATATGTCGGTGAACATTTAATATATTTCTAACATTTTAACATTCTTATGCTTTATTTTGTAATTGTTTCTTCTTTTCAGTTCAGTTCAGCTCTCTTTATTGTCATTCAAACATGTAAACATGAAGGAACGAAATTCGTTTCCCAGATCCAGCAGCGTAAGTTTACAATAAATAAATAAATTATAATTCTACGATAGACCCTATATAAAAACATATTAAACATAGACCTGTATAAAAACATTTTAAAAATCATTAACCATATAAACAAAATCCAAAACCATAATTAAGGCATGGTTTAATTTTATTAAACACTTGATTCATTTGCATATGAATTACAGTTTGACATTTTAGTTGTAAGTTTAGAATTTCAGCAACAACCAATATGTTTAGTTGTGGATGATCTGACTGTATTTCCTTCCTGCACTATCACTGTTTGTCTTAGGTTATCTCTATAAAGTTTTATTTGTTAATTTATTTATAATTACAGACAGAGAATTATTAGTCTTTCTTTGCATACATTTTTTGTCAGAATCATTCAGACAGCTCACTACAGATACTTATGAAATACACATTATTGATATTAAATACCAAGAAAATAGATCATCATATCATGTTGAATTGGATTTATCAATTCTAAAGTTCTTATCAATATCAGCCAGTTTCATCAGCATATTCTAGTAAAACATAGACTCTTTGAAGGGCTTCTCAAATAGCAGTGTTTCGTGATGACCTTTAAAGCAGAAACACACTCAAATAACTCGAGAACTGAACATTTGATTGGCTGCAAAATAATACCACTATAACAGTAACAAGAATTTGCTGTGAAACATTTCTCTCCTGGTTTCTGTCTGTTGTATTTCAAAATAAAAGAAGTGACAGCTAAATAACCTCACAAACATGATCAGAATAAGACACTTTTGGTATATTCACTATATTTGGTATAAACAGTGACACAAAAATATATCTTAAACATTATGTTATAATGTAAAATGTTATGTAAGCTTTAAACACACATTTCACAACACTATGGGTGAAGTGAACTGCTGTGTTAGTGGTGAGAAGAGAACGTTACTCCCATGACTAGCTGAAAAACATTTGGCCGTATCCCAGAGTTCATGCGCAGGTTAAGTGCACATGTGGAGAATTCCAGACATATCTCGAGCATCTCTCTTTGGCCTGTCTTTCTGACCCGATCTCTCGTTCCTGTACCTGTGCCATAAGAGTAAACAAAAGAGAGAACACAAAATAAACACGAGCCGAGGGACGAGAACAGGCTCTTTGTGAGTGGGAGGCGATTATAGAACCAGATGGCAGAAGGTTTTGAATTACCACATTGCCTTTAAAATGACGTTACTCAAAACTACATTTCCCAGAAATCCTAAATCTACTGGGTCGCTTGCTGTGAATTCTTGAATGGCAGCAGTCTTCCAAGCGTTTTGTTTTCCAAGTTTTTTGCAAGAAAACTGCACACGGATGCATTTCGGCCTCAGATATGTCAGGTGATTGTAAATTGCAAGAAATGTTGCTGTTGCTGTATAAATTGAATCATTGCCTTCTAAGCAACAATTTTCTATTGGTTTACCTGTAAAGCATTCATTGTTTGAGAGTACTTTGAAGGAAAAAAGTCCCCTTGTAGCTTAGTCAATAATTTGATCCCTTAAAACTCATCTTTGATCACCAAAATTACATATTTAAAAGTTTTTTTCCTTGAAAAAAAATTCTTAATGCCTTAAAATAGCTTGAATGTAACTCTTGCCTCATTTAGTATGCGTGGTTCTATGAATATGCAAATGAGCCCCGCCTCCACCCACTCACTCAGCTCAGAGATCCACTCGTTGACGATCACACGTTGATCTGATTGGTTACAAGGTAGTTTGTGACGTCAGAAACACCAGCGATTTCAAAGCGTGTTTTTGAGACTGTCTTTGGTTCACTGCAGTTTTAAGGAGAAAATACTCAGCAATGCTGTCGACTTATGAATTTACACATGGTTTGTCTTAAAGCATATTAAAAACACCACATAGACATAAACAACATTAAAAGCTGGATTTCCACCACAGGGGGACTTTAAAGATTCTCCAGTCTACTCTATACGTTTAAATTGTGAACACTAAAGCAAATGTAAAAATATGCTAAATATATATTGTGGTTGAAAAGGACTGACTGATGAATGAAAAGGTTTGATGAATGTGATAATGTTGTGTCGTGACGTGTTTAATTGAGTTTAATTTTGGATGGATCTGCTGGTTTTAGCGTGAGTGGATATTAGACCTGAGACATCATTTGATTAGATATTGGGAGTATGATATACTTTAATATTGAAGTAAGATATACTGTAAAATGTTACATCTGCATTATTTTCATGAAATAAATCTTTAAACATTAGAGCTAAAACTATAAAGGTCCCACTAACTTAAGTCTCAGAAATGAAGAAAGTCCAAAGTTTACCTAAAAAGGACAGCAACAACCCTATGGGCCTATCTTGCACCCGGCGCAAATGACTTTATACACTGACGCATGTATCATTCCTATTTTCTACCCGCGCAAAGCGGACTTTTCCCTCCACAGACACACGTCGGTTAACTAAGAAATACACTTGCGCTCCCCGGGGCGGTTCAGCGCAAAGAGGTGTCGTGTTCCGGCGCAAACTTTCCCTCATGCTATTTTGCTGTATAAAACAATTGCGCCACTGACCAGAAAAAAACTAGTCTAAAGTCAATGGCGCGTTGCGCGTACATTCAGATGCTATTTTAAGCGCGCATGCTTGGCCATAATAAAAAGTGTGAACAACGCGCATACACTGTAGATGATTCTCTCATCACATGCATTCAACTTTTTGCAAATTATACATTATTTATTATAAGGAAAAATATTAAAACACGAGGGAAATCATTGTTGTGTCCATGACGATGGGGAAAATAGGCATAAAGCTTACACATTTACCCAAATTATTATATGCATGTTTAACCGAAGCTAATTTGGGTGGGTTTGTCCCATGCCCAATGTCACTTCTCTTTCTTTTACGGCCCTGACGAGAACATCGATCTCCTCGGCTGTGAACCGATTCTGAAGCGCGCCTGGTAAATGCGCTGTTATAATAGTATTGCGCCATGGAACAAGCACACCTCGTTCATCATGCTCTTAAAGGGAATGTGATATAAAGCTCTTATTGGTTTGTTTCCGGTTACGCCCAAACCACACCTATGAATAATGAAGCTACTTCAGACCAACCCCTTTTAGATATGCGCCAGACGCAAGAGGCATTTATCCCGCCAGGAAAATAGCAACTGCGCTGAGATCCGCCCACAAAGTTACTTGCGCTTTGGGCTTTGACACTTGCGTTTCAGATCGTTAAAATAGGGCCCAATAAGTTTGTCCACTTTGGCTTTTTCATAGTCCAATGTCTATTTTAAACAATCCTAACCTTATCCCTATCCCTACCACTAAACCTCACTCTACCCATAATAAGTTATCTCTTAAACTAGAAGGAAATGATGTGTGAGTAACACTGATGTAGAAGCACCTAACCCAGATTATAAGCCTAAACTTGACATAAACTGTGAACTTGTGAAACTGTGAAAAAAAAAACCAAAAAAAAAAAAAACTTGTCCCTCAGATCTGATTGGTTGATTGAAATGTTGTTGCAGGATCAGTAAAGATGTTGGTCCAGGAACCTGTTACTCGGTTAAATCTGGTTCACCCGTGAGGAGGTCTGTGCCATTGGCTCACCAAGGGATCTTTTATGTTTGTTAAAATGAGCAAAAAAATAGTTGTGCGTTGTGATGTGGGAAATCTAAAGTGTCGAGAACGACCTCTGGCCTAGGATATCAGGATGAGAGTCACAAAGAAATCGGATAGCTGAGACTAATGGTTTTCAGGACAAAAGTGTGTGTGTGTTTGTGTGTGTGTGTTTTATTCCATTAAAATCTAATTGAATAAAGATTTAAAGCGAGTTCACTTTATGTAGAGCTGAGTATAGTCTGACGGTGGCAATGCGAGGACCGGTAGATATATTGATATAATTTGCTAGAATTCAGTATTGGCTGTTGTATGCTTTTTTTCCCCCTGTCTGTAAGCCAAAAATTAAAGTGGTGAAATATGAAACAATTCTGCATGAAAAATAAAATGACTTTGACAAGCATTGCAAGATGCAAAAATTATTCGGTAACACAATGAGGTTCATTAGTTAACATTAGTTAATTTATTAAAGCTGCTGTAGGGAGTTTTGAGAAAATGTTGACTTAGCCTGAAAATTTGAACAAGCACAACTTACAGCTCCAACCCCCTTGCTTTCTGCTGCGCTACAGCCCTCCCTCCACAGCTCCTCCCCCACAGCTCCTCCCTCCACAGCTCCTCCCCCCACAGCTCCTCGCTCCACAGCTCCTCCCTCCACAGCTCCTCCCCCCACAGCTCCTCCCTCCACAGCTCCTCCCCCACAGCTCCTCCCTCCACAGCTCCTCCCTCCACAGCTCCTCCCTCCACAGCTCCTCCCCCACAGCTCCTCCCCCCACAGCTCCTCGCTCCACAGCTCCTCCCTCCACAGCTCCTCCCTCACAGCTCCTCCCTCCACAGCTCCTCCCCCCACAGCTCCTCCCTCCACAGCTCCTCCCTCCACAGCTCCTCCCCCCACAGCTCCTCCCTCCACAGCTCCTCCCCCACAGCTCCTCCCTCCACAGCTCCTCCCTCCACAGCTCCTCCCTCCACAGCTCCTCCCCCACAGCTCCTCCCCCCACAGCTCCTCGCTCCACAGCTCCTCCCTCCACAGCTCCTCCCTCACAGCTCCTCCCTCCACAGCTCCTCCCCCCACAGCTCCTCCCTCCACAGCTCCTCCCCCACAGCTCCTCCCTCCACAGCTCCTCCCCCACAGCTCCTCCCTCCACAGCTCCTCCCTCCACAGCTCCTCCCTCCACAGCTCCTCCCCCACAGCTCCTCCCTCCACAGCTCCTCCCCCACAGCGGAGCCTGCCGTGAACGCGCAGGCTAGTAAGCAGGACCACCGATGACGGCGGATTATAAACAGTTATGGAACATTCACTAATAGGGACGAAACATCAACAATATGCTTTACATTGACTATGGCCTGCCCATACTTTGACTACAAACTTGGTCCTCAAATCATTATGTATTTTGCAATACATGTAACTTTATAATATTGCAGTCTTTCTATAAGTTATAAATATCTACTAAGATAGCGTTAAAGGATTAGTTCACTTTTAAAAAAACTTTCGCTGATAATTTACTCACCCCCATGTCATCCAAGATGTCCATGTCTTTCTTTCTTCAGTCGAAAAGAAATTAAGGTTTTTGATGAAAACATTCCAGGCTTTTTCTCCATATAATGGACTTCAATAGGACACAAACGTTTCAAGGACCAAATGACAGTTTCAGCGCAGCTTCAAAGGACTTTAAACAATACCAGACGATGAATAAGGGTCTTATCTAGCGAAACGATCGGTCATTTCAAAAATAAATAAAAAACTTTAAGTTTTATAAGCACAAATGCTCGCCTTGCTCTGTTCTGTGATGCACGTTCGTGATCCTGTTCGAACTAGTTCATCCAAATGAACAAAATTTTTTTCGAGTCATTTCGTTCGTTGAATAAACGAAATGACTCGAAAAAAGATTTGTTCATTTGGATGAACGAGTTCGAACAGGAGAGTCACGAACGACGGTACGCGCTGTGCAAGAGAGGGGTGATCAGCGCGTACACGAGCGTGATTGACACTGCTAAGACATTCCTCCTGGCTCTGATTGGTTGTTTCTGACCGGGAGCGGTGTTTTTCTGCAAATGGCAGTAGGACCACAGGGAGGAGCCAGAGGAGCTTGATTTTTTCACAGATTATCTGTCTCATATTCTTCTGTCAGGACATAATGACAGTTTTAACAAATATTTGTTTACAAAAGTTACCTACTGGAGCTTTAATTAACATGACCTAAACTAACAATGAACAATACATTTGTTACAGTATTTATTAATCTTTGTTAATGTCAGTTAATAAAATACAGCTGTTCATTGTTTGTTCATGTTAGTTAACAGTGCATTAACAAATGTTAACAAATACAACCTTTTTTATATTTATCATATTAGTAAATGTTAACATTAACTAATAGATACTGTGAAAGTATTGTTCATGCTTAGTTCATGTTAAGTACAGTAGTTTACTAATGCCAACTAATGAAACCTTATTGTAAAGTGTTACCAATTATTTAAAAAATTGGTGATATAATTTAAAATATGGTAACACTTTACCATTACATTTACAGTTTCTGTTAACATACTCTAATGACTACTAGTTGACATGGAGTTACTTAGTTAGTAGAATGTCTAAAGTGGACTGTCGAAATAAAGTGTTACCAAATATATTGCTCATTGTTTATTCATATTAACTAATGTTAATAATTGAGACCTTATTGTAAAGTGTTACCGAAAATGTATTAAGACATGTATTATTTTTGGAAAATGTAGTATGTCTGTAAGAGCTGAAAATGTAGACAAAGAGAAGATGAGAGACGCATGGCGAGCAGAATCAGGGTAATGGAGCAGCGTCAGGTTTCCGTCTCTGAACGCTGTTTTACGTTACACACGGTAATGAAGATGTGAGACAGACAGCGAGAGTGAGACGAGGAATGTGGCGTAGTGTGTGTGAGAATGAGTGTGTGTTATGAGACGAGACGAGCTGCAGATTTTGCAAAAATAGGTCTCTTTTTTAGAGCAATACAATGCATTTAAACAAATTGTCTGTAAACTGTAGCAATTAAGTTTGATCATTGTCATTTTTGTTCATTGCAGAGCATGAACTACAGTGCAAAAGTTGACTTTATTAAAATACAGAATAATACACAGGACGTCTATGTGCAATAGCCTATTACATTATTATTTTGAAATATAACAAAAAGTTAGAAAGCTTGAGAGAAATTGTTTCAATGTTCAATGCTTGAAGTGTGTGTTGATGTTTTCGCTGTATAAAAAAATAATTAGTATTTTAAAGCATGGATTTCATGAGAATTTGCAGCTCCTTAGTGGCTCACAGAGATGAACCTCAAATCTGAATAAAAACAGTTCATAACCATGTGCAGCCAGTGAACTGTTGTTTTAAATTAGAAAAATACAAAAAAGTAAGCAACCCAACCCAAATAATATACATTTGTATAATATAATATACAATACTATACAATATACATGTGGTATAATATAGTAGTAGATATATTTAATATAAAAAAACAGACTATTATTAACAGCATTGCGGTTAATTAAAATAAAAACATAATTATTGCGTGTTATTTCACATAAAGTTCTAGATTGTAGCTTTAGTTTGGCATGTTAGCATGTGCACTTAACTTAACTATAAGGATCTCCCAGTCATATGACCCCTAGCCGCGCGTCAGCCATTTTGACGGAATACATCCGTCAGCTACTCAGTGGCAATGGATCTATTATTAGGGGTGGGCCACCCCTAATAATAGATCCATTGCCGTGTGTAATATATATTATTATTATATTATTATACTAATAATATAATTACATAAAACGTTTTGAAATTGGGCTACAGTGTGTTAGGTAAATGCATTTACCAGTAACGTTACTGACTCTGAAGCTAATTGAGCAGTTCCACGGCTCTCTTCTCTACTCTTTACTACTACTTTAACACTGTTTCTAGCTAATGTTGGTAGGTTTTTTTTTCAATGCTACAAAAAAAACGTAGAAAAATGTAGTCAACCCATACACCGTTAGTACCGTGAACAAAAATGCACAATAGTTCTATCATAAAGGGCGACAGCTAAACGTTTGATTAACAAATGATTTTCTGTTTAAAGCAAAAAAAAAAAAATATATATATATATATATATCTCGTAAAATTGGGAACCTGATGTGTCCGGCTAAGACAAGTTTATGTTATGCTGAATGGTAGTGCACACACACATTGCGGATTTCTATGGCAACAGTGGATTTGTAACATTTGATCCCGAACTCCGAGAAATCATTCATTAGCCTTCGAGGGGACAACTTACCTGATCCAAAATGAAGACTGCAAAGCTGTGTTGAGTTGGACTGTGTTGAGTTGGAAGCGAAACAGTAACACCGCCATCAGTGTTTTGCCTGTTTATTGCCGCCAACCACTTGTTTCTCCGTTTTGTTTCTTTTGGGATACGGTATAAAGATATTCCTTTTGTATGATCACGTATCTGATCGCATCCAACTGCACAGCATCGCTCGGGCATGATAGAAATATTTCGCGACGAGCTGTATTATCCAGACCTGTCGCTATGGGGCGGGCCATAGGGGGCCGGGCCCGCCCCAAAAAATGCTTGTGCCCGCCCACTTGAGGCACATATAATTTAATTTTAATTTAATTTTAATATTATCATAGCTTCTAATTTTGTGTTGCATTAATGTTGCATTCTTTATCATTAAAATATTTAAAATATAAAGAAACAATGGTGTGATTTAGTTTGATTGATGGGAATCTACACTGCAACAGCCTATCACGGCCTTACGAAAGAACGTTAGGCTACGTACGTAACGTACAACTAAGCCGCTCAACAGTTAGCGCGCATTTTTGAAAGCTGTTTCAAAACGAGTTTTCGCCGGCTTACTCGCTTCAGTTCCTTCAGAGTGGAATGATACTTTGATGAGGAGGTTCTGCTCGGAGAAACGCTTCCTCCCGCTGTACTGGGACTGGAGAGAGGACAGCGCTGCCTCCACTCAAAGTATCTGTGCGAGTGTATTTGCGTGTGTGTGTGTGTCTGTGTCTGTGTGTGTGTGTCATGGCAATGCATATCCATCTGTTGACTGCTTTAAAATGCAATGTTTGAGAGATGTTTCTGGTGTTACATCTAATATGTTGTATAGTCAAGTGTTTTATGGATATTCATAACATTGCTTCTGTGTAATGTGGTGTAACATTAGGCTTTAGACTACCTGGTCATATTGCTGTAGTTTATATGTTTAACGTGATGATTACGTGCTGCGCGACTAGAGTTGATTATTATAAATATACATACTGTAGGCTAATAATAATTGTGCCCCCCCATACATTTCATATGCCCCCCTTAAGACTGAGGTCTGGCGACGGGTCTGGTATTATCACCGGCGGTATATTATTTTCTATTCCGCCAAAATGGCTTCTCCAAATGGCGAGACGTCACACGGGGCCGTCCCTAACTATAGTGTTACTGTCGTGTTTTCACTACATACAGAGATTCAATTCAATTTACAGTCTGGTTCAATTTTAAGAAAATTTCCAATGTGAGCAATTACTGTCCACAATTAAAGTTCAACCAAAGAATTCCATTTTTGATTGTAATTTTTAAGTGTAAAGAAATTAACAATGTTATTATTCATTTTGTAATATTTGTTGGAGTATTACTCGTTGCTGTTGTGTGACTTGAATTTCATCATGCCATAAGTTGGTTTGGGATGGTAGTATTAATGAAGCGCAAAACGAAGAACTCAAACAAAGAATAGTCTTTAATCCAATAATCCACAAAGGAATCACAGGGAGCAATACAACCACGTTAATAAAAAGATCAGCAGGGAACAAAGAACAGACAAAAGTCAGGGATTAAATACACAGGGAGAGATCATTAACAGAACAGGAACAGGTGTGGGGTTAATTTACAACCAACGAAACTATAGGGACACAGAACACAGGCGAAACAGTCCAAACCTAAACAGATCGTACACGTTACAGCAATATGCTTCTATTCTGCTGTGTTTTATTAGTTGCTGTTGTGTATGAGGTGGAGAAGCAGGTGTGTTGACTGGCATATAGTTAATGGAAGAGAAGGAAAGTCATGCTTCTTTTAGGAACATCCCAAAAATCCTTGGAATGTAATTGAGCTCAGGGGCCCATAGGACACACACACACACACACACACACACACACACTTGAATTCTGCGAGATGTTTAAAGAACAGGCTTAAATCGGGATGCTTGAGGATATCCGGAGTCTTAATTAAGACCAGAGGAGCCAATAAAACACACACACACGTTTCTGTGTCAGCGCTCATTGTGTTGGGTTGGACTGGGACATGAGATTTGAGTTCCTTTCTGAGCCATCAGATCGGAAATGTGTTTCCTCTTCACACACCTACCGGTAATATGGAGTTATGTATACAGTTCAGATAACTAAAAATAAGAAAATAAAGGCTAAATTAAGAGAACGGAAGCTTAAAATCTGCTTGAGAGGCAGTTTGTAGAAGTCTTCTCTATGTCTGTTTTTTCTTTCACGCTTTATTGATCTAATTGTACAGTGATTCTTGCAGAAGACTCGCTGATCATCAACCCTGAGAAAAACGCCTCATAAGTCGTGTTTTTGTGCTGCTTGTAGATTAACACTATAATCGTGATAATCATGCATCAGCGTGGGGTTTATTATTAATGTGTAATGTATCCTGTGTATTGGCCCTCTTAAATTTGCTGAATGCTGCCAAAAATGACATAATATTTTTTAAACAACCCAATAAATTAATTAAACATCTTACCGTTGGGTATTTATAACTAGTTGGAGATTATCCTAACTTTAAGAGGTTGTTTACAATGATTTTAGGAATTCAAATTCATGTTATATCCTTAAAACAGTCTTAAGAAAAACTCTTTCTCTTTCTTACTAAATGTTTTTGGGAATAAAAAATATTCTTGACTTTAGTCTTAAAGTCCCCCTGTATTTAATAAGTGTATCCCTTAAAACTAATCTACGATCATCAAAATGACAAAATGATTTTTTTTTATTCTTGCCCTAAAACAGCTTAAATGCAACTCTACACCCTTGCCTCATTTAATATATACGCAAAATCATGAATATGCAAATTAGTCCCGCCTCCACTCACTCACACCAGCTGTATAAGAATGCGAATGTGTTTTATGTTACACTCTCCTCAACGTTTTGAGACTGTCTTTGGTTCACTGCAGTTTTAAGGAGAAAATACTCAACAATGCTGTCGACTTATGAATTTACACATGGTTTGTCTTAAAGCATATTACAGTTTTTTACAGTCGCTAGGACACATTTCTCAATACTTAGGTCACTTTTTCAAAACTCTTCACACAGATCTCCAAACCAACTTTCAGCTCGGCACAGCAGTTCATTTCACTTTCAAAATGCAATAAAACTACCAATCACTTCATACATGTCTCAAAGCAACATATTCTTCCAGAACACTAGCAAAGGTTGACAGACAACAAACACACTTTGTCACCCACAAAACAATGACCTAAAAAACACTAACAACAGGTAGCATTATACAATGTTTTCTTCTGTAAAACAAGCACACCTCTACTGTTTAGAATTCACTGCAATATATTTTACTGGAATGAATCAGACATGATGCGGTATGCTTCAATATATTTTATGTCTTTTTTTGTTTGTTTTTTGCACAGACTAATTACAAAATACAAGAATTTGTACACACCATTCACCGATACAGATACAATAGGAATCAAATGTGGTTGATCCAATTGTCCAATTGTTTTTATAGCATTTCATTTTTAGATTCGAAATATATTTCATTACAATATTACTGTAGAAATGTAGCAAATTGCTGTCATATTCAGTTTTGTATTATGTTATTCTTTTGAACATAATTTTAACAGTTTTGAAAACAGTATGTAAGCATGTGCAAATTGGCCTGTAAGTACACAGAGTTTTGGTGGTTGTTGTGTCGAAGGGAGAAAACAATTAATGTAATTTGAAAGATGTAGTCATTGAGTGCATTTTGTGCCAACGCAATGATAAATGATACACAGTTTAGCCCACATATACTTCTGTTGTGCTCACTGTGTGAAGAGTTTTGAAAAAGTGACCTAAGTATTGAGAAATGTGTCCTAGCGACTGTAAAAAACTGTAAACATTGACAACATTAAAAACTTGATTTTCACCACAGGGGGACTTTAAGTAGAAGATAAAAATAAGAACAGTTAAAAGTTAAGAATGTTTCATGAATCCAGAACCAGAAATCACACTATCAGAAGCGTAATGTTGATATTCAGTCCAATATCCTGAGTTATTTTCTTTTTTTATTTATTCAATTATATACTACACTCACCTAAAGGATTATTAGGAACACCATACTAATACTTTGTTTGACCACCTTTTACGTGGCATTGAGTCAACAAGGTGCTGAAAGCTTTCTTTAGAAATGTTGGCCCATATTGATAGGATAGCATCTTGCAGTTGATGGAGATTCGTGGGAAGCACATCCAGGGCACGAAGCTCCCGTTCCACCACATCCCAAAGATGCTCTATTGGGTTGAGATCTGGTGACTGTGGGGGCCATTTTAGTACAGTGACATTGTCATGTTCAAGAAACCAATTTGAAATGATTTGAGCTTTGTGACATGGTGCATTATCCTGCTGGAAGTAGCCATCAGAGGATGGGTACATTGTGCGTGTTGTGGCTTCACAAATGCTTTGCTGCATATCTCGGTTGTAACGAGTGGTTATTTCAGTCAAAGTTGCTCTTTTATCAGCTTGAATCAGTCGGCTCATTCTCCTCTGACCTCTAGCATCAACAAGGCATTTTCGCCCACAGGACTGCCGCATACTGGATGTTTTTCCCTTTTCACACCATTCTTTGTAAACCCCTAGAAATGGTTGTGGATAAAAATCCCAGTAACTGAGCAGATTGTGAAATACTCAGACCGGCCCGTCTGGCACCAACAACCATGCCACGCTCAAAATTGCTTAAATCACCTTTGTTTCCCATTCTGACATTCAGTTTGGAGTTCAGGAGATTGTCTTGACCAGGACCACACCCCTAAATGCATAGAAGCAAGTGCCATGTGATTGGTTGATTAGATAATTGCATTACTGAGAAATTGAACAAGTGTTCCTAATAATCCTTTAGGTGAGTGTATATGCATTTAGTTGTTCATTGATATACTTTGCCCTGCCACATGTTTTCAGAGGTAATAGTGATTACATTGTGCATTGGTGAATTGCGCACAACAGGAACCATGCAGGTTTATCAAACTTAAAATGTGAAGATAACAGACGGATCTGGCTTATTGGGAGACTGAAACCGCTATTTTTTGAAACCGGGTCCCAGGGTGGATAAATCTGAAAACGACACCCTTGTGTTTTCGTGTGTACGGCCAATCCATATATTTTGTGAAACGATGATGTCATCACCCCACATATCGACTAGTCAGACACGCTAAATCAGTAACAACAACTGCGACTACTTGCTTGAGTTCCTGCTTCAGAAGCTACTGAGCCTCTTTTATTTCTTTATTTATTATTTAGGCCTACTTTAATGGATTTTTATTTTATTTCTTTATTTTACTTCTTTATTTATATTTCTTTCTTATGCTATGATGCTTGTATTTTGTCTGATTAAGACATTTCGTATTTTATAGGGATTGGCATTCCAAGCAAAAATAATATTCTACGATCGCTGGGAATTATTTGATTATTATTCAAAAAACGCACCCCTGCCCCCTCATGCTCACTGGTGACACGGCGTTCGCTCCGACATTACATTTCTCTGTACTGTAGGCCTATGTTGTAGCTATTAAAGAAAAGTTAGTTTCATATTTATGTTTAAATATTATGTTATTTTTTTCCATTTCATATATGTTGATTATATGAAAAGTGAACAGCGTGAGTAGCCTAATCATAAGATGTGCAATATCGAGACACATCATTTTGACCACTTCATTAAGTTTTGTTTTGTGTAAAGCCTTTCTTTAAAGTGAATTTCGTTTTGTATAAATTGTATCTTAATTTTAATCAATGTTTCATCAACCAATTTCCTGGATTTAATAAATAAGAAGCAAATATAGCAGAAAATAGCCTATAATCAGGACATGGAGGCGCCGACGCGATATAACTTGCATCGCACGTGAACTGGAGCTAGTCCCATAAATGAACAGAAACTCAGAAATATATCTAAGCTTGAAATGTCTACTTTTAAACAAAACAATTCAAAACGAAAAGAAACAGACAACTCTAATAATCCGTATGAAGTGCGCATTTCTCTCTATAGGCACCTTCACAATACTGCGAAGGTGGCGAGTCAGCATCGTCACAGAAAACACTAGTTTATTAATAAACAATTAAAATGTCTCCTTGCTATATTTGACACATTCATAATGATTAGGCTATTTGCCGGTTCTTTGTGTCAAGCTTTATGCTTTAGCTAACTAATCGAATATCTTGACTCATCCTTATTTTGTACCAGGCCATTTATGGTTTTTCATATTGTTCAATAAAGTTCTTGGTAAAAAAGAAAAGAAGCTAGGCCAACTGTGCCTACATACTGTATATTATTGTATACAGCGCGAAAGGTTTATGCGCAAGTCTTCTTCTCTGTTTTTAGTGTATCTGTGTCAAAAATACAGCGCCTCATACTGGTCTGGCATGTATACTACATCGGTTTGAGTCGGTTTCAGTGGTTTCGTGTGTACGCAGATATTTCTTGAGACGGCGCCATGTTTACGGAATTTTTTTTTAGAACGAGGAAAAAAAAGATCGGATAGAGAAAGCTCTGGCTTCGTGTGGACGTGGCCTCAGAGGAAACTTTTGATTCTGAAAACATGGTACATTTGTGGTACGTCAGTCACCAAAGCGACTCCAGTGAGTTTACTTCAGGTGAACGTCAGAGCAGGTTTCAGAGGACATTATTACACATGCATGTTCTTAGAATCCTTCAAAAATTAAAGGCATTCATTTCAAAGGCATATATTCATTTCAAAGACATTTTTATTATATATATTATTGCATGGAATAGGTTGTCCAGGTGACCAGGCTTTCTAAGTACAGTGGAAGAAAACCATATGTTAGTGTGTAAGCATAGAGTTGCAAAATTCTAGGAATTTTTTGGAATAGTTGGAAACTTTCCATTGGAATTAAGGGGAATATATGGGAATAATGGGAATAAACTGGAAATTTCCACAATTGCAGGTTAACCTGTAACAGGGAACTTAAATGTTCATCTTGCAGAATAATCTTGGCTTAAAAAAAGCAGATTCAGTTGAGTTTCTACCCTGCACATTCCACAATCACACACACACACACACACACACACACACACACACACACACACACACACACACACACACACACACACACACACACACACACACACACACACACACACACACACACACACACACACACACACACACACACACACACTACTGACTGCAGGGCTATTGAGGACACACCCCTCAATCTGCTTTCATTTTACATCTGGAATGGGACTTTTTTTGTGTGTGTGGGGGGGGGGGGTATTTTAAGTGTATTTTATTCAGCTTTATTCATGCTTTTTGTTGTTTAATGAAAGAATCAATTAAATTTCTACTCACAATAAATTTTTTAGTCAAAAATTTTATTTAAACAAAAATTCTAAAAAAAATTTAGTTGACTTGCATATTGGCTTAAGACAAAACTAAATTTTTATATTTATAAATATTGTATACAGCTTAACTTCCCATAGATCGTTTCCCAAAAATGTTCGGCCCTTTTGTAACCCTAGTTGTGTTACCTATAAGTTATCGAAGTATTGACACCAGTGATACAATAACATCACCCATCGTATTCTCTCTTATTAAAGTCCTACTGAATGAATTAATGAATGAATGAGGCATTTATAGTGCTTTCACTACTTTACACCCAAAGTGCTTTACAATCATAACAGGGAATCTCTCCTCAACCACCACCAGTTACGTCAATGTGTTGACGTAATTTCCACTGAAACAGGAAGACAGGGCGGGACATATTGATCAGCCCCTCCCCTTTTTTAAAATAGCCAATCGTGTTTAGTTTATCAGCTCAGCCAGAGCCGTTGAGCTCGGTAAAGCACATAGATAGTAAAAGAAATGGACACAGCAGCGACCCCCTTGATTTCAGTGGAGAAAAGTGAAGCCCATTAGAAGCACTCACTTCCTGATGGCTGAGCGACTGCGCGGGCTCAAACTGAGCTTGACGACGTAGATAACGTGAGCAACCTGTCTGACAGTTGTAAATCTTCTAGTAGCTGTGCCACATACCGAATTGTTTCCAATTCCTCAAAAACGTTGTTGAAATATTTTGTCCTGTTGCTTTTATGGGCTCTCTATCTATGGGCTTCTCCCTTGTCTTTATGTCTCTATTTTCCCCCGATTGCCTCATAGACAGTAAAAGATTGCCTGCGAGCTTCTCCTCCTGTCTATACGGTAATTTCTCTATCGTGCGACAGAGAGTCGCGTGATTATGACGCAATCGTTAGCCTATTTTTACAAAAACGGCTTCTACGGGGCCATAACGTAAGATACAAAGTAATGGAGCATTTTATACATTGTCGTGTTTCTTTAGAAATAAACAATGGACAAATGAAGTCTTTGGACGCCTCAGATGTAAAGTTATTCGCTGTCAAAGTGACGCCAAAATGAATGGGAGTCAATGGAATGCTAACAGCAGGTGAAGTTCTGCTACAACGGCGGCTCCCGCGAGGCTTCAGTTTCCGGCTGATGGATTACACCCTTGGTAAAGATGCAGTTTCCTCCTGATCTCTAACCGCTTCTCCTCCATATCGCTTTAAAATACAGCATTTTGTGCAGAATTCAGATCGATATGCAAAAATCTACTTTAGTTATATTCTTTGTTTTGAAACATCACTCAGGTGCCTTAGCAAATACAGAACATATAGAGTCACATTCTGGATGTTTGTTAGGGGTTGTATACGTCTTATGTTACTTTTGTAACGTGGACAATAAATGTTTGTAAGCTTTTACATGTCAACGTGCTTCCTAGCGATTTATGCTTAATGATAACAATACGTATGATGACGCATTTCTGAGACTGTTACCGTTCCGTTTACGACTCCCTACAAAGGTCTTCAATTTAGCTTTATGAAACCTGCAGAAACCCTGTAATTGAGCTGACTCGTATGCCTATGGTTTTCTCTGATCTTTGGGCTCTAACTGTTGGCAAGGCCACACTAAAAGTACTTTAAAGCCATTCCCCGTGTCTAATTATTGTAGTATTTTTTCATTGATCTGTGTTTTTTGGCATCTGTGTTCTCTGTGAGTCATTGTGGATGTTGGAGACGTCGTGGTGCGATTTTGATTCAAATAATGGATTTGAACCGCTCTAAAATTGCCAAAGTATTCATCACCCTTGAAGTATTTTTAATGAATCAACAGACATGGATCGGCTTGGGCTTTTGAGCCGGTGCGGGGTTCTCTTGAAACTTCTAAAGCGCAAGCAAGACGGGCTCACAAAAGCAGGACGGCTGATAATTAGCAGGACTGAAGCGGGTCCCCGCCGGGCCCCTGAACGCTTGATTTGTGCTGCTGGATCCTTAAACTAGCAGGCCGTGATCTATAACCCCTCTCGCAGTCAGATGTCTGTAATTGGATGCTTTATCCTTCTCTGAACCCCGTCAAGAGCAAATAAGGCAACCAGAGCGTTTCCCAGAGTGATAACACACAGGGAGTGTTGAGCGTCACATGGTAAAGCTGTGAGAGATGAACAATTTGCTTAATGTGATCTTCTTTCTCTACTATTTTCATGCAATCTTCCTGCAAATGTCTTTTGTTTTCAGAGGAAAAGCAGATTCATTTCTTTTGTAGTGCAGAATGGCTCATTGAGTATGTCGTAATGATCCCACGAGACTCTCTCAGACGAAACAGCAGAAGAGAGATACAGTGATGTGAATAAGTTAGGACACCCATGCTAAAGTTGCCTAAAAAGAGGAATAAAAAATAATCTTTTGGAAATTGATCTTAATGCCTTAATTAGAAAAATTAGGAAAAATCCAATCTTTAAGGACACCAATTTTCTTTGTGAATGAATAATGTATCATAAATAAATAAATGTTCTTCCTTAAAATACAGGGTGCATAAGTCAGGACACCCCTATGTTAAATTCCCATAGAGCCAGGCAGATTTGTATTTTTAAAGGCCAGTTATTTCATGGATCCAGGATAATATGCATCCTGATAAAGTTCCCATGGCCTTTGGAATTAAAATATCCCCACATCATCACATTCCCTTCATCACACCTAGAGATTTTTGAAATATCTAACCTGACGATTCCGATTTCCGCTTTTTTCCGTGTGACCTGCCAGTACCGATTTTTACCGATTCAGATTTTCTAAGAACTATAATTGACAGCATTTACAAACAAAAATCTACTTTTCTTCAATGCAAAATTTTATAAGTAAAAAGTCAGTAATAAAATAAGAACAAATAAACAAACTGCAAACAACCGCACAAATAAATGCTACAGAATATAGAGAGATATGAAATAAACATGGCTTTAAGTTTTTCAGCTGAGTCTGACAGTAGGTTCGTTTTCACGTAAGAAATACTACTGAAATAAAAGTAAAATAACACTGGATATAGTCTTCATTGTAAAAATAAAATACTGAGTAATGCTTACAATTAAAGTTATGAAAGAGTAGAGAGTGATTTTCTTTGTCAATTGTGATTTTGTTCTCAAAACTGACCGTGTTTTACTGAATATTTGCCAAAACGGGCATTTTGACATTGTATTTTGCATTTTGTGTGTATTTGACCGTTTAAGCGCAGTAAGCCACTCATTTTGATATTTTGATATCCACAATATAAGCCCTATGTAACAGGAGCGAATGAGACGAGTGAGTGAGACGAGCTGGTGTGTGTAACTGACGTTATTGCCTGTGCCGCTGGAAGGGAACCAACGCTGGTGGTAGATATAAATACTATTTATAAATGAGCAAAAATGGGACACTTAATAATATTTAATTATTTTAATTATGACAATTAAAGTATTCATTTTATTAATTAATTTAAATTAAATTAACAAGCTAAAAGAAAGAAGTGCATTTGTAAATCCGGTGACACGCGTCCATTGATTTTTATTAATAGGCCTAAAACTTTTCTGTCAGTGCTGCAAAGATTAAGTTGACGATCGCCATCTCCTAGTGTACGCGCATATATAGAGAGAAATGCAAATCATGGATTACATAATCAGAAGGTATAGGCTAGCCTTTTTCTTTTTGTTTTGAATTGTTTCGTTTAAAGAAATTGACGAATCGCCATCTCCGTAGTGAACGATAGAGAGAAATGCACATCATGGATTACATAATCAGAGAGTAGGCTAGCCTATTTCTTTTCATTTTGAATAGTTTCGTTGAATGAATTTGATGATCGCCATTTCCGTATGAACGCGCATAGAGAGAAATGCACATCATGGATTAAATAATCAGCGAGTGGCCTATGTCTTTTCGTTTTGAATTGTTTCGTTTAATGAAATTTCAAGCTTTATTTAGATATCTGTCATGTCTGTGAGACATACACTGAGTTTCGGTTAATTTATGATGAGATTTCAATGCAAGTGACTGCGCCGCGCCAGCGCACGATCATGTCATGATTATGTTGTCTGCTTTATTTGATTCTTATTTATTAAATCCAGGCAATTGGTTGATAAAAAAAATTATTAAAATTAAGATACAATTTATACAAAACGAAATTCACTTTAAAGAAAGGCCTTTTACAAAATGAAACTTAATTAAGTGGTCAATGTCTGACTCCCGATGCATCCCATCTTACTCGTGCTGTTCAGTTTTCATTATCAACGTAAAAAAAATAACATTATAATATTTTAACAAATATAAACTAATGCGCTTATTTAATGAACTCGGGGCAAAATGCATCCTCGCAGCAGTGAGTGGGTGGTTGTTTCGGAGATGCGACATTAGGTTAGAGGTGTTTACATCTCTCGCGGTCACCTTTTTTATTGCAATATTTACATATTGCCTCGTCAGTATTTACCGCCTCTCCCCCCCCCCCCCCCCCCCTCTCTCTCTCTCTTTCTCCTCCACACTGTCACTTGATGACAACTACATAAGCATTTTTAGGCATTGAATAAATTATACTTATATATTATATATAAGTGCCGGTAATGACGGTATTGAAACTGATACCGTTGCTATTTAAAGACCCCGCGGTATACGATATTACCGTAATACCGCCCAACCCTATCAGGAGGCTTTTGTCTAGGCACTGGAAGGTGGCAGAACTAGTGGCGTTTTAATTGGGAACGTCTCGGGTTACGTATGTAACCCTCGTTCCCTGAAGGAGGGAACGGAGACGTAGTCCCGTCATCACTCTTGCTGGAAAACCGCTGACTCCGAGTTACGCTCAGCTCCTCAGCGAAAAACAACTAGTGCGTGCACTTCCGTATTTAAACCCGCGCCGCAGGAAGGAGTGTGTGATGCATTTCATGCACGCCAATGTGCATTGGCTCATTTTAACAGTACTCTACGATGACAGGCTCCCTAATGGCTCGTTTCCACTGAGCAGTACGGTACGGTACAGTACGGTTCGGGTCGGGTCGGGTCAGTAAACCATGATCCAGCTAGCGTTTCCACCGCCAACAGTACCCTACTTGATAGGCGTGGTGTTTGCCGGAAAGAACGTGATTTTCGCGCGAAGAAGAAAGCGACAAAGTAAACACCAATGGATGGCATACAGCAGATCTTGTCCTTGCTTCTCGTCATGTTTGTCACAAGAAGACAAGCGCCGACATTAGGCATTTCTCAATACCAAGTATGTAAAGTTCTCAGCAGAGGGACTCCTGAGGACGCGAGTCCGGTAATTCACCAAATGGAACAGCGCGTTCTGCATGTACATTTTAGGCAACAATAAAACGAAATATGTTATAAAACACCACTCTGCCTCTTTTCGTTTTCATTTAAATAAATTTTAAACATTATAGGCACACAAATGTGGTTCAGGCAATGTATAGACCTGATTATATACATGTTTAACGTTAGCCTATTTATAACAAAACGAAATATAAAACACAACCCTGCATCTTTTCGTTTAAATTTAAAAAAATATTAAACATATTCCAGGCAATATGTGCATTTGTACAAATGTTGCAATAAACAACATTACAGTGATAATCTTGTAATAAAAAAGGACAAAACTCAACCCTATCTCTTTTTGTTAAATTCCAGTTCTATCAATAATAGCCATTATAAAAGTATAAGTAAAAGGTAACGTTACAAGAAGCTATACAATAAGAAATAAAGCAAACAATTCAGTCAAATATACAAATTCAGCGCTAGTCTAACGTTAACTTTACAACAGAAAAGTTATAGCCTAAATATATGTAACTTCACTTAGCCCTCAGCCAAAACGATTGGCCAGGGAACGAATTATCGATTCACGAGACCAAAGATCACCCGTTAGATATACACAAGACGAATTACCACTAGCTGCTACAGAGTCAGCGGCAAACGTCAGAACGACTAGCCGAGGAAAGGCTGTTCCAGGTGGGGAACATGAGCACCGAGTGCCCGGTGACCGCCTAGAATGGATCAAATTATCATAAATCATTATAAATAAACCGCAGATTTGAGCTTTAAACAACTACATTCTCGCCTCAAAAACTCTTAAAACTACATTTCGTGAAAGAATAACCGTAGTATTATATTCCAACTGTATATTAAAAAATGGCGCTTCTTATGTTGCCATTCCCCTCGCGCAAGTGACGATCTCTGTCAACCAATCAGCGTTTTGCAGTGAGTCTAGCTCCACCCTTTAGTACCGTACCACTGTGCTAGGTACCCCAACGGAAGGGTACCCAAAAAGTGGTACGGTACGGTTCGGCTTTTTGGTACCATTCACAACTTTTGACAGTGGAAACGCAAATAATTGCGTACCGTACCGAACTGTACCGTACCGTACTGCTCAGTGGAAACGAGCCATTAGCGTGATCCCAATCAGTCGACTACGTCTCCGTTCCCTCCTTCAGGGGTTTACAGAGTCTGAGTGTCAGTACTACATTAAACTATCATATATATGTTGAATATAATGTATAATAATGCAATGCAGGAATATTTGTGGGTCCTGATAATGCCAAATGTCTGATGTTACCAGTAAAAAGTGGCCTACATTATTTTAAATATATCTAGTCAGTGGCAGAGTGCAAGCATATTCATCTAAAATAATTCTGTATTTTCAGCTTCAGAATCAGGAATATTTGTCGATAATACATTTAAGCGATAAAACTTTGTTTTGCGCAAATGTAAGTTTTAATATTGTTGTGTTTATTTTGTGTAGGCCTATCTAAATCTGATTAATCTCATATAGGATGCACTTGGTTAAGAGTTAACACTGTAGCAAAGCGTACGGTGATCAGCTTCAGCTCAAACGGCCTTGCACGACCAATAATGACTATGATTGGGACTGTCATAATACATAACACTATAAAGAAAACAATATTGTAATAAAACATTGTGAATTATTTGGGTTTAGTTGCCGTGTCGCATTGCTCCAGGAAGATCGCGTCCACAACACGAGTTCTTCTAAATGGCATGTAACTAAGTTCAAGTTCACTTGTGCATTTGCGTAATTTTATGCAGATATAATTTGTAATATGTTTATTTTGATTAAATGATCAATCACATCTAAACATTTTACAATCCTACTAGCCCTTTATTTATAGCCTATTAAAAACCCATCTCATTGATTTGATGAGGAACAAAGCGTTCTGAGCAGCATTTGCAGACCCTGTCATGCTGTTGGCTATATGACACTGCAGCAGATGCTTATTGCAGTAATTAAGGCTAACGATTAATTGATCGATTAATTGATCGTTAATTTAAACGACGATCAATCATGGGAATTTGTGAAAATTGACATCCCTAGTATCAAATCATGACATGAGTGTATCCTTACACCCCTAAATTTATTGCATCAGTATATTTACACCAAAGCACAGGTTTTGGCTTGTGCTCAGGTATGTGGCAGGATCGGTGCCTTGTGTTTGAGAAAGGATTGGAGACTGAAGTAGTGACAGCAGTTTTTCCCCTAGCTGTCAGGTTTTCAGAAGAAGAAACATTTCTTTCCCTCATTTTCAGACTCTTGTCTCTTCACTCCAGGCTTATTGTCCAACTCAGCTATCGATTCTTTTTGTAATCGATTAATCTAGCACTTAATCGATCGATTAATCGAGTAATCGGATAATTTTTTGTGTGTTTTTAAACAACTAAAACAAATAATGCATAACGAAAATGATGTGGCTGTAAAATGATCAAGCATATGGCTTTTATGTTTCAGTGACGCTTGGTGAGAGCATGGAGTGGATGTTTTCGGTTCAGATTCTGAATCATTGAAGTCGTACTGTTGTGGTATGCCAGGTCTCCTTCGCAGTACACACATTACACCTTGTTCTCTTCCTTTTTAAGTATGTAATGATCCCAAACTTTAGACATTCTCTGCCGTTTATGGACATCTTTACTCTACCCAGAGCCGGTCCGAGCCTTTTGGGGGCCTTAAGCAGAATTTGATTTGGGGGCCCTCTCCCACTACGCGAAGTCACCTGTGCTTGACAATTATTGACACAAATGTCACGCAATAATGATATATTATAAATGAATACAGTGACGTTATGTATTAATACAAAATAAATACTTAATAAAAAATAGATGCCTACTTAAATAAAAAAGTTTAACTTTTACTTTACTCTTTTACTAACTCTTTGAAACTTCTTAAAACAAACTGTCTCAAAACATATAAAATAAATTATTTGCAAAAAATAATGACAAAACTGAGAAATCAGAAACATAATAAGAGCAAGGGTTCAACAATGACAATTATTGTTCAAAACTGTAAGAATATTATTATTATTTCTCAACTGTCTCAATACAGTGTAACTGTCCTCAAAATCTTTTTTATTATTATTATTGTAACAGACTTTGTTGGATTGTAAATGACAGAATCCAACAAAGTAGCCTATGTTACTATTATACTGGTAATGATGTACTGGCGCTCGTTGTATGTGTGTATGCAATCTATTTTTCCCCTCGGGGCTTGCCGTAGATAGGAATGGGTCGTGCGCACTTGGTACCGGAGTGTCGCGGGTTTTTGTAGTTAGTGATCTGATGTGTGGTATAAGAAAGTGGAGAAGAGTTCAAACTGCTATGTTTATTATTTATTCAAACTGCTACCCTTACACCTAGAAGGTTAAGTTCCCCTGCGGCTATTTTCTCCAACTTAAACCGATACCGTGACTATGCGCAGTTGCGCACGAATTGTCTATGCACTCGCGAGGTGTCTAGATTATGTGCATGACTTAGACGCTGGCAGACACAGCAGCAGTTGTTGGCAGGTATATTGATCATGAAATCAGAATTTTCTTATCTTGAATTATTCATTCATTCATATTCATTCATTCATTTATTTCACTTGTGGTTTAAGTCATCTAAAAAAAACAAAAATTTAGGGGGCCCCAAGCAGCCGCTTAGTTCGCTTATGCCTCGGGCCGGCCCTGCTCTCCGCCATCGTGCCAAATAAATTCAAAATGTATCACGGGCTATAGTATAGATCCGCGTATATTGAATTACATTTTACATAGGAATTTAACGAGGCTTTGAGGCAGAGTTTTTGCCTCGAGGAATTTTTGTAATCGAGTAACTCGAGGAATCGTTTCAGCCCTAAACTCAGTGTCTACTCCTCTTCACTCACATACCCTGCTTTAAAGCCATTACTCATGCAGTCAGTCATGTTTAAACTTTCATGACTGTGGCGAACAGGACGGCCGAGGGACGTGAGAGAACGGCGCGAGGCCGGTGGTGCGATTGCTAATGAGCAACACCTGTGAAGCACACCGGTCTCGCATCTCTCACGCAGGAGCGGGAGCATAAAGGGGGAGCGACGACGTTGATGATCGAGAGAGGAACAGGCCTGTATTTTAGTTTTGTTTTTTTGTATTTGTGTTTTATTTTAGCCAGCAGTCATCCGCGACGGGCTGCTGGCCGTTATGTTTATTTTAGGTAAGCCAGCAGTCGTCCGCGTGGGGCTGCTGGCGGTATTTTAGTTTGGTTTGTTTTATTTTAATAAAGTTTATTTGAATGTTCGCCGGTTCCCGCCTCCTTCTTCCCTGAACATTGCTACACTGGTGCCGAAACCCGGGAAGAGGGAGGAACGCGCTGTCAGAGAGCCCTCGCAGCTGTGGGGAATCCGTGGTGCCATCGAGCATGGTGCGCGAGTCGCCGCCGCTCGCCGTGGGCCGGAGCCTGCTGCCATCCGCTAGAAGGGGAGGAGCAGGGAGCGGGGGACTCGCGGCCATGGACGCTCGAGGCGGTGCGCTGGAGTGAGTTTCCGGTGGGACGGTCGAGCTCGTTTCCGGTGGGACGGTCGAGCTCGCTGCCGGCCGCTTGGGTATTGGAGGAGCGGCTGCCATCCGGGAGGGAGAGGAGGAGTCGCCGCCGCTCGCCTCGGGCCGGAGCCTGCTGCCGTCCACCAATGGAGGGGAGGAGCAGGGAGCGGGGGACTCCTACTGTCTGCCCAAGGCACCCGAGGAGCCGTCGCCGTCCACCGGGCGGCGGAGGAGTGTCGAGCCGTCCACCGAGGGCTACCCAGCGTCACCGCCAGGCACCGCGGAGAAGATCGCCCAGCTGGTGGAGGACCAGATGGCAGCGCTTTGTGGGAACCGGACCAATTTTTTATTTATTTTTCCTCTCTCCCCTCTCTCGATCTGTCGCTCCTCATGCTTCCGTCTCCGTTTCCCTCGGCTTGTCGGTCCATACCCCCCAGGGATCGCCGCCGCCGGGGGGGAGTAGGCACAGGCTCGTGGGTACCCCCCGGCCTGTGAGGGGCGATGGGGGTATGTGGCGAACAGGACGGCCGAGGGACGTGAGAGAATGGCGCGAGGCCGGTGGTGCGATTGCTAATGAGCAACACCTGTGAAGCACACCGGTCTCGCATCTATCACGGAGGAGCGGAAGCATAAAGGGGTAGCGACGACGTTGATGATGGAGAGAGGAACAGGCCTGTATTTTAGTTGAGTTTTGTGGTTTTGTATTTGTGTTTTATTTTAGCCAGCAGTCGTCCGCGAGGGGCTGCTGGCCGTTATGTTTATTTTAGGTAAGCCAGCAGTCGTCCGCGAGGGGCTGCTGGCGGTATTTTAGTTTGGTTTGTTTTATTTTAATAAAGTTTATTTGAATGTTCGCCGGTTCCCGCCTCCTTCTTCCCTGAACATTGCTACAATGACGTAATCAAACCTACTAAAGCGCATGCGTGTTAAAACGTAAACTACGTATTTGATATCAATGACGTCATCGTGCTACAGGCTGCAGCGAGGACTTCTTGGCTTTATTACCGGTGTCCCCTGATTCCCTTGATTAATGCCTGATACACGTGTGCTTTAAAGGGGGCATATCATGAAAATCAGACTTTTTCCGTGTTTAAGTGCTATAATCGCCTGAAAACGTGAAAAGTGAAACCCAGTTACTTTGTTTTGGTGAGCCTTTCTCTGCAAGCATGTCAAAAAATAAGACGATCTGATTTTGCTCCCCGTCTAACGTATGAAGTGGATTTATTATAATATAACAGGCTCTTAATCTGCACGTTTACACCTACAGCGACAGACGAGCACTGAACACTATTATAAAGAACTCAGGGAACTGTGTCAACTTATGTAAAAGATAATGAATTCGATGGGATGAATTAATGTAATTCCACAATAACTACATAAATGTATCCACTAACCAAATAGAAACGTCCACGTGCGTCTAAAAGTGAAACTCTTCGTGAGTCTCTCCGTAAGGCTGCACTCGCTACTGGTTATTTCTGAGATTTTGGATGAGTGAGATTGGCGTGTTTTGTTATTGTATCAGAAGCACATGTAGATGTTCATTTGTCTTCTGACAAACGGAGGCGGAGCAGCAGCTCATTTGTATTTAAAGGGACACACAAAAAACGGTGCGTTTTTGCTCACACAAAAAAAGGTGCAAATTTGAAAAGCTATAATAAACATTCTGGGGACACAATATGTTTATATTACATCATGTGGAAAGGACATAATATGTCACTTTTAAACCTTAGACCAGGGGTAGGCAAGTTCGGTCCTAGAGAGCCACTGTCCTGCAGAATTTAGTTCCAACCCTAATCAAACACACCTGAACAAGCTAATCAATGTCTTCAGGATTACTAAGGCTATAGGCAGGTGAGGTTTTTTTCAGTGTTTGAACCAAACTCTGCAGGACAGCGGCTCTCTAGGACCGAACTTGCCTACCCCTGCCTTAGACCAAGATGAACCACACATTTTTCTCTCCTTCACATTCAGTGCTGGTTCTTCTGTTGGCAGGCATCTGAAAGTTGCTTAATGTTATTATTGGAATGGAAGAGACAAAAGGTTAAGTCTACAAACTCATGGAGCAGAGGGGAAAGGAAACCATGGGATGTTGCAACTTACAGGATTTTGATTGTGTATTTGGGTGAACGGGATAGGATTTTTAGGATAATGTAATTTTTGTCTCTTTTTTTAGTCTTGCTTTCGGTTTTAATCAATTTTAATGCTGCATAAATAGATTCATTTAATGTGACATTCAAAAAATGCTGGTAAATTTTCAATTGCAATTACCTTTTTATTTCTAATCAACGATTTTTTCACTGCAAATTTTTGTCTTTGTAGTAGTTTTGTTAAAGTCCCCCATAGTCAATAATTTAAACCTTAAAACTCAGCTTTGATTACAAAAATTACATATTCCTTTTTTTTTCCTTTTAATTCTTCATGCCTTAAAATAGCTTGAATGTAACTCGACACCCTTGCCTCATTTAGTGTAAGTGGTTCTATGAATATGCAAATGAGCCCCGCCTCCACTCACTCACTCAGCTCAGAGATCCACTCGTTGATGATCACATGTTGATCTGATTGGTTACAAGGTTGTTTGTGACGTCAGAAACACCAGCGATATCAAACTGTGTTTTTGAGACTGTCTTTGGTTCACTGCAGTTTTAATGAGAAAATACTCAGCAATGCTGTCGACTTATGAATTTACACATGGTTTGTCTTAAAGCATATTAAAAACACCACATAGACACATAAACAACATTAAAAGCTTAAATATGAATAACATTTATTTGTTGTATAAGTATATATGTATTTTTTTTTTCAACAGCAAGCCTATGTGTCCTCCAGCCACCAGATGGCACTGTCCAGCCCCAACAGTAGCAGCGCAAGTAGTTTGGGAGGCGGGGAACAGCTGAGCAAAACAAACCTTTACATCCGTGGACTCCATCCTGGGACTACAGACCAAGACCTGGTCAAGCTCTGCCAACCGTAAGTCTCACTGATCTGTGTAGGCTATATAAGTCTAGCTAGCTTTGTTGTGCTCGTAATTTGTCAGCAATCATGTTACTTTAATCAGAATACATCTAAAAAGTAGTGATGGAGAAACATTTCACGCACACCAATGTGCAGTGGCTCGTTTTAACAGTACTCTCAGTTCCCTCCTTCAGGCGTTTACAGAGTCTGAGTGTCAGTACTACATTAAACTATCATATATATGTTGAGTATACAGGGCTCGCAAAATTTAAAAATCGCTGGTAGCTCTTCGGCCAGGCACTCTTCAGATTTTGGTAGCCCGAAATGAATTTTACTAGCCCAAATAAAAAGACAATTTTTAATGTAGAAAATTGGTTAGGAGTCAAAACATCAATCAAAAACTTTTTAAAAACACAAATATCAACAATTGGATATAAAATAATCAAATTAGAATCATCAATACAAATATGCATCTGGTTCTAACTGAAGTGAAATTTGTGTGACCAGTGTGGAACATGAATCAGTCTGTGGCTCAGCCCCCAATGAGGGTATGATTAAAAAAGTTAACACTTTAGTTTAGCGTCTAATGCTTACTATTAACTAGTTTCATTAACATGCAGATGGCAGGGTTTTATAATTTCTGAGGTCCCGGATGTGAGGTAGGCTAGTTAGGGGGGTTCGAGATAATTTTTATTTCTCTGATCTACATATCCCAAAAAATTGGATAACAATAACTTTAAAAACATGTCATGCAGCTGATTATTTTTCTCTCCTTATGCCAGTGAAGAAAGTAAACATAGGGTCAACTGATAGGTTGATGTATGAATCATTTTCTCAGACGCGTTAATTTACTGAAAGCTACTAGGAAAGCTAGGTAGCCTAACTAAGTTTATTAAATGCATTCACAATATATACACATTCATTATTGATCTTATTCCTAACACAGGGCCGTAGACAGGGCTTTATAATCAAAGAGGTCCTAAATTTAAGGTTGTCAGGGGGTTCGAATTTTTTATTTCTCTGATATGTGCATTTCAAGACATTTGAAGGCCAAAAAAGGATAAGAAATAGTTTTGAAACCATGTCAATGGCAGTAGATTATTTGTCAATACCTGCTCTCTCCTCATCTCCATCACTCTCTCTTTTTCTCTGTCTCCTCATTTTGCCCTGGTCTCTTTCCCTCCTAAAAATGAACTTTTTTAATTTACTGAAGGCTACATATTGTATTATATTAGTTCTCAACATGTACACATTCATTATTAATCTTGTGCCTAACATGATGCAAACGGCTTTAATGTTTCTTGTCACCTCACAATGACAGTACTAAACTAATTATTACATTAGGCCAACATGAATCACGTTACATGTTACGTTACATAGCCTATTTTCAGTATATTAGTTTGCCTGTTAATTTTTGTCATTCATTTAACATTTATGACCTAAAAAAACTGTCAAATATGAAATGTTTAGTTCAGCTACTTACATCTTATCTCGCACTTGACGACCATAAACTGAAGCGTCAGTCACTCTGGTAAAATTCGCGCTCAGCAGCTTCTGTGAACATATAGCCCGCCTATTTGATAGGTCATCTTTGATTTGATTGGTCATCTCAAATATTCTGACTTGACGAGCAGTGACAGACCAATGAGGCTAATATGAACACACACACACACACACACCCTGTCCTCTTTTCTGACGTGCACTCTGCTCGCGCGCCGCTGCGGATTGAAGATGAACGCGCTGAATCTGATTATAACAAGACTGAAGCGAGCACGAATTTGTGTAGCTTACACTTAATCACACATTTTTAGGGGGGCGAGGCAGAAGTTTAGGGGAATTTGATTACACTATTTCAGATAGCCCGTCGGGCAGGCCGGTTATGCATTTTGGTAGCCCGACTTAAAAACACAATAGCCCCGGGACGTCGGGCTAGCGATTTTGCTTTTGCGAGCCCTGGTATAATGTATAATAATCAAACGGGGGAATATTTGTGGGTCCTGATAATGCCAAATGTCTGATGTTACCAGTAAAAAGTGGCCTACATTATTTTAAATATATCTAGTCAGTGACAGAGTGCAAGCATATTCGTCTAAAATAATTCTGTATTTTCAGCTTCAGAATCAGGAATATTTGTCGATAGTACATTTAATCGATAAAACTTAACATTCGCAGCTTTTTGTTTTGTGCAAATGTTAGTTGTAATAATGTTGTGTTTATTTTGTGTAGGGCTATCTAAAAAGTAGTGATGGAGAAACAGAGTGTTTCAAAACCAAACGAAAAACCCATTGCTTCAAGTGATTCACTCTTATTGAACGACAGTCAAAACTGTGTAAATGCAACGAATACTCAGTCCAAACATACATAAAAGCACCTTTTGCAAACCAATCTACAAATCATTACAAACCATTACAACGAAATGTGTGTATAATATGTTCTTTATTAATTTGTAGGGCTTATTTTGTGTTTAATGGAGGATGTGGCTATTCAGGCTAACAAGAGACTATTTACTACAACTTTTCCTTTTTTATTATACAAATGTACCATTAAAAATGTCTACATTATGACTGAGTGTTACATCCACCAGCGGGAGTGCCCTTGAACCTCTGCCTGTTACTTGGATTACGATTCTGGATTAGCCAATAAAAGCTGTGTTTGGATCCTCAGGCTTTGTGTCTCAGAGCAGTTCATGACACTGAGATCAGGTAAACACCATACTTCATGGGCTGTGAACCGTTGCAAATTTGAAACCAACCCAATCTCATAATACAGTGCAACAATTTTGGCAAATTGGTGGTGAATTCCTATGAATTTGTATGATTTGAGTTATATGAAAACTTAATTTATATATAAATTAATGGAATACCATTGTCGGTAACAGTATAAAAAATGTTCGATATAGCGTTCGATATTTTCATTAAAATGTGTTCGCCCGTAGATCTTAGGGCGGTTCACATATCGCGTCTAAAAATGCGTCTGTCATGCAACCATGAACTGCGCTCTCCACATCATGTTGACTGAAGGTGCGTTCCATTCGACCGTGATTCATAAGTGGACTGCGAAGTTAAAGATGGCGCGACCATCACAACGTTGCGCAACATCGAATGGCAAACGTAATGAAAGCGTAACGAAACTGCGCTACTCATTATTTTGTGCTTCACGGACCGTTTATCAGTTCGGACGATCAACATCAGTGCAGCGCGAGCAGATCTGGATCAAGCGACACTGTCACTACAGCGCTGAGAGATCCAGTAAACAAAGCATTTGGACTCGCCACTGAAGTAATAACATCGCTGCTAGATCTAGTGAAAGCATTAAACTTTCTCCGTTATTAACGGATCAAACAGCGCTGACGTGGAAACCAGGAGAAACATTGTGCCATGAGTGAACTAGTTATAGGCTTTAAGTCCACAGATCAGCAACATTCACCATGGATTTACTGGAGTAAAGCCCAATTTATACTTCTGCGTCGAACTCATGCTAATTCGTAGGCTGTGCGTAGCGCGCGTACCCTTCGGCGTACCCTGACTTGCACCTCTCCAAAAATGTAACAACGCGTCAATTCTACGCGGACGCAAGCGCTGTGATTGGTCTGCTCAAACCGCTCCCTCGGGTTTCACATGCTCCCTCTTCGTGCGTCAACGCGGACAACGACGCAGAAGTATAAATTAAAACCAATGCGTAGTCTACGGCGTAAAGGCTCCGGCGTATGTCCGACGCAGAAGTCTAAATCAGCCTTGACGTGCACCTCTCCAAAAATGTAACAATGTGTCAATTCTACGCGGACGCAAGCGCTGTGATTGGTCTGCTCAAACCGCTCCCTCGGGTTTCACATGCTCCCTCTTTGCGCGTCAACGCGGACAACGACGCAGAAGTATAAATGAAAACCAACGCGTAGTCTATAGCGTAGAGGCTCCGCCGTAGGTCGGACGCAGAACTATAAATCAGCCTTAACACTCACTGTATCCATGGAAGTTTGGAAGAAATAGTAAAATGCTTTCAAGTACATCACACATCTTTTTCCAGCACTTCAAAACTCAAATATTATCAATTATTAACATAATTTGTTCATCCTTTAAAGATTACCCCCATTTATAAAACTAAATGTTTCAAGATGTAGGAAAAGATGTTGATCTACCTCAAAGTTTACCTTGATTGTTCTACATTTACACTTTTACATTGCATACATTTTGTAAACTTTTATTTAAGTTCAAGAGTTTCTTTAACATTTTCTTTTTTATCTTAATAGAAGACATAAAGAAGATTTTTTTTTTACATTTTTTTTTTGACGGGTATAGCTAATGTAATTTGTTGTTTGACTTAAAAAAAAAGATTATAAAAAATGTCAATAATTATCGATACCGAACGATATGAAACAATATATCGTGATTTGTGAATATATACACATATACATATATATATAAATATATATATATATTATAACTAAGAATGAATGTCCACCCCTAAACCTAACCCTCTGTGGATCTAGATTGTGTGTGTATGTATAAATACATAAACCTGATAAATTGTATTGCAGTCATATTTATTTTTGAACTTGTAGATAGTGTAACATGTTCCATATGTCATCTTAACAAGGACACTGAAAACAAAAGGGAAATAGAGCATGAATTGACATTAGAAAAAAATCTTCAGTGGGGACTTTGTCTTCTCACTTCAGAAGAGGTTCACATACACACACACACACACACACACACACACACACACACACACACACACACACACACACACACACACACACACACACACACACACACACACACACACACACACACACACACACACACACACTCACACACCAATGCTTTGAGGCTCCTTTAAGCACTCTTTTCTCTTTTAGGACAACTTGTATTGGGATACACATGTATGTGATATCTTTTTGTTTAATCTTGAGAACCCTTTAAGTCTGCTTGTTAATGTGTTTATAGTCTAGAGATCTCAAGATCAGATGTAACTTTGAGTATGTTTTGTTGAGCAAACTACAGTAGGCTTTCAGGTTTGGACTCGAGCCATTTGTGGTTCAAAAGAGGAAACATGAGGGTAAATTCAGGAGACATAAATCAAATAGGAGTGGCATAAAGGAAATGCTTTGTTTTCTTGTGATGAGCTTTATTAGAAGAGCTTTATTATAAAATGTTACGCCATGCAACTTTACAAAGACTTTCAGCTAATTCCAGTATGTGAACCAGTTTTGGTTCTTGAATCTGAGTGGCTAAGAGCCTTTTTCTAGCCATGCAATTTTCTACTACCGTAATATAACAGAGAAACCGCTTCACAATTTGTATCATGCCGCTTGTTTCTGCCGGATCTATACTGTCAGCATTTCTCATAGCAAGTACTATAGTAGCAAATACTACAGTTATTTTGTCACGAAATGCAGTTTTAAGAGAATGTCGTGGTTAAGACCTTAAATATGCTATTTATATAAGCATATAGCGCCCATTTGAAAATCAGTTTAGACGTTTTCGGAGATGTTAGCTTCAGGCCGTTCTGCGCTCACATACCCGCCGAGAACAGCTTTATCTCAGTCAGTCTTATTCTTGTTCATTTAAATATTATTACATAAATATTATTTTATATAAATAAAATGCTGTATTTGGTACTGAGAAAGGGTCCGTTAGTGATTGTGATTTCGACTTTAGTGAAAGTTATGTTATTACACCATTAAATTGGCAGGAAAGACTGTCTTTACGTGTGAGTCAGTACCAAATACTTTTATATTGAAAGGAACTGAAACAAGGTTGTAAACAAGGACATTATTTTTACTTGAAGCAACACTTTGTAAGACACAATCGATTGATTAGCACTATTGTGGGAAATTCCCGTAGCTGTTACTAAAGGATACTAAGATATTGCTTTCCTCAGCAGACATTCAAACTGATTTTTTTTATTATGAATATAAGATTGATCTGAAGAATGAATGCTATATCAGATGCGGGTAACACAATCGCTTAGTCGATCACTCTCTCATACTCTACTCTACATAATACAATAAGCTTCAGTGAAGCGACTCAACTTTGCTAGTTCATAAGTGACGGTGGAAGGTAGTTCTGTTTCTTATTTATTTACACTTGTGCCATTGAACTGTTGTATAAAAGTAAAATCAGACTCCTACTCGTATGTTTACACATATCATTTGGGTCCGTTTTTTTTTTTACAGTAGGTTTGTGAGGTTTTGTGTAGTGTAAGTTAACACTGTACATCTACACATGAGAAGCTTTGCATGTTTATATTCTCGCTAAACTTGATTGTTTGTGCTTTGAATACGAACAGTAAACCCTATAGCTCTCAAGTAAGTAAATTGTGCCACAGTATACCATCATTTGACAGATCTCTAGAGGCTGAGAACTGGTTTTGCTTCTGCAAGTCAAGACCAATCTTGTTTAGACCCTATCATTAATGTTTAAACAGACACATTCTTCATTTCAGTTCAGATGTGGGACAGCGCTTGCACGAGGGCAGGATAAGGTGCTGACGCTTTGCTTCTGCTGGACATGAACTGGAAAAAGCAGTGCAACGCTTTTAAACCTTTCTGAGAAAAAAATGACTCCATACACTAATGCTGATTTTCCACAAACATCAGCACAGCCATATTTAGGCTATGGAAAACTCCAGACGACAGTCCTCTGTTTCTAGAAACGCAGAGCTATACTTTTGACACATTTGACTGAATTTGTTTCTCACTATCCTCAAAGTGGCTTGTGTTTAAAGGGGTGAAATTGTTTTATAGATAAATAACTGGAATAAATTGGAAGACCAGCCAACAAGTGTCTAGGATACATGTGAACTCCTTCAGTCAATACTATACAATATATATATATATATATATATATATATATATATATATATATATATATATATATATATATATATATATATATTTAAAAGCATCCCAGGGTTCATCTTATGAAGTGGAGTGAGAGAATGAACAGAGTTTGCAAAGCTTTTTGACTGGTATGTAGTAAAAGCAAGTTCATTGGCATTATTTGTTACATAAAGCAAGTCAGTTTTGCTTTCTATTTCCCTGCTGTAGTCTCGTCTGGTTTCATATGCATTTCTGTAAGATTATAAGAGTCTGTTCCTGATCCACCCAGTTTTCCCCCCGCTGGTAGACTGTATGTTAAGAGGGGAGTTTACAGTCATTTCATGATGCTATAATATGTGTAAAAGCTCTCCGTTTATGGCCTCACATGCTGTCTAGCCAACAGGTAAATGAGTGATCTTTTCCTACTATATGAAGGATGAAACTTTACCAGAGTAAAACAAAACTGCGTTTATGATTTGCTTTGGTGTGTAGTTGGATAAATGTGTGCGTCATGGACTTCTGTCACAGCTTAATATGCAGAGACAACTAAATAAACCGTTCATAAGTGAAACACTGTGGCTCTGTGGTGCCTTCAACACTCGTTTTGTGTGAGCAGTCCCACATATCAACCGGATGTTGCCAAACCTGTTTTAAAACATTCATAATTTGTGCATTTTCTTGTTTTAGCTACGTAAGGACAGATATACTCTTTAATTTGTTGTGTGGCATGTAATATCTCTCATCAAAAATGATCAGCATGATTCTTTGAATTTTTTGCTGTAACTGCATCTGCCAGTATCAAACAGGATGGCGCTTTCTGCCATCCCGGTTGCCTTTCCGTGAAGTTTGTGGAGCGCGTCACAAAAATCAACTCAGCGTAAAGGCTACTAGCAAGCTCTTGCCTGCATCTGAACTCTTGTTTTAAGTTGGTGTGTAGATAATCTCTTGTTCTTCTGCTCTTTTTCCTGTTGTTTCGGTTAGCAAACAGCGGTGCATTACCGCGAGCGCCCCCTTCTGGACTGGAGTGTGGATCGCCTGTGACTTACTGTATTCGTCGTCTGACTGTATGCACCGAACCACGAGGGTTCGGGACGAATACATGTACCAATACACCTCTAATAAAAAGCTAGCCTGCTAAATAAAATATCTGAATATCACTTAAGAGATTGATTGCAATTTTGTTGGACATACCAAAATAAATGCCTAAAACAATTTTGTCTAAAATCTATCATATAAGTTTATTTTGTGAAAATAAATTATGATTTGACTAACAATTTATATTTTTTAATATACTGATCAGTTTCAAGAAATAAAATTATCACTCATTACATATCAATATTCTTCATACTTAACAGTACTTTATTAATTGTGCCCAACTTCAAAATCAGAAGGAATCTGAATTTGCATTGAACGATATAAGAAGAGAGTAAATGTTCAAATGAAGTGTTTTGTTTTGCACAGGTTTAATATGAGGAGAGTTCTGTTAGTGTTTAATGTTCTGTTATGTTGCGATTTCACGAGTTCACACTTACCAATGATCAGAGAATAAAAAAGGTTATGCGTATTTGGCGTGTTGTCCGGGGGGAGGGCTCCGAGCTCGGAAATTGGGCCCGAACCCAGAGTACTCCCCCGTATCTCTGTTTAGGAAGATAACTAGGCAAGTGTGAAGAGATGGGATGGTGGAGGGATGCTGAAAACTGCCGAGGAATATGGGTGAGTTGACTGTGTGTATTTATAGGCTTTATTTGTGCTGATTGAGTGGACCAGTTGATTACTGATTGCTGACAGCTGGCTGACTTGATTGTTTGATCATTAGAACGTGTTCCTCCCGAACCTTGTTAATAAAACATCAATTAAAGGGATTTCTTTAATGTTGGCGTTAACATTGTGGTGAGAGTATTTGGTTCAGTCGAGGAAGAGATGCTTCTTTATTTTAAAAGTAATAACTCTTTGCTAGTTGTTCGCTATTAGTTAACTAAAATATGTGTTCTTTTTTTAGTGGATTCAAATGATGCAAGTTCACATTCCTTAATATTCTTCTTTAAATCGATTTCTTTAACGGATTTGAGTTAACTTACAGTTTAAAAATAAAGGTTCTTTATTGGCATCGATGGTTTCATCAACCTTTAGCATCCATGGAAACTTTCCATTAATAAAAGGTTCTTTATAGTGGAAAACGTCTTTGGTTACGTATGTAACCCTCACTCCTGAGTAGGGAACGGAGACGTTACGTCGGATGACGATGAAATGGGGTTTCGCTTAGAAAGCCTATCAACTTCGAGTATTACAAAACGAGCCAATGGCAAAGAAAAACGAGGACGCCGGCAACATGCAGATATGTTTCGTCGCTGAGGAGCCAAGACTGAGCTCAGGTGATCCCCGCGGTACAGCGGAAAGTGGCAGGCAGACGTAATGTCTCCGTTCCCTACTCAGGGAACGAGGGTTACATGCGTAACCAAAGACGTTCCCTTTCGTTGTCACTCCGCGTTATGTCGGATGACGACGAAATGGGGTTACCAGTCTAATCACGCCACCTTCTCAGCTGTCTTCCAGTGCCCTGCGTAAATCGAGATCCCTGTCGTAGACTGGACGAAGGACTCCATTTATCACAGGAATACCAAGGTACACTGGGAAGCATATCCCAAGCTAGGGGAAGTATGCAATAAATGCCAACCCGGAGGGGGGGGGGGGGGGGGGGGGGGGGGGACTTAGAGAATACACATATGACCCGAAGGAAACATATGGAGAACACTGGGGTGTCCAGCCGCAGGTGGAATATTTAAACCCCAGGGGTGGCAAGGTGGCTTGCCAAGGGAAAGACACACGCTCAGAGAGGCTTACAGTGGAAATACACATGTGGGGGTCGCTCAGGGAGGGACCCTGCACACGGGAGGCACCTAGCCGACGCGCAGGCAATAGACACTGGCGCCGACGTGAGGAGTGCTGGAGGAACTCAGGGCTTCCGGGGAAGCTCACCTGAGGAGAATATCGCACGTATCCAGTCCGTGGAGTGGAATGGCGAGCAAGCGAAGACACCTGAGCGGGTCCGGTACTAGCTGGTTGAAGCGAGTACACGAGAGGACACTGGCTCCACTCTGAGATTATAGAATCTGGCCAATGTGTAGGTGTCGCCCAGCCTGCAGCTCTGCAGATGTCTGTTAGCGAGGCGCCATGCGCTAGAGCCCAAGAGGACGCCACACTCCGGGTGGAGTGGGCAGTCACACCAAGGGGGCACGGTCGACCTTGCTGCTGGTATGCCAAAGCAATGGCGTCCACTATCCAGTGAGACAACCTTTGCTTGGAGAGAGCCTTTCCCTTCAGTTTCCCACCATAACAGACAAAGAGATGGTCTGAGGTCCTGAAACACTGCGTTCTGTCTACATAGGCGCGGAGAGCGCGACTGGACAGAGCAGTGCCAAGGCTGGGTCTGCCTCCTCCGGGGGCAGCGCTTGCAGGTTCACCACCAGGTCCCGGAAGGGAGTGGTGGGAACCTTGGGCACGTATCCAGGCCGGGTCTCAGGAACACGTAGAGTAAGCCGGCCCGAATTCCAGGCACGCTTCGTCAACGGAGAATGCGTGCAGGTCCCCTACCCTCTTGATGGAGGCCAGTGCAACCAGGAGCGCTGTCATCATAGACAGGAACTTAAGCTCGACTGATTGCAGAGGCTCAAAGAGCACTCTGCAGGGCAGTTAGAACCACTGAGAGGTCCCAAGAGGGAACGAGAGGAGGGCGAGGCGGATTTAGTCTCCTCGCTCCTCTCAGGAACCTGATGACCAGGTCGTGCTTCCCCACCGACTTACCTTCGATGAGGTCATGGTGTGCGGCAATGGCGGCAACATAGACCTTCAGGGTGGAGGGAGACAGCCTTCGCTCCAACCCCTGTTGAAGGAAGGAAAGCACAACGCTGATCGAGCATCTCCAGGGGTCTTCTCAGTGAGAAGAGCACCAGCTGACGAAGAGGTTCCACTTCAACGCATAGACGTGTCTCGTGGACGACGCTCTAGCGGAAGTGAAGGTAGCCACCACCGCTGGTGGTAGGGTACTCAAACCGGCCTCGTCCCATCCAGGAGCCACACGTGGAGGTTCCAAAGATCGGGACGAGGGTGCCATAGGGTCCCCCGTCCCTGAGAAAGAAGGTTCTTCCTCAGAGGGATCGGCCAGGGAGGTGCTGTCGCGCGGAGTACTAGTTCGGAGAACCAGGTCCAGTTGGGCCAGTAAGGCGCAACCAGAATGACCTGCTCCTCGTCCTCCCTGACCTTGCGCAAGGTCTGCGTAAGAAGGCTCACTGGGGAAAATAAAACTGGACGCAATGGGTCGAGTCGTGAGAGGCAAACAGATCTATCTGTGCGTCCCCGAACTGGTCCCAAATCAGCTGAACCGACTGGGGCTGGAGTCGCCATTCTCCATGGAGGGGCTGAAGCCGTGAGAGCTCGTCGGCTGCACAGTTCAGCGCTCCGGGAATTAAATGGCTCGAAGCGACCTCAGATGCTCCCAGCCCGTGGTGGAGGCATCTGTTGAGACAACAACATGCCGGGAAGCTCTTTCCAGGGGGACACCCGCCCTGAGAAAACTGAGGTTCGACCACGGGGTGAAGAACTGACGGCAGGTCGGAGTGACTGGTACTCGGAGCATGCCTTGTTGCCATGCCCACCTCGGGACTCGGTCGCGAAGCCAAAGCTGAAGCGGTCTCATATGAAGCAATCCGAGCGGCGTGACCGCGGCTGCAGATGCCATATGCCCAAGTTTCAGTTGAACCGCACTCTTGCCCTCGAATTGTCTCAGGCAAGTCAGCAGTGACTGCGCGCTCGCTCGTAAGCTGCGCGGACATGGCGACAGAGTCGATGTCCATACCGAGAAAAGAGATCCTCTGCACGGGGCAAAGTTTGCTCTTCTCCCAGTTGACCCGAAGGCCCAGACGAGCTAGGTGCCGGAGCACTAGGTCCCTGTGTTCGCAAACCCGATCTCGAGAGTGAGCTAGAATCAGCCAGTCATCGATATAACTCAGGATGCGAACCCCGTGTTCCCAAAAGGGAACAAGGGCAGCCTTGGCGACCTTCGTGAAGATGCGAGGAAACAGGGCTAGCCCGAAAGGGAGAACCGCATACTGGTATGCCTGCCCCTTGAAAGCAAACCGTAGGAACGGTCTGTGTCGAGGAAAAATGGAGACATGAAAGTAGGCGTCCTTCAGGTCGATCGCTGCAGCCAATCCTGGGGCTTTACGCATTCGAAAACGCGTTTGGCAGTGAGTATCTTGAACGGCATCCTGTGAAGGGAGCGGTTCAGCACGCGCAAGTCCAGGATAGGCCGTAGCCCACCGGTTTTCTTGGGGACAATGAAGTAGGGGCTATAGAAGCCGGACCTCATCTCGGCTGGAGGGACAGTCTCGATTGCACCCTTCGCCAGCAGGATGGCAATCTCTGCTCTCATGATGGGGGCATAGCCACCGATCAAAGTGGAGCGGACTCCCCAAGCGGGGAGGAGACCGTGCGAATTGAATCGCATAGCCGATGGTCCACGTGGCCTGATGGTCCACGTGACCCAGCGGGACAGACGGGGAAGCTCTAACCAGGCTCCCAGGAACTGAACCAGCGGGGTCATGCGAACCACAGGCCTCCCCCCAGAGGGGCAGCGAAGCGGAGTAACTGGCCCAGACGTGGACGGCATAGCGGCCCGATGTGGGGGCACAGTTAGCAACCGCGCCCTGGCAGAGGGGGCCAGGGGAGGACCAGGCTGGTCGTACCGCGGGGCCTGCTCTGCCAGGGGTCTGGCGACAGAGGGGGACAGGGGCGAAAGGGGTCCGTGGACGGCACACTGTGTCAACCACCTCTGGGACAGAGGGGGACGAGGAGAGCACGGCTTGTGGGCGGCGCTCTGTGTCGTCCGAGAACTCTGTGTGCTCAGAGACGGGAGAGTCAGTTCTTTGGAGAATAAGGATTCTTCCCCGGCCCTCCACCGGGGAAAGGAGTGGTCCTGCTACCAACTCCTGGAAAGAACTGAGTCCCATCTCTGAGGAGCCCATCTCAAGAGCGCCGCTTAACCCGGCGTGTAGCGGGGGGCGGGGCTGGAGAGGGCTGTGGCGTCCGACCGCGGCCCCCAGAGCCGGCCCGGATGAACGGGCGCGGTGGGAGCCGCGGGAGAATCAACGTCAGTCTGCTCATGGGCGGCTGAGAGCTGTTGGCAAGCCCTCACCCGCACCGCTGAAGAGGCCAACCTGGGATATTGGATTGTCGGACAGACAGGTCCGCGCGACATCAAGCACATCAGACAGGTGCAGCCACAGAATGGTGAGCATCACCTGACCCAGGGAGCGTAGGGCCACTTTCGTCGCTCGGAGAGCAAGGTCAGTGGCGGCGCGCAGCTCAGTGAAGAGCCCTGGGTCAGTCCCGTCCTCGTGCAGGTCCATGAGCATCTGGGTCAGGTAGACCAGCAGAATGACCATGGCATGCAGTGAGGCGGCTGCCAGTCCCGTGGCGCTATAGGATCTCGCCACAAGCATAGACGAAAAACTACAGGCCACGGACGGGTGCTTAGGATTGCGCGGAGAAGAAGCACTCTGAGGACACATAGCATTGCAACAGAGCGTTGAGCCGGGGGGACCCCAGTGTACCCATGGGCAGCGGCCCCATCGAGGGGAGGAAAGGTGGATGAGATCAGCGAGCGGTCCCGAGAAGACAAGGGGGTCTTCTAGGACTTCGAGATCTCATCATGCACGTCCGGGAAGAAAGGTATTGGGGTTTGCCGTGGACAAGGGTCGGCGGCCTTACCCAAAAACCAATCGTCCCGGGAAATCATGGCCGTCATCTCCGGATCAGACTCAGGCACAGCCGTATGCACCAGAAGGTGGCAGCTGTGACGAGTCGTCACTTCCAGGAAAATCAAACCCACCTTGTGAAGCTGCTACAAACATAGTATCATCCTCTGTCGCTTCAAATGAAACACACGGGCCACCAGAGGGTAGACCCGTGGGAATCACCTGTTCACTAGCGGGCACCGTCATTGAAGAGGGGGGCAGGGGTCGCGGACACATAGTCGGCGCTTTGTTCCAGACCGTCCCTCAGGTCACCCTGGCCACCAGCCGAAGATCGGGGGGTGGATGAGGGGACTCTCACTCATGTGAGTTTTTTTCACAGTGTGAAGAACATTTCACAAAAACAAAAATCAGTTCCCTTTCGCTCCCTTTCGTTGTCACCGAGTCTCGACCTTAATGACGCGATGGTCATGTTCCCACGGAGAAAACATGAGTCATCCACGAGCGCTGCTCTAGCATGATCAAGCCCAAACATACTAGACAACGCTCGTGCCCCTCAGAGTCCGATACCAAGCTACCCCACCATTCATTTTTTTTTTTTTTTTTAAATGCATGGGCGAGCTGTCTTTAAAAAGACGTGCCGCGTGCGAGCTCTCTTTGTGAGAGAAAACTCAAGTGTTGAAGCACACGGGTGGACACGCACTGTCTGACAAACCACTGCAGAGATAAGCAGGAAGCATGCGCTTGCCGTTGATCGCCGTCACACCAACACTCGAGGTACTCGTTTGTAAAGCTGACAATTCAGAGATGGCTTGTGGAGAGAAGAATAAACTTGGCTCCAAAGCAAAAACATATCTGCATGTTGCCGGCGTCCTCCTTTTCTACCCACGAGGTAGGGCGGAGATACGCTATGCAAATTCCGCAGACCCATGGCATTTCTTTGCCAATGGCTCGTTTTATAATACTCGAAGTTGATAGGCTTTCTAAGCGAAACCCCATTTCGTCGTCAACCGACGTAACTCGGAGTGACAACGAAAGGGAACTGATTTTTGTTTTTGTGAAATGTTCTTCACACTGTGAAAAAAATGGTTATTTTAGGAACCAATAACTGATAGGTTCTTTGAGGAACCAAAGATGGTTCGTCTAAATCAGGGCTATTCAATTAGCTTCATTCGAGGGCCGGATTATTAAATCGAAAAGTTGAGGTGGGCCGATGGGTTTAGCTTATTTATTGAAACATAACAGTATCAATAAGTAAGCTAAAGTAAACATAAAAGTATTGTTTTTACTTGGAAATGTGGAACCCAACAGTATGCAGATTTATCAGACCATAATAAATAACTTATTTACAGCTATGTACAAATATATGAATTATACAAGATCATAGCTATTGGTAAGAATTATTTTATTAATAATTATTATAGGCTTAAATTAAAATATTCTGACAGTGAGACTTCGTAACCATAGGTAAAACCATGCATGGCTACTCACTCACTCACTCACTCACACTGTATAAAAAATGCCTGAACATGTAAAAAATATACACACAATTAATTATATATTTCTCCAGCCCCCTAATAAATCTAATGCAATATAAATGACTATAACATAGTATTCAATATAAATATTCCACATTTCTGCCCAAACCATGGTAAATTACTACAGTACATTCATGGTAAATGTTTGTAAGGGTGGTGATTAGGGATTTAGTCTTCTAACTTCGTTCATGGCACAATGTTTCTGCTATTTACCTCATCAGTCGTGTTGGGAATGTTGAGGCTGTTTCATCCGATTTAAAACTAGTTAAAATCATTGAGTGATTTGTGGTTTGTAACAGAGAGATGTGTCAGGTTGAAACACTTCTCACTGGATGTTGCAATGCTGTTTAATAATAGTATCCGGGACCGGGAGTAAACAACTCCTTTAAGCTTGCGTTCTGTTATCCACTGGGCCGTGCTGCGTAGTTCAAAGTAAACTAGTGAAACAACTGAAAACGGCGCTATTTGTTCTCTATTTGTTCTTACTGACCGAGAAATAGCTTTAGATGATTCAGTGACAGAAAGGTCCGAACGAATCCGAATCGTTTCAGACCGTTATGCAAGCGCGTTTGGCCAATTCATGGAAAGGAAGTAATCGAACCAAAGAATTAAATCAGGAATGATTTAATCAGGAATGATTGATATCGCTGGCTCAGTCGACAGAAATACGGGACACACACATAATAACTGCTGAAATATTTGGACTGAAAACGTTTCTCAGGTCAGTTGGAGCGCTCATGGTACACACACAGTGCGTATAGCCGTACAGCTGCAGGCGCCACTGCGGTCACGCGCATATCTAACCAAATTTAGCCGCACAGCCAGGAAAAGAAGAGGAGGGAGGTTGGGGTGCCCTCGGGCCATAGGGAGATGATTGGCGGGCCGGACCTGGCCCGCAGGCCGCCAATTGAATAGCCCGGGTCTATATCATCACTGTGAAAACCCAGTTTCGTAACCCATTGGATTTTATAGTGTATCAGTTTTAGTTGTCATAGCTCTAAATGTAGTTATTCAGATCTACTTAAATTTTTTACTTGCGTTTACTTAATTCACTGAAGTTAATAATTTCAGTGATTTCACAACTTTAACATTTACTCAAAATCTTTAAATGTAAAAAATGTTTACATTTTTACAGAAACGCCTCTACTTTTAAACAAAGAAAGCTGTTTTATTCTAGCTTCATGCTTTATTTGTTATTAACACTTGAATGTGGGTAAGTTTAATTGCTTCTATCGCTTGTTTCTGCTCCTTTTTTGCCTGTGTTTTGATCAGGAGATTCTCTTTCAGAAGATGCGTAATAGCGCCCCCTACCATATAACAGTAAAAACATGGGAAAGCCAGAAAATTACATCAACGGCAGGGAAAAAGTTAAATCCATTGACTTTAGAGCAATACAGTCTAATCACTCTTAAAAATAAAGGTTCCAAAAGGTGGTTTTCACAGTGATAGTAGAACCAGTGTTGGTTCCTCAAAGAACCTTGCAGTGATCAGTTCTTAAAGGGGCATTCGGCAACAATTTAAACTCAATAAAACCGTTTGGAAAAAAAGAAATCATTTGGATGGTTTAGTAACCTGTTCTGGTGAGAATGGTGACTTTCCTCGCTCCCCCAAACGTTCCTAGGTGGAAAACCAACCTTGCAACATGAGGATTAACGTCCCGGTAGGTTGGAAATAGGAAGTCTTGTGAGAAGCGAGAACGAGCGAGAAACACAAACTGCTTTACGGCAATTCGACATAAACACACACGCCGCCCTCAATGTGTGTGATGTATTACCCACCTCGGTAGACACACTCCACACGATAAAATATTAGACTATTCGGCCGGCTCCGATAATAACAAATGCACATGAGCAGCGGTAGAAAGGGGGAGGAGGGCCGCAAGTGAGTTTTTATATGACATTGTTGTGAAATATACGCATCACAGCTGTAGGGGGAGCTCGTTGAGAAAACATGCGACAACAAAAGTGAAAATCAGCGAAGAAATAGCTAGAGTTGCCGACTGCCCTTTTAAAAAAAAAATTTTTTCTCAGTGTGAAGAACATTATAAAAACCCTTTTCCAGTATAAAGAACCTTTGTGTAATGGAAAGGTTCTATGGATGTTAAAGGTTCCTCATGGAACCATCAATGCCACTAAAGAACCTTTATTCTGAAGTCTACTGTGGACTTAGAGTGAACGGCAGGCACTGGACTGGAGTAAAGCGATCGCAGGGTGAGAGAAGTGAGGAAGTGTCAGCAGTGGAAATTCTGTAAAGGGGAAACAAACACAAGAGCATGTGAAGGATAGGACGCCATCAGTGCTAACTGGGTCATGGTTGAACACACACACACACAGAGATGTCTCAATGTAAAAGTCGGATAGGTGTTTAACTGATGCCCTTTGAACTGTTCATTATGGATGTTTGTCTCAGTCTACATCTTAAGTCACTTCCTCTTTTTGTTGCACTGACTGATGTTATTTTTTGCTCCCTTTACCCTCTCAGTTATCATATTCTCACGCTGATAATGTGATACTCAAACCTCTAGCATCCCATCCTGTTAAAGTCCCTGTAAAGGCAATTTAAAAAAAAATTCTAAACACATTATAAATGTTAGAAATGTATTGCTAAAACATATTACAAAGACTGTGAACTGTGAAGTACTGAATTGTGGAGTTAGACCATTAAACAGTTTTTCACCATTGCTATTTTCCGGATTTTTTGGGTGGGTCTAAAACGGGGCTCGATGATGCACTGGAGTCCCTGAGCTTCTGGACACGCCCCTACTTGATGACGCACTGGAGCCACAGAGGCTGGCTGCTCCCCTAACAATATAGATAGAGCACATTCACATCAGTTTGCCGCTCAATCGCTATTTACTGTCAGTATCATTATTCATTAGTTACTAAAGCCTTACAGTTACAATCTGGATGCGGTCACGTACAAATCAGATCAGTGTCCTTATTTACATTTCCGAAAAACGATCACATCAAGAAGAGGTGGATTAATTTTGTGAAGAGCTTCTTTGATGGAGAGCTGAGGAAGACCGCAAACACCCGCCTCTGTAGTGATTATTTTACACGGGATAGTTTTATAAACTTTCATCGGAGACAACTGGGATTCACTGATAATCCGCTGTTACTGGTGAATGGGGCCGAACCGACTATCTCCCGCCTCGGCCTTCATCCTCCCGTCGCGCCGACAACTGGTGAGTGCTTCCCGAGTGGGTGTGGTTTCAGCGCAGACAACGGACACGCCCCCAGCGTTTGAGAGCATTTTGTCAAGATTTTGATAGCTTATCTTATGTACTTGCCGGCTTTTTTTATCATTCAAATTTGGTTGGGTGGCTAATAACACATTTTTCTGTGGTGTGACAAACTCAGAACACATACTTAAGTTTGACTTTACAGGGACTTTAAAGTCCCCCCGTAGACAATAATTGTATCCCTTAAAACTCAAAATGACATATTTAAACGTTATTTCCTTGAAAATAAATTATTCATGCCTTAAAATAGCTTGAATGTAACTCTACACCCTTGCCTCATTAAGTATGCGCAGCTCTATGAATATGCAAATAAGCCCCGCCTCCACTCACTCGCTCAGAGATCAACTCGTTGACGATCACACGTTGATCTGATTGGTTACAAGGTAGTTTGAGGTGTCAGAAACACCAGCGATTTCAAAGCGTGTTTTTGAGACTGTCTTTGGTTTACTGCAGTTTTAATGATAAAATACTCAGCAATGCTGTCGACTTATGAATTTACACATGGTTTGTCTTAAAGCATATTAAAAAACATCACATAGACACATAAACAACATTAAAGGCTGGATTTCCACCACAGGGGGATTTTAATAATTTGTTCAGAAAATGATGTCACTGTGATAACTGCATTTTATCTAATTTATTTTAACAGATTTTGCCACTTTAAAGAAAATAGCTATTTTTTATTAAATAAATAGTTCGCCCAAAGTTAAAAAATAATGTCTCACCCTAATGTATTTCCAAACCCGTATACAGTGTGTTATCAGTTAACACTGGCCATTTCTTTTTTGTTAACTTTGGTTATATACATTGATTTGCTGCTTCAAAAAAACAAAAACACACTGTATCCTCCTCTTTCCTGACGAGCCGACTGTGTTCTGGATTATGGGAGGCGCTTCCGGTTTGGGGAAGTTCCACTCAAAAAGACTGAAACAAATCATTTCAGATCATAAGGTTGTGCTACAAATAATCCTTATCTCAGAGTTTGACTGAATGAGCTGTCAAGTATCAGACGTCAGGAGAATATCGTAACGCTTGGTATTTCAACAGGGTATGACTATCACAAGAATATCTGTGGCAAGAGCATTTTGCATTCTTTTCCTTCTGATTATTATAATTTTTTCTTTGGATTCTGCTGTAGCAGTATGAAAACAGACAACATACTGTGCATTTGTGGTCTGTTCTCCTGATCTAATTTACGATATATCCAAATAATTCACTGGACTGCTTTCCAGGTTTGTTTTCACACGGATGCTTTAAAATGTAATTGTCTCCTCTTTCAACTTCTGATCCTATTAGCAGTGTTTACTTGAATGTTTCTAAAGCAGGTTGTGCTTGCTGTGCAAACATATTACAAGATAATGTATAACATACATTACATTGACTTCAGTTTCTACATTGAAAGAGAGCATTTAGTAAGATGCTTAAAGGGAGAGTTCACCCAAAAATGAAAATTCTGTCAGTATTTACTCTCCCTCATGTTGTTCCAGCCCCGTAAGACCTTCGTTCATCTTCGAAACACACGAAACACTGGATCACTCCTCCATAGGCTTCTTCAGGGATTGAAACTTGCCAGCCCCGAAAAGTTATTAAAGACATCGTTAAAATAGTCCAAGTGACTACTGTGGCTCAATCTTAAGTTTATCAAGCGACGAGAAGGTGAAACGCTATATCACTAGTGAACTCACTCGAGGTCCACAGAGAAGGAAATGAATAGTTGAAATAAAGTCGTTATTTTTGTTTGTTTTTGTGCACAAAAAGTATTCTCGTCGCTTGATAAACTTAAGATTGAGCCACTGTAGTCACTTGGACTATTTTAACGGTGTCTTTAATAACTTTTCGGGGCTGGCAAGTGTCAATCCCTTAGAAGCCTATGGAGGAGTGATCCAGCTCTCAGATTTCATCATCAAAAATATCTTAATTTGTGTTCCAAAGATGAACGAAAGTTTTACGGGGTTGAAACAACATGAGGGAGAGTAATTACTGACAGAATTTTCATTTATGGGTGAACTATCCCTTTAATATCTGATTAAATCAAAAGAAATAATCAACGAATTAATGATCAAAACACTGTTAGTTCCAGGAGCATGTCATTGGCTACTTTGACTAGTTTAAAATCCAAAGCTGATTTGTAAATGAACCGTATTATCTTTTCGATGTTAGTAACTCATGATAGACAAGGTCGTAGTTGAAGCCGCCAAACTCTGTGTTAATTACGCTTGTACTCAATGTAGAAAGTTATGCTTCATTTAGTCATTTCAGACTGGCTTTGCCAACAACACTTCACTGTGCCAACTGGCCAAACGACAGACTTCCCACATGTGATCGGAAAAGAGTCAGAGACAGACAGGAATGTCTGTGCGTATTGCCAGAGGCGCTGGAGAGTTATCTGATGACTGAACGAGCATTAGGAGTTTACGACCAATGGTTTAACAATACTAATAAGTTAAAGACATTATGCATTGTTTTTCTACTTTGTTTGTGTATATTTTATTGCAACCAGTTTGGACAGTACTTTGGAAAAAAGATTTCCCATATATGCTGGACAAACAGGCTGTTTTTCCTTCACTATCGGCTTAAATTTAAAAAAAAAAATAATTAAATTACTTTTTAAATGAGATTGAATTATTTTATTTTTTTATTTTAATTAATTAATTCATTTATTTATTTATTTATTTATTTCATTACCAGTTTGACAGTACTTTGGAAAAACATTCCCCATATATGCTGTTTTTTACTATCTGCTCCAACCAATCCATTTAAATTAAATTTAAATTAAATTAACTTAAGTAAATCAAAATAGAGTAAAATTTATTTATTAATAATTTTAAATTAATTTATTCATTTTATTTATACATTAATTAAATTACATTTAATTCAAATAAATTAAATTTAATTATTATCAAAACTATATTTTAACTATAGTTATAAAAAGATAGTGGCTCAGTTTTATGTTTATCTATGTATATTATTTTTTTTATCAAAATTATTTTAGGATATTGAGGAACTTAAATTCAGTTGGTTGTGGTAGTGTAAATTACATAAATATTTTAATTTGTGTGTAATACATGGGCATATTTAAATTAAAGGGCACCTATTATGCCCCTTTTTACAAGATGTAATATTGGTCTCGGGTGTCCCCAGAATGTATTTGTGAAGTTTCAGCACAAAATACCACACAATTAATTTATTATAACCATTATAATAATGTCATGTCATTTTTGTGGCCTGTTTTAAAAAGAGCTGTTTTGGTGTGTACCACCTTAAATGTAAATGAGCTGCATATCCCCGCCCAGCCTTTGGATGAGGGTAAACAGTCGGTAGAAGCAGAATGGCTGAGAGTGAGAGACGCGCTGTTTTGTATGGCATTCAGCCGCATAGACATCATATAGATAAATGCCCTATCAATAATAACCAACTGCAAAACCGCAGAACCATACGTCATAGCAGTGTGAGGACGACAGCGCGAGCCTAACAGTCTGATGCCGGAAGTGGGCGGAGTTCATGTTTAACGATTGTATCACTTTGTTAGGTTACATATTCATGATTTGTGATTTAATTTGTAGTTGGCGTTGTATTTTACAGCATTTGTTCAATTTTCGGACCATGAGAATTGCATTAATTGTATTTAATTTCACCTATAGAAGCAAATAACGATTCAGAGAGGTTCAGCACTACCAACTTTGGAGCAATGCACAACATGCTGCAGAAATTTTCACTGCCCTTTTTGTGATAGCAGTATTTTTAAACCGACAAGACGGGACAAATTGAATAATCACATTAAAATCCACTTTTAAAAGGCTGTTGTTCATGGAGGTATGAACATCTGGAGTTATTTTTTAATATACAGTGGCAATAGATACTACTTTACATTAACGCATTTGGCAGACGCTTTTCTCCTAAGTGACTTACATTGCATTTCAAGGTAGGCCTAGTCCCTTTGGAATTAGATGGTTTTCTGCATGATTTAGCCATAAAAAAATAATTTATCTTCATTAACATATAAAGGTTACACAAACAATGCACACTGAAACTTAAGCTAACAAAACACAAAAAATTATATATATTTGTGTATTTGTATTTTGTTATAATAATATTTCATATCTATGAAGGCATCCAATTAAAAATGTAAACACAAAACAGGGATAAGTTTGGGTAGGGTTGGAGTTACACTCAGAAGCACAGGAACTGAGTGTTTCCTTTTTCCCGTCATATTTCACATTTCATCATATACTTGTTGTGAATGGTCTATGAAAAAAATTGTTGGTTGAGTATTAAAAATTATTTTCAATTAAATCAAATGTTCAAACGCTCAAGCTTTGTTTTCATTGTATTATTTTTGTTTTTGTTTTAAGCTTTGTTCAATTTACATTGTTAGTCATTTGACTCAACAAAGCAAATGGATAAAGTATAATTTTAACTTTTAAAAACCGATTGACATTTGTTAATAGTACTAGTAGGCTATGTTGTCTTTTGTTAATAGGACAGAAAATAATTCTTATATGTTATACTATTTGATATATATATATATATATATATATATATTATCTTTTCAATTAAATCGTTTTAAAAAAAGTCTTTATAATAACGTTGTTTTAAACTTCCAAAACACGTTCCAAAACACGAAAGTAGCGCAATGCCTTGCCGTGCCCACTTCCGGCACCACACTGCTATGACGTATGGTTCTGCGGTTCTGCAGTTAGACCTATCTCCACCCTATCGACCGCTACTGCATATTGGCGCGGACGAGCCGTGGGGCCGCCATCTTAAACCGGTCACCCGCTCCGCTCAGTGTAATCTGTTTGGCAGGTGCAATGAGCTGCCAGCGCATTTAATTAATCATATCTCACTGAATACCAAACTGATTTTCACGCTGTATTTTTTGCTGCAAAGGTCATACATGTAGCTACGATACAGGACACATTGAATATTTTTTTCACAAAATACAACCAATAGTACGGTAATGTTAAATGTTAAATCTGACTCGTGAAAAGTAATCCCCGAGTGATGGTCCGCCGATTTGAGCAGGAATATGCCGCACAGTGCTCTGGCATCTACTGCTGCTATGCAACGCAAATAGGAGTATGACCGGTTTAAGATGGCGGCCGCATTTCTTGCGCCACAGCGGCCAATAGGGCATCTAGTCTCTATATGATGTCTATGTTCAGCCGTACATGTTTGAACCGGAATCAGACCCAGATGATGAAGAGACTCCGGCAGAAGAAACACAAATGAGAATGGACCAGGACGTCTCGGAATGGTTATTTGATACATGTATGTGCTTATAGAGTTGTAATCGCGTCTGCTTTGCAATTATGCAACACACACACAGACACACACAAATTGTGATAACGTTGGAGCAATTTTTTGAAACTACAAACACAAATACTGTGATAATGTTTGCTATGTACAAACGAAATTACATTTATGCGAGGGACCTGTTGCGTCATGTTTACATTACTTGTCGTACAGGTGTTTATGTGGCAAATGTGAGAAGATGGCTACAGAACAAGAAAATATATGCTGCAGGGAGATAGAACAGGTATTCATTTATTTACATTTGTAATTGTTGCAAAAAATAATACGTGACATAAAACTGTCTGACGCTATTTGTTGTATGGAAGGTTATAAGACGGATGAAACAGCAATTTTGATGTCTTGTCTTTACAGAAAACATCCACAGTTTTTAATACAATATCTTTAAAAAATATATTTATAAACGTGTGGTCACACACTATACAAACAAGGTTTGAATTTTTACACAGACTTCCTACGACGACGACAACAACAACTTTAGACGCATTTGTTGTTGAATTGGCTGACATCGACTGAAATGACTATTTGCTCAAAAATCATAAAATACACTTACTTCTACTGGAGGTGACGTTGGATCGCGAACAGTAGGCAACGATCCACACTTGAGGATTAACTTTGAAGCAAGACCTGCTTTGAATTGACCCTCGTTCACAAAACAGTCTGTCAGAAAATGATTTGCGCAAACATAAACGTATTTTTGGAAGTTTAAGTGGCGCCTTTCCTTCCTAAATAAAATCCATCCACTGCGTTTTCAGTGGCTCTGATGTCGGAAGTAAGTGAAAACTACTATGAACATTATTACATCCCAAAACAGAACACTTATGTTTCTTAGGAGACATTTTCGACAAGGCAGCACAAATCGTTAGAACACCGGTCTACAATGGAGGATGGTGAACAGATCACCGAGGGCGGGGTCTATGCCAAAACCACAGTGTCAATCAAACCACGTCGGTGGGGCTTGCTCAATTCTACGTCACACTGAACCGAATCTTAGAACAGCTCGTTCTGAGACAGTGCTTATGATTTATTGAAATTGTAAAAAAAAACACTGGGTGGATTTTTATCATTCTAGGGTGGTTTTGCTGACATACTGCCAACACACATTTATGTTTAAACACCATGTAAAAGTGAATTTTGCATAATAGGTGCCCTTTAAGCATGAGTTTGGTGAAGTATTACTCACCTGTGTGTGTGTGTGTGTGTGTGTGTGTGTGTGTGTGTGTGTGTGTGTGTGTGTGTGTGTGTGTGTGTGTGTGTGTGTGTGTGTGTGTGTGTGTGTGTGTGTGTGTGTGTGTGTGTGTGTGTGTGTGTGTGTGAGAGAGAGAGAGAGAGCTGAAGCAGGACACAGGACTGGAGTCAGGTTACATCAGTCGTCTGCTCTCACTGAAGCTCGCAACTAATGAGAGAGAAACATGCGTGCACTTAATCTAGTACATTATTTATGTCCTGATAATATATCATGTTTTGTGTGTGTAATATTCACACACTCCGCTTCACATCATGCCTAGCAACGCCCTTCAGCCGTGACTTATTCACGATACAGCACAGCCTCTCGTACCTTATTGCTTACTTACATGAGGCAGATGGACAAAAAGACAGTCAGACAGACAGTCAAACAGACAAACAAACAGACAGACAGACAGGTAAACACACAGTCAGACAGACAGACAGACAGACAAACAGACAGGCAGATAGACAGATAAACAGACAGTCAGACAGACAGACAAACAAACAATCAGACACACAGTCAGTCAAACAAACAAAGTCAGACAAACAAACAAACAATCAGGCAGACAATCAGACAAACAAACAGACAGACAGACAAAAAACACAGACAGACAAACAGACAGTCAGACAGACAGACAAACAATAAGACAGACAGTCAGTCAAAAAATCAGACATACAGTCAAACAAACAATCAGACAGAGAGACAAACAGACAGTCAGATAGACAGGCAAACAGACAGTCAGACGGACTGTCAGTCAAGCAAACAGACAGAGACAAACAGACAGGCAGGCAAACAGACAGTCAGTCAAACAAACAGACAGACAGACAGTCCAACAGACAGACCTACTGTCAAAACAGACAGACAGTCAAACAAACAGACAGACGGTCAGACAGACAGCCAAACAGACAGACATACAGTCAAACAGTCAGACAGACAGACAGACATACAGTCAAACAGACAGACAGACAGGTAAACAGACAGACAGTCAGTCAGACAAACAGACAGATAGACTGGCAGACAGACAGACAGTCCAACAGACAGACCTACAGTCAAAACAGAATTTATATATATATATATATATATATATGGTGCTGAGTCACGTTTGACATGGTCTTTGTCTTGATATTTTTAGGTATGGAAAGATTGTGTCCACTAAAGCTATTCTGGACAAAACTACCAACAAGTGCAAAGGTGAGTGCAAATCACACTTCACTTCTTAATGTTTCATTGACACTGACATATAGCCTATGAAAATTTTCTCTATGTAAATTTCTTACTTTTCGAATGTATGTATGTAGGTTATGGCTTTGTGGATTTCGACAGTCCTCCAGCAGCACAGAAGGCCGTGACTGCGCTCAAGGCCAGTGGGGTTCAAGCTCAGATGGCCAAGGTAGGATATTATTACAGAAATACCTTATGAACATGACGTCCATTCAGCACATAAACCATTGGATCGCACGTAACAGTCTGAATAAACTCACATTTAGCAGTATGTAGTGAGGAGGTCATCTGTGTTTATTCTGTGAATTCCAGCTCTCTTGCTTAGAAATGTTGTTTCTCGAAGCTGACGTGTTTCCGTTCGAGCAGCGCAGTCTTGATAAATCACCTCACCTTGATCGTCTCCATGCTTGTGATAAAACTGAATACATTATGATTCAAACTGCAGCGCTACAGTTCAGGCCACAGTCACACTACACTTTTCATTCCATTCAATTGCATTCAAACGCAAGTTTATGCAAAGAAGTTTCGGAATTTCTCTGCATTCCAAAGTTCCGGTTTGGTGAACTCCGACCTTTGAATTCACATCACGTAAAGACGTGTGACCAGTAGAAGTTCAAAACCCCACAGCATGTCCTCTTACCTGAATTAAAAAATGCTGTGAAGTGGAGTACTTTGAATATTTTTACATTTTGGATTTATTGTATTTGTTAAAAGTTGAATTTATGTTTTAACAAAAGACAGTATGACGTTGCAGTGTTCGTAAAAATTTTGCATGTTCAAAGTCTAGTGGAACATAAATGAAAGTCCAACAATATGCAATAGTCTCCAAAAGTACACATTAAATCACAGACCGTGTTGTTGTTGTTCTTTCTTATTTTTCATACCCACACCAACTCATGTTTACTTCTGCTATTTTTAGTCCATTATTCTTTACCAAAACCTTAACCCAAAATGAAACATTTGCACATTTTTTAGAATTAAGAATACAATAAAATATTTATTTATCAATTGTAATTAAAAGAAAAACATTAATTTACCATTTTCAGGTTATAGTAATATGAGGTAACTGTATGAGTTTAAAATGTTTTAAGGTTAGGTTTAGGGTTAGTTTCAGGGTTAGTACCTAGTTTTTACCAGTGATTATAATTATTATAGTAAACATATACTATAGAATATATGCTACCATTCAAACGTTTGTTGTAAAGGAATTAAAACTTTTATTCAGAAATTATGCATTAATTTGATCAAATGTGACAGTAAATACAATTATAATGTTACAAAAGCTTTCTGTTTTAAATAAAAAATGTTCTTTTGAAATTTCTATTCATCAAAAAATCCCAGGGGGAAAAAACACAGTCACACAAATATTAATCAGTACAACTGTTTCCAACATTGATAATAATCAGAAATGTTTCTTGAGCAGCAAATCAGCATATTAGACTGATTTCTGGAGGATCATGTGAGTGACACTGAAGACTGGAGTAATGATGCTGAAAATTCAGCTTTGATCACAGGAATAAATTTAGTGGTTTTACATTGTAATAATATTTCACAATATAAAATTTTTGCAGTATTTTTGATCAAATAAATACAGCCGCCTTTCAAAAATATACCCACTCCAAACATTTGACCAGTAGTGTACATGCAGAACAGGACTGTAAAATAAAGTGCCCTGTAAGTACATACACATTTACATTCCAGCATCATAAACTGTGCCTGCGTGCCTTCCTGGACACCAGTCAAGCTTCAGGTTTGTTGACGTTGGTTAGGTAATGCTTGACTGGTTTAAACACACACACACACACACACACACACACACACACACACTGATGTGAAACTATCTTTACTCTTAGTGATAGGATTAATTGACACATTTGACTACATAAAGATATGTTTATTTCTCTTGGCTCTCTGAGTCTTTTCTCTGGCACGTTCAGTGGCATTTGTTTGCTGTCGTGTGTGTGTGTGTGTGTGTGTGTGTGTGTGTGTGTGTGTGTGTGTGTGTGTGTGTGTGTGTGTGTGTGTGTGTGTGTGTGTGTGTGTGTGTGTGTGTGTGTGTGTGTGTGTGTGTGTGTGTGTGTGTGTGTGTATGTGTGAATGTCTCTGTTGTAATCTTCTGAAGTTGATCCCTTGGTGTCTCCCAGACTACATTTCGCACGACACACAAGGAGTGCGTGCGGGTCACACTGATAAATGCTTGCTATACATCAATGGTGAACCTACAAACTTGACATTGAAAAAACAAACTGATCCACCTCTCTCTGCTTCATTTTAATTGTTTTGTTTTAAATATAAAACTCTATAAAAAATTTAAAACAACTATAAAACATAAGTGAATGCTGACTGGTCAATATAACATCCTAGTCATGATACATGATACAGCTGAAACACGTGTTCACAGTGTCCTTAAAGTCGGCATCAAAACAATTTGCTATCGTCTTTTCTTTCCTATTTTTCCATATATCTGAGTGAAACTGCTTCTCAAACAAGAACAAATGTGGGCAGGGCTTGATTTTGTCTGTGGGGAATTGATTTTCAGTTTGTGGTTTGCTATTGGTGGATCTCATGTGAGTGACAGGTTGCTCCGCCCTCATCATCAGAGAAGAGATGAGCTGTCTATCTCTGGTATAATTGTAAAAACATCCACTTTCAGCTCGTGCTTCACATGTCTTTTTGCTGTGAAATTTTTACAGATTTATTTTACAAAGTAAAGGTAAGAATCTTTTTATATAGTTTGTAATATTTCAAGATGAACACTTACTAGACTGAAGCAGCTAAGTTTACTTGATTATCCATATCATTAGAAAAATCATGTTCAAATGCTAGTATCAAATATGATCATCAGGCTTTTGAGGAAGGTTTATTTGTTCATCTTTCAATCATCATTGTATTGCATTGCATTATATGTTTTAAAACTACAGAGCTTTTATCATAAAACTAAGCATTTATTTAAATGTCTTTCTAAATTATTGGGAGTGTTTATATGCATTTTATATAAGTAGCCTATTCTGTTATACTGTTATGAGGATCTCATTGATTTACATTACAATCAGAATTTCATCTTTTATCAGTATCTGCACCAAATTGCTTATTTTTGCTCAATTCTGGCCTCTGAATAAAACTGAGGTGTTTGAGTTTGAGCTCCATATTCTGTGAGGGACCATCAAATATGATACTCAAGAAGCACATGTGCATGCCTTTTTAGAAAATTTGTTTAAAGGTTCACTTAACGGTTCCATAAAAGAATATGTTTCAGGCTATTATTGTATGTACATGTCAGGCTTTACAGGGTTAACTTCGACAGTCTGACTGATTAAATAATGCACCAAGAAAAAGATCTTAGCACATAATCACTTCTGGTTCATTTATCACACTGGAAGTAGAAGGTAAAGTTGAGGGCATTGTATTGTGGGATATAGTATAATGTGCAGTGTGTTCACTGCATCTTTTGGCAGTAGTAGCAGTATGTCATCGTCTCGGTATGTGTACAGTCACCGTTTACAGACTGGGTAATGCAGAAATAAGAAGAGTAGTGTGTTAGCATAGCCAGTGAGCATGCTTAATGTTGCTTAAATGAAAAATGATCATTAATGTTGGAATTCTTGGTTTATTTTCAGTCTTAAAGAAAGCTTCTGATGTGTTTAGACTCAGAGAGAGTCTGGGAAGCGTGTCATGGAAACAGGAAGGAGATCTTTTTCTCCAGGGAAAGATGAGACCGGCAGAGCGAAGATGGTGTTTCTGTTTCTCTTTTACTTCAGCATTTTCAGACCACTTCATCAGCCTCTCAGTCGTGTGTGTGCGTGTGTGTGTGTGTGCTGTTTTGATGTAAAGCCCATGATTTCCATTACACTTGAGTAGGTGTTAAAACTTCATGCTGATTTGTACTCGGCTTTCGCCAAGATAATCACCAACTAAGACGTAGCTTTACAGTAACCTATGCTTCTCCATCCAATTACGCTTCTTTCCATCTGGTGACGTGAATCTCCTTCTGTCTGGTGTTAATAGCTGCAGTGTATTTGCGCGTCAGCACACACAACGGCTGCAACCACAGTGCGGCCCCCCCATAACAACCCTCTGGATTGAGCGGAGTAGGGAACATCTCTAGGGTCTTCAAGTGGGCACCTTCCGTCCTCAGTGTTTCGTCGACTAGCCCACGACACCTCAAGAGGGCTCGACAGTGACTCTGGCTTCTCGGAGTCACCCCCTTCTGTCCCCCACTCAACTCAGCCCAGCTTACTGACCTCTACTTCCCTCTTGCTGCTGAGACCTAACCACAATCTCACAATCTCTCCGCAACCCAACCATACGCGCCAACCCGTTTGACTAAGGCTGTCGAGCCCCACTGGTGCGTTAATATGCAGTTTCAGTGGCAATGGTTCCGTATGGCAAACGACCTACCACAAAACACAATATCTGCCCAACCACCCGTCATTCACGCAATATACACAGGAACGTTAATGACTGTAAATACTATACAACCTATACAAATAAACCAACAGTTGCTGCTGAGACCTAACCACAATCTCACAATCTCTCCGCAACCCAACCATGCGCGCCAACCCGTTTGACTAAGGCTGTCGAGCCCCACTGGTGCGTTAATATGCAGTTTCAGTGGCAACGGTTCCGTATGGCATACCACCTACCGCAAAACTCAATATCTGCCCAACCGCCCGTCATTCACGCAATATACACAGGAACGTAATGACTGTAAATACTATACAACCTATACAAATAAACCAACAGACTCTTCAAGCTTTCAAGAAATCTTCGAAACCGTAGCATGGCGGCCTGTACACAGCCAGCTAGAATCTTTCCGTCTCAACCACAGCCTGTTGCTGCTCCTTTCTGTGGCTTCAGATAAGTTCTTTGCTGTGCAACGCAACTCTTGGCCACTGAATCCGACGTCTCTGAGGAACCGGGTTGTAGAGTGTGCCACAAAACCTCGACAACCCACTTCCACTTGATAAACCTGGACTCTCCATCCTCGCTGTTCTGCTTCAGTGGCCAGATGAGCATATCGCAGTTTCTTCCTCTCATATGCCTCATCTACAGCATCCTCCCATGGCACTGTTAACTCTATCAGTTGAACAATGCGTGCTGATCCAGACCACAAAACAATATCTGGTCGGAGGTTAGTGGTGGCAATCTCAGGTGGAAAAATAAGCCGTTGATCAAGATCAGCCAGCATCTTCCAGTCCCTAGCAGCTTCCAGTTGTCCTGGGCGAGAATTGGTGTTAGCACCTTTTCTTGGTGGTTGCTCGCCTGGGCGGAGGAATATTGTCTTCTGCGTGTAATGTTTTGCTAGAACAGGCGGCAACTTATTGGTCATACTACGCTTGCCTTCCAATGCTAAAGCCAAACATCGCAATACTTGGTCATGGTGCCAAGTAAACCGACCTTGGCTAAGAGCCACCTTACATCCTGTCAAAATGTGCCTTAATGTGGCAGGTGATGAACACAAAGGACAAGAGGGATCCTCTCCTACCCAGAGGTTTAGGTTCTGCAGTGATGGGAGAACATCATATGTTGACCTAATAAGGAAACTGATCCTACTCTCTTCTATTGACCAAAGGTCTTGCCAGCCCATTTTGCGTTGTTCCACACTCTCCCATCTCATCCACTCTCCCTGCTTGGCCTGGGAAATGGCCTTTATACATCTCATCCTCTCCTCCTGCTTTCGCACCTCGTTGAATACCAGCTTCCTCCTTTGAGCTGGGCCTGCCTTGTGCCATTTAGGAGGAGCTAAACTGAGCCCAAAACCCCCTTATCCATGCTGTACCTGTCCCACGATATCCCGAATTTGAAGGTCAGCCTTTGCCTCTACTACAGATTTCTTTGCTGACCACTTTCTACTAGTTTTTACCACAGGGGCTGCCTCCCTTACACATTTGTTGCGTGACTCTGCTAAAGTCATTTCCAGTCTGACCTTGGCACACTTAAACTCCTCGGTTAAAGCAGAGACTGGCAGCTGCAATACTCCTTTACTATAAAGTCCCACTCTGCTGAGGCAGCGTGGAACTCCCAACCATTTCCTGATGTATGAACTTATTAACGCTTCCAGCTTATCCACTGTTGTCAAAGAAACCTCGTACATAGTCAGTGGCCACAGCAACCTTGGCAGTAGACCAAACTGAAAGCACCAGAGTTTCAGTTTGCCTGGTAGAGACCAGCTGTTTATGCTCTTCAACCCTTCCACTGCTTGTCGTCTAACTTCTCCCACTCGAACTGTGTCCTTTAGATCCCCATCGTACCATCTCCCTAGACTCTTCACTGGCTTCTGAGAAACTGTTGGTATTGCCTCACCATTAATGAAGAATGTTTTATCTACTACCTTGTCTTTAATTATTGAGATGCTCCTTGATTTAGAGGGCTTAAATTGCATTCGTGACCATTCAATATTATCTGTTAACTTCCCCAATAACCGATTAATGCAGGCTACCGTTGTAGTCATGGTTGTCATGTCATCCATGTATGCTCTGATTGGTAGTAGTCGCATCCCAGAAGCCAAGCGCTCTCCTCCTACAACCCATTTTGATGCCCTAATGATTACTTCCATTGCCATGGTAAAAGCCAGTGGAGAAATGGTGCATCCTGCCATTATTCCAACCTGCATTGCCATGTAGTGCTGAATTCTGGAGTTGAGAAACTAAATTGCATACTATAAACAAATAAACAAAGTATACAGAGTATACTTTGTTTATTTGCACAGTTTTATGCATGGCCTTTCAAACTATACTCAATTTGAGGTCTAGGCGCACACACACAGGTGGACATTACGACAACTTGTACTCTCTGGACAGAATGTTTTGTCTCATAACCCATATACATACTTTTATAATCTTTATAGGCTTGTAGACTAGAGTTGTACAAATGCCTCAACTTTCCAATCTCTCATCCATGTAGCCATCCGTTGTTGTAGCTTGCTACAGAGTTTCTCTCTGATCTGTTCATTCAGTTTTTTCTTTGACTGGTTGTGAATCAATGGCACAGAAGCACTGTTGCCACCTTGTGGACGAACAAATTAGCGGCGAAAAAGTAATTGCATGTGCATATTTTTATGAGAACAATCCTAGGGTATGTATAAAAAGTAATGTATACTTTGGGCATTTATTCATTCTCAACACAGTGCCGTAAAGTTCTCTCTCTGCCTGACAAAAAAATGTGAGAAAATTCCAAACGGATTTTTTAAGGTCTTGGGAGGATGCATTTTTAATTTGTTGCATTTGAGTCCAGATAACAGAGATGATAACACTGTCTTATAGCTAACATACAAAATGTTATCTTGGCTGGGAGGGCAGGGACAAATTATAGTTATGAAGTTATTCTATGACTGAATGAAAAAACTGAAGCTTTAAAATGAATATAATTTAACCAAATTACCTAGATGGACAACGATTCTGACTCGTCAGCTGATGATAATAAGGGTTTAAACCATTTCAAATCATTATAATTTAAGTCCCACTTAAAGGGTTAGTTAAAAAAATTAATTGTCCCATAATTTACTCTCCCTTTAGTCATCCTAGGTGTATTTAAGTTTCTTTTTTCAGCCAAACACAATCAGAGTTATATTAAAAAATATGAGAAACACGTAACCTGCTCGCATGTAAATAATTAAAGCATCCCGCTTTACTCTAAAACCCGCACCGCATACTTTTTTAATTGAGTTGCAGACTTTGTGATTTCACAATAGCACTAAGCTAAATTGCTTTAGTTTTAAAACTTTTAAATAAATTGTGCAGCCTTACAAAATAATCTAATAAAGCTGTTCATGGATTCTTGTCCATGGAATGCACCACTTCCGGTGTTTTGCCGGGTAAATTGCAATCGAGGATATTATTAGAGGAATCGTGAGAGAAATAATATTTTACCAATTCATAGTTTTCAGTCAAATGACTGACGCGGAGACCTGGAGGCCCAAACATCCCTAGAACTGCAGCACAGGCCTGTCAGTTTTCATCTCAAAGGACAAAAAACTCAATTATGTGAACAAAATGCAGGTTTTGGGCATTTGTGATTCACATCCTGTAGCAAAAACAGCGGGACATTTTAAAACGCTTGGCTTGAAAAAAACAAAAAGTGCATTATTGTTCTAAGACAGTGATATTTTCACAGCGTATTGATAATGCTTACTATACAGGCAATCAGATGAGCCCAGAATATTACTGCAACACATTAAATGCTGAAGTGATTAGTTTATAATGATTTTCAATGGAAAAACGCTTATCGAGAAACTGAGCTTTGCGTCTAGCCTATATTCTGTGTTCATCTGCTTGCTTGTACATATAATTAATAAGATGTATATTGAATTTGGTCTTTTAATATGGTGGGTGTTCCTATAAGGGTGTGATGTCACGTGAAAACTATGAATTGTACGACTGATTAATACAGTCAGATGTAATTTCTGCATTTATTTCCAGCAACAGGAACAGGATCCCACTAACCTGTACATCTCTAACCTGCCCGTGTCCATGGACGAGCAGGAGCTGGAGGCCATGCTCAAATCCTTCGGTCAGGTCATTTCCACTCGCATCTTACGGGACGCTAACGGAACCAGCAGAGGAGTCGGCTTCGCTAGGTACTTTATCCATCCATCCATCCATCCATCTTCATTCAGAGATATTCCTGCCTTTACCATCTTTTATGTTTGAAATACATACAGTATGTTCAAACATGAAAATAAAGCTGATAAATGAATTTCACAACTTTTCCCACCATTATTTTATCCATGTCTTTGTATAACAGGATGGAATCTACAGAGAAGTGTGAAGCCATCATTCAGCATTTTAATGGAAAATATATCAAAACCCCACCAGGAGTGCCAGGTAGACAATATATATTTTATTTATTTTATATAAATTCCAATTAAAGAAAATTAAAACTAATAATTTTTTTACTGGTCGCTTCGACTGTAGTACCTTCAGAACCATTGTTATGCAAGTTTGCTGACGGAGGACAAAAGAAGCGACAGAACCAGACGAAGTACCTACAGAACGGTCGACCCTGGCATAGAGACGGGGATACGGTACGAACGAGTATTTAATTTTCAATTCAATTCAAATTTATTTGTATAGCGCTTTTCACAATACACATTGTCTCAAAGCAGCTTTACAGAAATTGCATTTCGGAAATGTACATAGAAAAATACAGTTAGTTAATCAAGTATTAATTTAAGGCATAACATATCGCCGGCTTTGAGTCGTCTCTTCACAGGCGTCGAGTCGTCTCTTCACAGGCGTTGGGGCATCTGAAGTCTCCGTGAGAGGCTGGATACAAACTGGAGCTGACGAACGCTATTTACCTCGGGACTAGCGTCCCGAGATAACAGCAGAAAGGCAGATGGGAAATAATTAGCATAGCTGATGTTCATAATGTTAATGCATTCGAACTGATTCAGCAGTATCAAAGGTTAAGCATTAAGTGAATGCTTGGTTAAAGAGATGCGTCTTTAATCTAGTTTTAAACTGGGACAGCGAGTCTGAGTCTCGTACAATATCAGGAAGGCTATTCCAGAGTTTAGGAGCTAAATGCGAGAACGCCCTCCCTCCTTTAGTGGACTTAGATATCCTAGGAATGACCAGAAGCCTCGAATTTAGTGATCTTAAAGAGCGCAATGGATTGTATGGCGATAGAAGGTCTGTTAAATACACAGGAGCTAAACCATTTAGGGCTTTATAGGTCAGTAGGAATACTTTGTAATTGATACGTAACTTAATAGGTAACCAGTGTAGAGATGATAAAATAGGTGTTATATGATCATATTTTCTTGATCTAGTAAGAACTCTAGCGGCTGCATTTTGCACTAACTGTAGCTTGTTGATTGAGGATGCAGGACAGCCAGCTAATAAAGCATTACAGTAATCTAGTCTCGAGGTCATGAATGCATGAACTAACTTTTCTGCATCAGAAACAGATAGCATGTTGCGTAGCTTAGCAATGTTTCTAAGGTGGAAAAAGGCTGTTCTTGTAATATATGAAATATGATTTTCGAAAGTCAAGTTGCGGTCTAGTATAACACCCAGGTCTTTTACTGTAGTGGATAAAGTAACAGGACATCCTTCTAAATTAAAGTTGTATTGTAAGGGATTTTGTGGGTAGTTTTTTGGACCAATAAGTAGTACCTCCGTTTTATCTGAATTTAATAGCAGGAAATTACACGTCATCCAGCATTTTATATCATTTAGACACTCTGTCAATTTAGATAAGTTAGTGTTTTCATCTGGTCGTGATGAGATATATAATTGAGTGTCATCAGCATAACAGTGGAAATTAATTCCATGTTTTCTTATAATATTACCAAGTGGCAGCATATATATTGAGAATAGCAGAGGGCCTAACACCGATCCTTGCGGCACTCCATAGTCTACTGACGTTATCTTTGATTTTTCCCCATTTAGACAGACAAAATGGTAACGGTCTGATAAGTAAGATCTAAACCAGCTTAATGCCTGTCCCTGAACACCAGTGTAGTTTTGTAGTCGATCCAGGAGTATTTTATGATCGATAGTGTCGAACGCAGAGCTTAGATCGAGTAGAACTAGTATTGAGATACAGCCTTGGTCAGAAGCTAAAAGTAAATCATTTGTAATTTTAACTAGCGCAGTTTCTGTGCTATGATGCGGTCTGAATCCCGACTGGAATTTTTCATAGATATCATTTTCTTGTAAGAAAGAGCACAATTGAGCGGACACAATTTTTTCTAGTATTTTAGACATAAATGGAAGATTTGAGATGGGTCTGTAATTTGCTAAGTTATTTGGATCTAATTGCGGTTTCTTAATGAGAGGTTTTATTACTGCCAGCTTGAATATTTTTGGAACATGACCTAAAAATAAAGACGAGTTAATAATATTAAGAAGAGGCTCTTCGACTACAGGTAACACTTCTTTCAGTAGTTTAGTGGGTATTGGATCTAATAAACATGTTGTTGGTTTAGATGCAATGATAAGTTTATTTAGCTCTTCCTGTCCTATAGTTGTAAAACGGTGTAGTTGTTCTAGAGGGGCCATAATTGAGGCTGAATCATAAGACATCATAGAGGATTGTATATTTACAATTGTGTTTCGGATGCTTTCTATTTTCTCATTGAAGTAATTCATAAAATCATTACTACTATATTGTAATGGAATATTTTGCTCTGGTGATGTTTGTTTATTTGTTAGTCTAGCCACGGTGTTGAATAAAAACCTTGGATTATTTTGGTTATTTTCTATTAGTTTGCGGAGATGCTCAGCCCTGGCTGCTTTTAGAGCCTTTTTATAACGTGACATACTGTCTTTCCACGCGATTCTAAAGACCTCTAAATTAGTTTGTTTCCATTTACGCTCTAAGTTACGAGTTTCTGTCTTGATAACATGCGTAGCACTGTTGTACCATGGTGCTTTAGTTTTCTCTCTAACCTTTTTTAATCTAATTGGTGCAACAATATCTAGTGTACTAGAGAACATGGTGCTCAAACTGCTAGTCATTTCCTCTAGTTCATCTGTTTGTTTGGGTGCACTGCGCAGCTGAGATAGATCAGGTAAGCTATTTGAGAATCTATCTATAGTGGTTGGAAGGATTGTTCTGCCTGGTCGATAACGTGGCGCAACATGACAAATTTCAGCAGTACGTATTATACAAGTTACCATGTAATGATCAGTGAGATCATCACTTTGCGGTATAATATTTATATCAGTTGGATTGGTTCCATATGATATAATTAAATCTAGTGTATGATTTAGACGATGAGTGGGACCACTGACGTTTTGCGTGACCCCAAAGGAGTTTAATAAATCTGTAAACGCAGTCCCTAACGCATCATTTGTATTATCTACGTGTATGTTAAAGTCTCCAACAATTATTGCTTTATCGACATTGACCAATAGATCTGAGAGAAAGTATGCAAACTCTTTTAGGAAATCAGCATAGGGCCCTGGAGGTCTATATAGGGTAGCCAAGGCTAGAGATAATATGGATTTGTTTCTTGCATCTAAGAGCGTAACATTTAGCACAAGTACTTCAAACGAATTAAACCTGTGACCTGTTTTCTGAGTAACATTAAGAATATCTCTATAGATTGTTGCAACACCGCCGCCACGACCGATCAGACGGGGCTCATGCTTATAACAGTATCCTGGTGGAGTAGACTCATTTAGACCGAAATAATCATTTGGTTTAAGCCAGGTTTCAGTAAGGCAAAGTACATCGAAACTATTATCTGTGACCATTTCATTTACAATAACCGCCTTAGGTGTGAGCGATCTAATGTTTAGAAGACCTAACTTTAGAAATTGTTTTTGTTCACTGATATTTAGATTTTCTGGTTTAATTACAATAAGATTTTTGCTAGATCCTACACTAGATTTATTGTTTGGCCTCACTAAGCGAGGAATAGACACAGTTTCTATATAATGTTCTACACTACTTATATCAATTAAGTTGGGGCAGCAAAGACTGTGATTTGGACTTTGACTTACTAGTCATATGGTGTGTAACGTCTTGGAGATGTTGTCCGACAGAACAGCCGCTCCGATTCTGCTGGGGTGCAGGCCATCAGCACGGTAGAGCCTAGGTCGCTCCCAGAACAGATTCCAATTATTTACAAAGAGCAGTTTCTGTTCATTACACCATGACATTAACCATTCATTTAGAGCAAATAATCTACTGAACCTTTCTATATGTATTTATATATGTATTCGTATTTATATTTACATATGCGAGTATTCGTACCGACCCTGTGCATTTGATGTAAAGTTAATCGTATTAATTTCCACATTCAGGGAGGAATGACGCTCACATACGACCCAACAGCCTTACAGAACGGGTGAGAACAGACACGCAAAGCCTGATTCAATGCATCTACCATTGAATGTGTTTATTAAAAATGCTTGTTTATTTGCCTATATATCATCACAATATTAAATGCTTTTTATGCTGATGTTTAAGCTTGATTGTTTTTGCTGATTATTTTCAGGTTTTATCCTCCTCCGTACAGCATCGCTCCAAACAGAATGATCGCTCAGACCTCTCTGTCTCCATACATGCAATCACAGTTACCGTCCTACCAGGTGAGCATCATTAAAGAAGACCTATTATGCTTTTTACCATGTTCATCTCTCTTTAGCGGGTAATGTTGCTGTTTGAGTAAATAAAAGGTCTGGAAAGTTCCTAAAGTACCCCTGTAGTCAATAATTGTATCCCTTAAAGGGCACCTATTATGCAAAATTCACTTTTACATGGTGTTTAAACATAAATGTGTGTTGGCAGTATGTCAGCAAAACCACCCTAGAATGATAAAAATCCACCCAGTGTTTTTTTTACAATTTCAATACATCATAAGCACTGTCTCAGAACGAGCTGTTCTAAGATTCGGTTCAGTGTGACGTAGAATTGAGCAAGCCCCACGACGTGGTTTGATTGACACTGTGGTTTTGGCATAGACCCCGCCCTCGGTGATCTGTTCACCATCCTCCATTGTAGACCGGTGTTCTAACGATTTGTGCTGCCTTGTCGAAAATGTCTCCTAAGAAACATAAGTGTTCTGTTTTGGGATGTAATAATGTTCATAGTAGTTTTCACTTACTTCCGACATCAGAACCACTGAAAACGCAGTGGATGGATTTTATTTAGGAAGGAAAGGCGCCACTTAAACTTCAAAAATACGTTTATGTTTGCGCAAATCATTTTCTGACAGACTGTTTTGTGAACGAGGGTCAATTCAAAGCAGGTCTTGCTTCAAAGTTAATCCTCAAGTGTGGATCGTTGCCTACTGTTCGCGATCCAACGTCACCTCCAGTAGAAGTAAGTGTATTTTATGATTTTTGAGCAAATAGTCATTTCAGTCGATGTCAGCCAATTCAACAACAAATGCGTCTAAAGTTGTTGTTGTCGTCGTCGTAGGAAGTCTGTGTAAAAATTCAAACCTTGTTTGTATAGCGTGTGACCACACGTTTATAAATATATTTTTTAAAGATATTGTATTAAAACTGTGGATGTTTTCTGTAAAGACAAGACATCAAAATTGCTGTTTCATCCGTCTTGTAACCTTCCATACAACAAATAGCGTCAGACAGTTTTATGTCACGTATTATTTTTTGCAACAATTACAAATGTAAATAAATTAATACCTGTTCTATCTCCCTGCATAATATATTTTCTTGTTCTGTAGCCATCTAGGGATATGCAGCTCATTTACATTAAAGGTGGTACGCACCAAAACAGCTCTTTTTAAAACAGGCCACAAAAATACTCAGCAATGCTGTCGACTTATGAATTTACACATGGTTTGTCTTAAAGCATATTAAAAACACCTTATAGACATATAAACAACATTAAAAGCTGGATTATCACAACAGGGGGACTTTAAGTCCCTGAAACGTCTTGAGTTTCTTCCGGGAACGATTACGTCACAATATTCCTCATTTAAATAATTCATACGCAGAATAAAGGGGCGGGGCCTGGTTGAGTTAGTTAGTAGTGTGTTAAACTGGCGGTTATGGTAAGGGGCGGGACATTTCCCAAACACACTCGAAGCGCTCGACCAACCACAACGCACTGCTCCAGCCGACCAATCAGAGCACAGTGTGCTTTTCAGAAGGAGGGGCTTCATAGAGACAGGACGTAAACAGCGTTACTGACAGACTGGGAAGAGAGGAGCCGCAACAATGGAGAATATGAGGAAATAATCAACATTCAAGCAGGAAAACCTGTTCTAGTAGAGCTTGAAAACAACACCAAGACTTTGTCAAATGGCATAAGAGGTGCTGTTTAAAATAATCACATCAGTTCTCTGTATACATACTCACACAAATATTATAGAGGAAAAAAGTTTTTTTGTGCAATATTAATCAAAACACATTAACACGCTTATAAGGTCAGAGCAAAATGGTTCACTGATAATCCTTCCCTACAGCGACATCTGTTAAGTTACTCGTTCACTCAGTGGTCTTACGATTCCATGTCTGAGCAGACCTTCATTCTGATCACACATTTCTGAATGTCAATCCAGATTAGATTTGATCATTTTATAGAGATACTGAGCTCAGTCTGAGCGTGTGCCAAAGCCGACAGCAGCCAGATGGAAACTCACAGTGACTCAGCAAGCGTTGAGGGACAATATCAGACCGCAGGGCCTTGTGGGAATTCTGATGGATGAACAGGCAAAAGCTAATACTATTTGCTGAGGTCCTGTAGGTCTGACACGTGTGTTTAAAGCGCACTGAATGGCCCATTAGAGGAATGATGCTACAGCTCAGTCTGCTAGCATTAAAGGGCGGCTGGTGGGTTTTAAAATAAAGAGGCATACAAAATGTAAGAGGTCGAATCCCCTCCCAAGGATTTTTTTTTGACTGCTTTAAAATTGCTTTTTTGGTCACTTTAGATAGAAAATTTACAGAGAACTACACATACAGCAAGACAATACAAAAATAATCTAACGCACCTAGTCCTAGCCTATCACTTGATAGTGCATTTATTTGATATAAAATACAGTAGAAAAAATCATTTTGAAATATTGTGAAATATCATTACAATTTACACATTAAAACATGCGTTTACTGTCAAAAGTGACGTTGAAGACATACATAATGTTACAAAAGATTTCTTTTTCAAATAAATGCTGTTTATTGAACTTTATATTCATCTAAGAATCCTGAAAAAAAGTTGATAATTTTTAAGTTGATTAAAAAAACTGTAAGCAGCAAAACTTTAAAAAATAATAATAATAATAAGAACCATTAATTATAATTGAGCACCAATAATAATTTATGATAACTAAGCAGCAAATCATCGTATTAGAATGATTTCTGAAGGATCATGTGACACTGAATATACTTTACTATATATTCACATAGAAAACAGCTGTTTAAAATTGTAATCACATTTCACTATTTTTACTGTATTTTTGATCAAATAAATGCAGCCTTGTCAAGCAGAAGAGACTTCTTTCAAAAACATTACAATCCTTATTTATTTCAAACTTTTGTAGCCTATGTATGTGCATAAAGGCTCATGCAAAGCTATTTTTGGATGCAAACCCCTGTCCCATTCCAGTCACGAATGGTACCATCTGGCATTAAATGAGCAGCATATGGTTCCAGATGCACTGTGGGATAGCTAATTAATATTGGCTGGTGTGGTGCATTTGAATTCAGGCTCAGGTTCAGTTGGAGAAATAATATCATGTTTTTTGTGTCTGAATCCACAGATGCACAGCCCGTCCTGGATGCATCATCAGTCGTACCTCATGCAGCCCGCAGTGAGTGTCACGTATGCTTTACTGTCGCTTTACATGCATCTTCTCTGGGTCTATAACATCTCTCTCTCTGCGCGTAGGGGACCGTTCTGACTCAAGCTATGGATCACCCGATGTCCATTCAGCCCACGTCTATGATGGGACCCCTGACCCAGCAGCTGGGTCACCTGTCTCTCGGCAGCGCCGGCACGGTGCGCTCTTTCACCTTTAATAGATCCTCAACAGGAGTTTGTCTTTAGGGGCTTTCGCACCGGAGGATCCTTTTCATAGTTCCTAGAACTATTGGCGGAAGTTCCCGGATTTTGGCGCGTTTGTTTTCGCACCGCAGGAACTAACGATTTAGGGGAACGATTTTAGTTCTAGAAATGCTTTTTGGAGGAACTAAATTAGCTCCTTCTTCAGAGTCGGGTCTAACCCAGCACTATAGGAACTACCAGTGACGTTAGTGTTCGCTGATTGGCCGAACACACGCGAAACACCAGCATTTTTTAAAAAGCAGTGCAAACACACAGATTATAGCAGCCTATATATTAACTCCAGAAACTAACTCTACGAAAACAGTGATAGATGGACCTCTTAACCTTTACACTGAGGAGAAAATCCAACGCAACTTTGAGGGGACCAAGAGAAACATGATTATGTATTTCTGCTCAGCAAGGGGAATATTGGACATCAACCACACGGCATACACTCTATCTAATAACAGATCAGACAGAACTATTAAACTGATCGTAAACTAATGAACACGGAGAATGCGAGCGCTGTGAGCTCAGGTTCTTGCGTTCTCAGCGCCGTCAAAATTCAGTCACATCAAAAAGTCACAAAAACAAGTGCGACGAATGCAACCAGGAAAATGTTCCTATGGGAACCATTATTTCTCAGGGAAACACACTGCTGGCTAGTTCCTAAAACTGAGTTACTGGAACTACCTAGGAATGAAAGCCCCTTTTGTTTTAGAATCTAATTAAGCTTTTTGGGATGTTCCCTTTCATGTAGTGTGTAATAGAGCTGTTTGTGACTGTAAAAGATCTGCAAAGTTTCACAGATCAAAGTGCAGATAAATTGAGTTTTTATCTCCTGAAAGAAAGAAGTGATTCTGAACTGAAACGAGTCGTCAGTAATTCCAGTCTAACTTCCTGCTGAATCTGCGTCGGTTTGTAACAAATTTGCATAATGTCAGTCTATGTTCCTCATTGGCTGCCGTGAATAACGTCTTTGACCCTCAAACACTGTAGTTTATCTGAGACTGGAAGAGTTTGGTTCGTGTTGTTCATGTGGAAAAGACGCTGTTTTCTGCTGACAAAGCAAATCCACTTTGATGAGATTGAAACTGTAAAACCCACGCCATCGTTACTGTTCGCTGAGGAAGATCCAGAGCTGAAACTCAGATATGATAAAGAGCATTTGGTTTCTGACATGGTCAACCAATCACAACAGACTAGGGTCATCTGACCAATCAGAGCAGAGCAGCTCTCAGAGAGGCGGGGTTCGAAGAGACGAATCCTTGATCGAACCGTTTCAGACACAGAGAGAAAAGAGCTGATGCTGCAAAGGATATTATGAGGAAATTAAGTATTTTTTTGAGCTCACATGCATGTAAACGTGTTGTAGGAGACTCCAAAACAACATTAGGAACCTTTAAAATGGCATAATAGGGTCACTTTAAAATGCAATGAAAAGTTTTTAACCGTTGATTTTATTTATGTTGTCTACAGTATATTCCCAACACAGCTATGCAAGGAACGTACATCCCTCAGTACACCCAAGTGCCTTCCTCTAGTGTTACATTAGAGGTACGACAACCGCTCATCATCACACAATGCTTTACATGATGAACTGGTTCATTACTTACATTTGATTTATTCTTATTCTGTGTGATGTAGGAAAACAGTGGACAACAGCAGCAGGTTTCCATGGAGACGCCTTCGGAACACACTAATTATTCCTATCAGCACAGCAAATGAAGCTACGGTAATACAGCACATAAAAGATGGGAAACATTCAGTGCTGTCTATCAAATTGCCGGTTTGCCACTGCGGCTTATATTTTTATGTTGGCTTGATAAAACCTTCAAACATGAACTCTTATAGAGTATTTAACTATATTTTATCACTAGCAAAGCTTAGCAACTAGCCTAGGACATGCCAACACCATGGTAAATCATGCTAGCAATGTGCTAATGCATGTTAGAAACATGTTACCAATGTGTCAAATCATCCAGGCAACATGTTAAAACATGCTAGCAATGTGTAAAAAAATGCTAGCAATGTGATAGCAGTGTGTTAAAGCATGTTAGCAACACATTAAGACATGTTAGGAATGTCCTGATTAATGCTAGAAACATGCTAGCAACACGTTAAAACATTCTAGCAATGTGTTAAATAATGTTAGAAACACACTATCAGTGTGCTGAATCATGTGGGAAGCATGTTAAAACATTCTAGCAATGTGCTAATTCATGTTAGAAATATTCCAAAACCATGATAAATCATACTAGCAACATGTTAACAGTGTGCTACTACGTTATGCTATCTATGTGCCAAATCATGTTAACAATGTTAAAACATGACAGCAAAACACTTTTTAACATGTTATCTTGTTAATTTATGATAGCAATGTGCTAAAACATGCTAGCAATGTGCTTATTCATGATAAAAATGATAACCTTGTGATACATCATTTTAGCAACATGTTAAAACATTTTAGCAATGTGCTAATTCATCCTAGAAACATACTAACAACATGTTAGAAATGTTAGCAACATACTAGCATTGTGTTAAATGTTAGCAACATACTTGTAATGTGTTGGAACATGCTAGCTAATTGGTAAAACATGTTAGAAATATGCTAAAAACATGCTAAAACATAACCATGTGTTAAAACATGTTATAAACATGTTAGCAATGAGTTAATAGAAAATTGGCAAATCTGAATTACGGTTTTTACAAGGCACTACATATAATCTCTCTGTCACTCTCCCTCCCTCTCTCTCTCTCTCTCTCTCTCTCTCTCTCTCTCTCTCTCTCTCTCTCTCTCTCTCTCTCTCTCTCTCCGCAGGTGCTCTACTGTTCTGTGGACAATGGAAATCTCTCTGTGAGATTTGCAGATTTCCACAGATGAAGAGTAGCAGAGGGGATACGGATGACAAAAGGAGCTTGTATCTTTTGTAGAACAGAGTCTGAGAAGGACGTCACTCATCTTTTGTTCAACTCCTCTCTCTTCAGGTGTCACTCGGCCAACAGTGGGAGACTGTGCAAAAGAGCTATCCATTCATCTATTTTGATAACAAAACCGAAAAAGCATAAAAAACAAAGATAATTTAGAAAAGGCTAAGGAAAACACAATGTGTTCTTCTTTGCACGTAATGGCAAATTCTTATTTTTAAGAACTAATTCTTTAATATGGGAGGATGAGAAAAGAGAAAGTAAAAACATGTCTTTTATGTTTTTTTTGTAAAATATGCAACCTTTTATTTTTTAGACTTGTTCCTTTTTTTCTTCCGTCAGCAGCAGTAAGATATTTTTGTAAAGATTTAGATGCAAACAGTGCATTTTTTGTCCTATTTTTGAGTTTGCTATGTGATGTTCTGCTGAAGAAACCATTTAAAGCCACTTCTTCATGTCGTACCATTTTTAAGAATCTATAAAGAAATAGTGATAAAATCACTCTAATTCGATCATCACTTCTCCGAAAGCATCAGACAATCATTAAAGGGATAGTTCACCCAAAAATGTAAATTCTGTCAGTATTTACTCTCCCTCATGTTGTTCAACCCCGTAAGACCTTCGTTCATCTTCGGAACACGAATTAAGATATTTTTGATGAAATCTGAGAGCTGGATCACTCCTCCATAGGCTTCTAAGGGATTGAACTTGGCAGCCCCGAAAAGTTATTAAAGACATCATTAAAATAGTAGTTAAAGTAACTACAGTGTCTCAATCTTAAGTTTATCAAGCGACGAGAATACTTTTTGTGCGCAAAAACCAACAAAAATAACGACTTTATTTCAACTATTAATTTCCTTCTCTGTGGGCCTCGAGTCAGTACACTAGTGTAACAGCGTAGCCCTTCTGTTTTTGTAGTACACACGCATCACACACATGACCAGCGTCGGCCAATAGTGAGCCTACGTGTGACGTAGCTCTACGCTGTTACACTAGTGTACTGACTCGAGGCCCACAGAGAAGGAAATGAATAGTTGAAATAAAGTCGTTATTTTTGTTGGTTTTTGCGCACAAAAAGTATTCTCGTCGTTCGATAAACTTAAGATTGAGCCACTGTAGTCACTTGGACTATTTTAACGGTGTCTTTAATAACTTTTCGGGGCCGGCAAGTTCAATCCCTTAAAAGCCTATGGAGGAGTGATCCAGCTCTCAGATTTCATCAAAAATATCTTAATTCCTGTTCCGAAGATAAACGAAGGTCTTACGCGGTTGAACAACATGAGGGAGAGTAAATACTGACAGAATTTTCATTTTTGGGTGAACTATCCCTTTAAATTATTATTTATTGAAATAATTATCTTTTTTGGTACATACCAGGGCAATACAGATTTGTCTTTCAAGTTCATATGAACTATTAGATGCAGAAATAGATAGAATATCTGATATTGTGAGATTATCCGGTTATTTTTCAATGCGCTTCAAGCTTTTTTAAACATAGTAATTGACATGAACCAGATTTTTGTAGAAATGTGTTTTATGAGGGGCATTTTAAATCTAATGATTACCTGTGAAACAGTTTGTGCCTAACGTTAGCCTACAGTGTTCAGAATCAAGTCATTTTTATTTAAAAAAAAGTATAATTAATCATTTTAGAGTTAAACTTCTGTCTCCTCCCTTCATACTTTAGCTAAAATGCAATTTTTTGGTGTATGTATTGCCACCAAATATTTCAGGTTTCCAAAAGCGTTGGAAATATGAATTGTAATGTACATAGTGTTTCATAAATATATTTCATTGGCTTACAGTACGAAGGTCTAGAGAAAGTGACATTAAGTGGTTTGTTAGAATCAAAAATATTTCATAAAAGTGATGATAACATATTGACTTGATGAAGCTTCTCAATACAGGACTGCCATAAATCAGCAATCTTTCTTCATGCTGTAATAAAGCATAAAGCAGATATGTAATCAAACTCACCTGTCATTTTGGTAGACTTGAAGGAAAGATTTGCCATTATTTTGTTTTACTGGTATGAATCAATTAAACACATGCAGTGGGGCAAAATAACAATGACAGGGGATGAAAATCAAGTCATTTGTCTTTATCTGGCCTGTAAGGTTCATTGTTATGCAGTTTTATTCAGTATTTTTGTCTCGTTTTCAAGTCACAATACCTAAACATACTAAAAGGAGACTCCGTCATGAATTATATATATATATATATATATATATATATATATATATATATATATATATATATATGCTGCGCTGGCCGATATGGCAGACATTTTGGACTTGTTTAGTGATGGGCGAAACACGGCTTTGTGAAGATTCAAAACCTTTGTGAATCATTTGTTTCGGACCAGTGATTCGGAACGCGTATCAAGCTGCCGAAGCATTGTGATTTCAGTAAACAAGGCTTCGTTACATCACAACTGTCTAGAAATGTTTCTAAATTTCCATGGTTCGACTTCGACATTTCAAAATGAGAATTGTAGTTAAAAGTCACTTATTGGCCTGATTATCTAAGTTCTTAAACAAATTTAATATAATAGCACATATTATAAAGGCACTTCATATTTAATGGTGTTCGATTCATAGATGCCACCTACGTCACTACCAAATAGAAGCCGCCATATTTATATTTATACTTTATAAAGATGGCGGCGCAAAGCTACAGTGACATCATGTGACCCGAACAAATATTTTGTTAATTGCATTTAATAGATTATACTTTAAATAAAACATTTGCTTTTGGTTTCTAAAAGTTTTGATGCATGTTTTGGCTGAGTTCTCGCTGTATTTTCACTGTTCTGAACAGCAGGGGTCACCAGTGTGTGGCGTTTCGAGCGATTCAAACCAGTGAATCATTTTGTGAATCAGTTGGTTCAAAGTTTAGAAAAGCTTTGTTTCTCCCATCACTAGTCATGTGATCTAAAATTGTTGGCCTAATTGAGTCATCCTACTTGATGTATAAGAAAAACAGTGTAATTTTTTTCCGAAAGTAATATTAATTGTTTTAGTCGTCCTTTTTTGCATTATTGTGTGTATTTGATTGTTTTAGGTGCAATAAGCTGTAAAAAAGAGCTCAGTTTATTACTGAGAGGCGGCTTTATGTGCTGCACTTTGGGTGTGATCTCAAAACCTGCGGGAACGAGTCAAATTATGCGCAATCCCACGCTGAAATTCAAGCCCTGTAACACCAACAATATTCATCCGGAGCAAATGAAACGAGTGAGTGAGGAGAGGCGGGTTTGTGTGTCACTCGCTGTAGGAGAGAGAGAGAGAGAGAGAGAGAGATCTATTCTGCGGAAAATGAGTATTCAGTAACACTACATTGCACTCAGTTTATTATTTCAGATGCCTTTTTAAAAGTCTAGTACTGAATAAATGTATATATTTAGTATAAAATTCAACCCGCTAAAGTGGCAAGTAGTGCTCTGCTGAAATACACACGCATTCGGAGAGTTGGCGGATGTTAATGTCAAGCCCTGATTATAACACTATTGGTCAGAAAAATACACAAGGTTCCAGATATATTCTCTTGTACACGTTTGCCTCAGTTTCTCGGCTGTTTATCTCTTCAGTGAACACAAGACCACAGCGCTGATGAATGAGCGTGTGTTGTGTGGTTATGGATGCAGTGTGTGGCTTCATCAGGTCGAGTGTTATCATGGCTTTGGTAGTTTGTAGAATGCCTTTTGCTATGGTGCTGGGATTAAACATGAACAGCAGGAACAACTAGGATTAGGATGAAGAAGGACAGAAGCGGTTCTTCAGTGCTTTCTTCCTTCATGCTGCTGTTTTTATCGTCCGACTGAGATTCGCTGTAGTGTTCGGTCTTTAGATGATGAGGATTCCTCCGCTTGTGTGTGTGTGTGTGTTGCTGTTCCTTTCTAAATCCCTGATTCATAGGATTTTTTGGGAATTTGTTTGTGTGCAAATGAAGAACATTTTCTTGAGTTTCTTTCATGTTCTTCGTGTCTTTCTCTGTGCAGTTTGTTGTTGTACTTGAAATTTACTGTCCTGGTCAATCATGATGCACTTCTAAAAGAGTTTGAATATCCGAAATGAAAGCTTTGATGTCATTGATAATCTAAAAAGAGTGTATATTTACTCATGGTTCCACATGAGTTGTTTTTGTACCTTGTACCTTTTTTGTGTGGCTCTTCTATAGGATATAAACACAAGGGCTTCTATCACACTGAAGGGCTCATGATGCAGCTGTTACTTCTTCTCTTGGTGCTTTTACATGTCATGAATGTAAAGCCATGACCTTGAGCTGAAAACTGTTCAATGGTTTTCATAAAGAGACTCTTTTACATAAAAATATCTTGTAGCTACTAGGATAGGTTGAAATTATATTCAAAGAACGTTGTGTTACTGAAATGGATCTATACCTCTTTTACCGTTTACTGAGATTCACACGTTTGGCAGTGACTGAAATCTTCATGCCATCCAAAGAATTGATTCATTCCTGCAACCAAAGATATCAATGCCACCAAGATTCAACATGGCTTTACAGTTAAAAAACAGTCGTTTCTTACTGAAAAATATGATATGAATGATCATGGAGATGATGAGATTTGAAATAGCATGAGTTAGTTGGTTATGGCAATGATCAAGTGTTTTTCCCCTTCTATTTCTTTGACTTCTCATCCTTTCCCACTTTGTCAATGTGATTTTATTGGTGATGTTTTAAGTTTTGACAACGCTATGTCTAAAGATATTTCTCAAATGATACCATGCACCTCATGAAGGAACACAGGATTTTTTTCTGGTTATTAAGCTTGCTAAATCATATCATCCATTACAAATACAAAACATGAAACACGGTTTTGAAACTTTGAAATGATAACAAATCAGATTCATTGCATATCTTAACTGTTATATCTTTCTCAGCAACTGGGATGATACGGAATCAGTTCAATTTGCATGATTTCATCGATTTCCAATGAATAGCTGCTAATATTTTGAACAGCTCATTTCATAGTTTCAAAATGTATTGCTGCTAACATGGGGTGTTCAAGCTGTTCACCAGACAGAGCCATAAACAACAGAAGCATCAGCCGGTATCACTAGTGGAGTTCAGAGGTCAGAGTTTGGGTTTAGTTGTATTGGGTCGGTAGATGTCTAGATCCACAGAAACAGCTCGTCATATAGCCATGCGCTATGGTTGAGTTGTGATTATTGAACAAATGGCTTGTCTCTTGAACAGCTTTTTTTAAACATAATCTTTATTTATACAGTCACACATTTTGTACAGATAGCTGAAGAAACAGTTTGATGGTTTGTCTGCATGTAAACCAGAGTTTCTAGCCGGTAAATTGTCTTCCTGTGCCACGGTTTCTGATATTCTGTTACTGTTTTTTTGTTTTGACAAAAAAAAAAGCATCTTCTGTTTGTTTTTACTTTTTTTAAAAGCTGATCTCCTGGATTTCTTTTTTTAATAAAATCTTGTTTGTATTTCGTTGGTTGTTTTTTTTTTTAATTCATTCACAGCATTTTCACCTACTGTAATAACATCAAAACATCAGCTTCAGTTTTTTTTAGGTTGATTTTTTTTATAAATTGTGAGGAATCATATGCTCTTTTCATTTTCATTGAACTTTATAATTATGTATTTATAATTACGTTACCACCATCTAAATTCGACTACATATAGACTAGTGCTGTCAAATCAATTAATCGCACCTAACGTACGTTTTTTTTTTATTGTGTGTGTGTGTGTGTGTGTGTGTGTGTGTGTGTGTGTGTGTGTGTGTGTGTGTGTGTGTGTGTGTGTGTGTAGACGTACATATATACACTATATTGCCAAAGGTATTGGGACACCCCTCCAAATCATTGAATTCTGGTGTTGAGATCACTTCCATGGCCACAGTTGTATAACTCAAGCTCCTAGGCATGAAGACACTTCTACAAACATGTGTGAAAGAACAGGTCGCTCTCAGGAGCTCAGTGAATTCAAGCTTGGTGCCGTGATAGGTTGCCATCTGTGGAACAAGTCCATTCGTGAAATTTCCTCACTACTAAATATTCCAGTTAACTGCTAGTGGTATTCTAACAAAGTGGAAGCAATTGGGAACAACAGCAACTCAGCCACGAAGTTGAAGGGCATGTAAAATCCCAGAGCGGAGTCAGCGCATGCTGAGGAACACTTTCTGCAGAGTCAATATCTACAGACCTCCAAACTTCGTGTGGCCTTCAGATTAGCTCAAGAACAGTGCGTAGAGCTTCATGGAATGGGTTTCCATGTCCGAGCAGCTGCAGCCAAGCCTTACATCACCGAGTGCAATGCAAAGCAGTGGTGTAAAGCCCGCGCCACTGGACTCTAGAGCAGTGAGACGTGTTCTCTGCAGTGACCAATCACGCTTCTCTGTCTGGCAATCCGATGGACGAGTCTGGGTTTGACGGTTGCCTGGAGAACGGTATTTGCCAAGTGTGAAGTTTGCTGGAGGGGGGATTATGGTGTGGGGTTGTTTTTCAGGGCTTGGGCTTGGCCCCTTACTTCCAGTGAAAGGAACTCTTAATGCTTCAGCATACCAACACATTTTGGACAATTTCATGCTCCCAACTTTGTGGGAACAGTTTGGGGATTTTCCTGTTCCAGCATGACTGCGCACCAGTGCACAAAGCAGGTCCATAAAGACATGGATGAGCGAGTTTGGTGTGGAGGATCTTGACTGCCCCGCACAGGGTCCTGGCCTCGACCCGACAGAACAGCTTTGGGATGAATAGAGCGGAGACTGCGAGCCAACATCAGTGCCTGACTGTGTGTTCGTTCTTCTTCTTTTCTCTGTTCTTTCTAGTTTTCTCATACTCGTTAGTAAATTGGCAAGTTGCCTTATGTTGCTAAGTATTAACAGCTCTAATCAAGAAACGTATGTTAGTATTAGGTCAAAAATAAATCATTGTACATCATGCCTCCCTGATGCCACAGTTTAATATCTACTTATCAATTACATTCATAGACAAAAATACAAAGTGCTTATTGAAGACAGGTTGGTCATATGCAAGCAGAAGTGCTGCAGTACATTATGGGTATCCAGAATTGATGAACTGTCAAATACAGAACAACATATATGTGAAAGTTACAGAAATACATTGCATTATGAAAAATTACATGCAATACACAATGACAAAGAGTGATCATTCAAAATTGTATGACATTTTCAAATTATATTTAGTCATTGCTTGTTTTTCACTGTTTGTTGACACGCAACATTCATACAAAAAACTGATGAAACAGTATTAAATAATAGAGCTTAATATAAACTCTTCATTTGAGCTTTCTGAACCAGCTGAGTGAAACCAGTTATGAACACACAGACTAACATCATCTGGCATAAGCAAAAGGCTTTTTTCTTCATTTTTGTGGCCAAAATACAAACCCACATGTGATGCACATTTTTAATCTTAATTTGTGTTATTAATTTAAATGTTATCCAAATTAAACAGTCTCAGTCATATTAAATGTTTTAGATTTTGACCTTTGAATAAATTAACACACAAAGCACATATTTACATTACCTGAGAAAACACTTTTACAGTGTTGATTTTCCTTAAACCTAATGAAACATAAAAGGCCACATACACTGGGTTTGCAGAACAGTTTGGAACATTAATATTGTATGTGATGCAGAATATTACTACACAAGTGTGGCTCATTCTCGACCATTCCCAAACAACTGCAGCAGGAACGTGAACAAGTACACGACATCCAGGTAGAGACTCAGAGTGGCGAAGATGTATTCTTCAGGACTCATGGCGTATTGCTTGTTCCCCATCAGCAGCTGCAAATCAAAGGCTAGAAACTGAGACAGGAGAGACAGAGACTCAGGTCAGTCCACATTATATCACCTTAATCCTCATTATTTAAAACCATAATCCTTTATTGACTAATCTGCTTCTCACCATGGTGAACACCACAGCTCCTATGCTGGCATAGACCGCATGTAACCAGGGGACCTTTAAAAAGAGAAACAGTTAGAAGGCCACTAGAATCTAATCTAGGACAGATAATGGTTTTGTACAGATTGGGACTGGTATTATTAGCCAGAATCTAAAAATACAGTCCAACTTTTAAATTTAATTCATTTGGTTACACGTTTTTTTAAATTACTGAATTAAAATTCTCTCTCTTCTCCGTAATATAGTCACTTAGACGTGCACTCATGTATGGGAACCAGTGTTGAGCATAACGCATTACAAGGAACATGAGTTAACGAGGAAAGTAATGCATTACTTTTAATTTTGCAACAAAATATTTTTTTTTCTAATTTTAGGTACATTTTTTAAATAAGTAATGCAAGTTACTTTGTTTTCCCTTGTATTGACTGACAGCTCTCCTGTCTGAGTTTTGTTGAGTGAACTCGTAAGTAAATAATCGAGAGTAAGTGCAGAGGCATTGTGTGTGAACATGAAGGCTATTGTAGATCTACACTAAATGTGAGCATTTACTCGTCTCACTTGAACAGAAAAAATATTCTTCAAAATGAATAAAAACAGAGAAAGGCAAACTCAGAATATTATGTGAACCTCCTATAATTAAATATGTTAAATTACACAGATATACTTTATGTATGTAATCTCACTTTATTGACCAATGTCTTTGCTGCTGAACTTTGATGAATCAATTAGGGGGAAAAAAGATTAAGTTAAACATCATATTTGTGTTTAATTTTTCTTTGTTTTTATTGCTGAAGTAAGTTCTGTATCACAGAATGACATCACCGCTGAAAGGTTTGTCTGAGTGGCGCCCTCTACTGTACAGGCATTTCCTTCAGCCTGAGAATTATTCATTCCACTTTTGGGGCCCTATTTTAAGGATCTAAGCACATGGTCTAAAGCGCACGGCGTAAGAGCATTTAGTACGTGTCCGAATCCATTTTTTCCAGTTTAACGACGGGAAAAATGGTCGGCGCTCCCGGCGCATAGTCTAAAAGGGTTGTCTCTATTCTCTTAATGAGTAATGGGTGTGTTTTGGGCGTAACGTGAAATAAACCAATCAGAGTCTCTTCTCCCATTCCCTTTAAAAGACAGTCGTGCTTACGCCATGGCGGATTCGCTATTTACAATACATGAAGGAATTTGCAAGCAGAAAAACTGAATGCTTCACTACCATGCAGACCATCTACAGGACAAAGTGTACGCGCGTTGTGGACCCGCCTATAGGGCACATTACTAATGCGCTCTTTAAATAACAAAAAATATTGCGCAGTTTATTTCAGTTCCTCAAAGTAACAATGCGCCTGAACACACTCGTTTTCAGACCAGCAGCCCATAGGCGCAAATGCATTTGCTATTTAAACAACGTGGCGCAGGACGCGAAAATGATAACAAATAAATGATATATTTGTTAACTAAGTTACCTAATTAGTTACTTTTTTAGGGAGTCACGCAATATTATAATGCATTGCATTTAAATGTAACTTTCCCCAACACTGGTCCTGAACTCTATTTATTCAATACAGTGGGAAGCTCAGTGAGGTTTTACTATAGTTTACTTTTACTTTCTGATACTTACATAGCCAAAGGGAACCACGCATCCCATGACAATAGCACAGAAAAACATGACCATACACAAAATGAAGAGAAGACCTTGGTATGAGGTGATGTCAATCTATAGAGACAAAACATTATATTATTGTATTTTGGATGTATAAACTATTGTAATTTAAAGCAATATTGCTTTATAAAAGCAATATGATAAAATACACCAATGTTCACTAAAAATGTAAATTTAGTAATATTAATGATCAGAATAATTCTTTCATCAGTTGCTCACCTTGCTCTGAAAGCTGAAGATGGTGACGCACAGAAACACGGTGGCAGTGATGCCAATGCACAGCATCACAGACTTGGTGTTGTAGAAACTGTAGGAAAAATGACCGTTATGGTCAGTAGATATTAAACATATCATGTGGAATTTAGAAAAACAAGTTTGCAAACATGCAAACACGTAACAGATATGTCATTACCTGGAGATAAAACCCAACATGGAAGCCATGCTCAGAGTCTTTGTTTGCACAAGGTTCACAAAAGCATGCAAAATAAATGACAGCGGAAAAAAGGAGGAAGAAAACAGTCAAAGGGCATTTAATTATAGTAATGCAGTGAAATGCAAACATTTTAAGTATGGCTCTAAAATGATTTTTGGGCTACTGTAGACATTGGTTATTAAGACAAAAGGCAAACCTGTACTTTACACTCTTAAAAATAAAGGTTCCAAGAGGAAGTTTTGGGAGTGATGCTGAAGAAGAACCATTGGCTCCTCAAAGAACATTCCAGCGCTCACTTCTTAAAAGAATGTTTCCTTTTTCTCAGTGTGAAGAACATTTGAATAATCTAAAGAACGTTGGTGCATTTGAAAGGTTCTCCATGGATGTTAAAGTTTCTTCATGAAACCATTGATGCCAATAAAGAACTTTTATTTTGAAGAGTGTACTTGAGGTGAGGGTCTGTTTTATTTTAGCATGTAAGTATTTCATTATAATAAAGTCAAAGTTGATGACATTTTGAATGTGTCTTTAAACAGATACTCACAAAGATTGTAAGCAGAATAAAATTCCATGGAAACTTCCTCCTATAATACAGAAACGATACGATTATTTTACGATGTGTTTTCCTGCTTATTTCTCATAGAATAAGTGTATCACCACAACTGACCTCAAATCACCACAGCAAACCAATGTGATATATGTGACGAGAAACAGAAGACTGCGAAACACAAACATAATGGTTAAGTTAAAGATCATGGGATTTAATACCTAAATGAGGAACATTTTAAAGCATTTATGGCCATATTTTTAAATAACTGATATTACGTACTTGGACATGGAGTATAAAATCGGATGTGTTTGAATGTACATCCTCACCGGAGCACTGAGGAAAACAGAGGAAAACAGGTTAGGAGTGTCAAAAATCAATACTTAATATAGTACGCTTACACTTAACTCATATAACACACTGTTCGGTTCGATTTTTTTTTTTCTTGTTTGAAGTCTTGTTTGCTCACCAAGTCAAAACACTAAACTCAGTAATATTGTGAAATATTATTGCAGTTTAAAATAACTGTGCTCTATGTGAATGTATGTTAAAATGTGATCAAAGCTGCATTGTCTAAAAAAGTGGGCGTATTTAGTCCTAAGTATAGTACTGGAATAGCACACTTACAAGTATACTCCTTGTACATTGATATTATAATTACTACATAAGGTATACTTAAAAATATACTTGAACTTTACTTGAGTATACTTAATAAAATGAACTTGAAGTATACTTATTTTTTGTAAGGATTATCAATGTTGACAAGAGTTGTGCTGCTTCATATTTTTGTTTGTAATCTTTTGTTCAATCTTTTGAAAAGTGTAATGTGTCCTTGCTGACTAAAAGTATGAATTTCTTTCCAGTAATAATAATCTATCTTTGAACAGTATGCAGTATTTGGACTCACTGGAACGTGAAGAGAGCGATGACAGCGACTGTTGAGAAGAGCTGCAGCATCAGAATGGAATAAACCTGACAGAAATGACAAGACACATGTTTATTACAAGCATTTTGATTTGATAATCCTCAATACATATTTAAGTTTAATATTTAAATCGTCACCTTTCGTATAAAGATTCGTCTAATAAACTTGTCATCCCAGGAAAAAGTTCCTTCACCGTAGTAGTAACCAGGACATCCTGCAAAAGGGAAAATAAATGAATAAATATGACCAGAAATATATATTTGACAATATTTGTGAGAATGCTATGATTAGTACCCGCGTTGGCCTCGTCGTAGCTTGGCGGCATGTTTCCTTCCACAGTCTGGACCGTTGGGGAAATCTGGGAAAACAAACAGATTTGGAAAATATTGAAGGCATGTAATATAGAGGCCAATATCATTGATAATAATTATTTAACTCACTTTGACACTTTGGTTATAAAATACTCTGAGTAAACTTTAATCTTTGATTAGATTATTGTTTATGGATACGAGTCTAGAGATTACCTGACCTGTGCAAATGAAACCATGAAATACAGGACATATTGTCTTATGAAAAAGAACATTTAGATTGTGTGTATGAATGCAATATATAATACAGTGGGTTTAATTTTAAAATTCTTTAGTAGAATAAAACTGTTCATTTTTTTATGTCTCTGTAAAGACAGAAGCTTGATCTATAAATAGTGGTATTAATCTCCTTATGGAAATATTCCAGTAACGCACGCAGTGTTTTCTGAGGAACTACACACACTTCTGAAATCACATCCAATTCAGTTGATCAGTTTTAATGCCATTCAGTCAATTACATTTGAAACCATTATTTTATATGTTACTTTATTATATATATATTTTTTATTATATTGATATCATTACTTATAGATTAATTCAGCTTCACTTTATTTTCACAGTTTCCAGGCTTCACAGAAAGTCTTCTGATTTGTATTCTATTCTATTGTTATGTTATGATCTATTCTATTTTTGTTATGTTTTGTTATGTTACCTTATCTTATGTTGTTGTGTTCTATTCTATTCTATTCAATTGTTCTGATTTGTTCTATACTATTATTTTCCATTTTTCTGTTTTGTTCTGGTCTATTCTATTCTATTCTATTCCCCCTTCCATGTAAAGTGCTTTGAGTACCCAGAAAAGCGCTATATAAATGTAATGAATTATTAATATTATTATTCTATTCGATTCTATTCTATTCTATAGAAACTGATAAAACAATAGCTTACCTTTTTCTGTGTCATTGTCTGTGATGTTTTCCACCGATGTGAGGATACGCTGTGGTTCTCAGAGGAAAGCGGAGAGTTTCAGTCGGTCAGTGTGTGTGTGTGTGTGTGTGTGGAGATTTATAGTAGACTATCTATCCAGGCTAATCCCTCCAGCAGGGCTTTAGTTCATTCCAGCAACGTCTCAGCACTGGACGGCCTGATGGGATCGAGTGGGAATACACAAGCTTCATAACAGATCTTGGGCTTTCCTTGGACTTGTGATGCAACAGTTGTGCTATATTTAGAGTTATATAGCATGTTATGTATGTAGGACAAACCTGAAAGGAGAAATATAAATGATACATAAGTACATGTGATGATGACATATTATTCGAGTAGAAAATGTTGGAAAGGTGTGGGTTTGTCATGTCTTGTATTAGAAATATCTAAAAATTCAAGATACATTTAAATGTATCATTTAAGCTACTTAAAAGATACATTTAGGCTACTTGAGAAGCAAAATGTGTTGATATTGTGGTTTTCTGAAAAGAAAAGAAAAGAAACGAAAAGAAAAGAAAAGAAGTGAGTTTATTCTTAGAATAAGATCAAATATCAAGTTTGATCAAAAACAAGTTTATTTTTCTGACTCAATTGGCAGATATTAGTCCTTGTTTTAAGCATGAACTAACTGCAGTTTGATTCATTTTTCAGTAAAGAAAACTTAATATCTGAAGTCATTTTGCTTCTCAAGTAAATGTATCTTAATTGATTTAAGAATGTTTAGATATATTCGTACTGGAAAACATAAAATACCCTAACAATATTAAACAGAGGAAAATATCAATAAAAGAAAAGTAAAAAAATACTAACTTTTTTCATTCAAAATGTTAATATTTGCTGATAAAAATAAGTTAGAAATATGAAAAAGTTAATAATGCACACAGTACAGCTGGTGTCAGTAATTCCCTGTTCATTTCATTGTTCACAAATATTCAAAAGGAACACAAAAGGCTTATGGAACGGGCCATGTTTTTTAATATATTAAAAATGATAAATACAGGTATAGTGCTGTAGCATGATTGTACATCAAGAGACAGTAATTTATTTCCATGATAGTTTAATAGAAGAGGCCGGACAGCTTGTCATGAGGGATATGCACAATATGTGGGGCAAGTTGTCACAGCAAATAAAAGCATTTACGTTCGTAGACGTGTAATTTACATTCATAAAGTCTGTTCATAAACATTTAGCTGTTTCATTAAATGTTTTGAGATTCATATTGTTGATATGCTGCTTAAAAGCAAGTATAGGCAATAGCTATATCAATATGAGCATATGTGAGCATAAACACATCAACAATGTTATATGTTCTGTTATACAATAGTATTATTAGTAAGGAAGATTTAGTCTGTCAGGTTGTTGTTGGCCATGAGACTCATCTTTTGAAACGGTGACTTCATGCTTTAGTAAGCTGCTTCTGTAACGACTGCCAGTGTGTTAAGAATGTTAAAGGTTTAAGGGTTTATTTCAAGAAGCCTGCTTGTCAGTGGGCCAAACTATAGTAGCCTACGATAGCGGTTTATTTAAATGTGCTGGAGGAAAAGAAAGTTACATTTTATCAGTTCATACATTTCCTGTGATTCAAACCCAAGACCTTGCCGTTGTTTGAGCTACAGAAAGGTATTTTTCAAAGTCATGTCAGAAATATTTATGAAAGTTATGTCCTCTACGCTAACATGCTAGTTTGTCAGTAGAGGGCGCTCTTCAGTTTATTATGGCCTGGTTTCTGTCCAATAGTCATAACTTTTCTTGTAATAACCATGGGTAATAACTTACCAGAGTCCCCATAACATGGTTTTACTAGCGCAGGTTTTTTTACCCTCCATGTGTCGACACATTTCCGGTTGAAACAGGAAGTTGGGGTAGGACATTTTTGTCATGTTTTCCTAAAAAAAAGAAAGACTGTAAATCTGCAAATATGTGCAATAATAATTGTGATATTATATATAATAATAATATTTAATATTTTTGTCGACCTTTAAGATTTAAAATTGTTAACTCATTGATGTCATCTTTTAAATTTTTTCACTTTATTCAGATTTTTAGTCTTAGCCAAACATAAAATAGTTCCAGATGCAATTGATGAATTGTCTATGTTTCATTACTTGCTCAGCTTGCAACCTTTAAGAAACAGTAAAACATATTTTTAGAAATCATATTTAAAGACTTTATTCAAACTAATGTCTTTAATGTTAGCCCATTGTTAGCCAAATGTAGTATGGCACAGTAACCTCAAGAGGGCACACTTACTGTATTTAAATGCCATATCAAACATTATTTGAATGTACAATATTTATTTATTTATTTATTTGTGTATGATCTATTAATACTAACACTTTATTTTCTCTTCTCTATTTATAAAAAAAATGACGTATACTGCGTTAGACTGGGGAGGGTTACAGCACTTACATATTGTCGTCCTATTGTTAGTTTAACTGCTTCTATTGTTGTGCAGGTAAGTGAGGACCCAAAAGCGATTTAACAATAAACAGAGTCTTTAATGTAAACACAGGGAAGTCACGGATCTTCTTCAGATGTGGAAATGGAAAAATAAACAACCCGCAGAGAGGGCGACAAAAGAAACAAAAACTCTTTCTGATAATTACAAAAGAGCCTTTAGTCAAGTCAAGTCAAGTCATCCTCATTTATATAGCGCTTTTAACAATGTAGATTGTTTCAAAGCAGCTTTACAGAGATAAACATATAATTTAAGGTAACAGAGATTGGTTTGGTTTTATAGTGGCTCTTGAAAAAAAATTTTTCCAGCTAAAGTTAGTTTTGACTTTAGCAGCAGAGGGGAATAGCTGGGTTAGCGGCGACAGGCTGCAGGTCTCTCTGGGTAGGCGCGGGTCGTAGAGAAACAGTGGTACCTGATCTCTCGTAGCATCAGATAAACTGGACACAATACAAATTACAAGACGGTTAGCTGAGAACAGGTTGCACTTGCCAGGCGGATTCCAACAGTACAGGACAGGACAAGGGTGAAGCAATCGAGACGGTAGTTTGTTTCTAGCATGAGAAACTCAAACGAGAATCTGACAAAGAAAGAAGCAGGAATGGAGAGGGAAATAGAGACCTAATCAGAGGGGAAAGGGAACAGGTGGGAAGAGGGTGAACGAGGTAGTTAGAGGAGATGAGGAACAGCTGGAGGAGGAGAGAAAGAGAAGGTAAACTAATACGACCAGCAGAGGGAGACAGAGTAAAGAGAAAGAACAGGAACAAGACATAACATGACAAGACATGACAGTAACCCCCCCCCCCCCCCCCAACGAGCGCCCCCTGGCGCTCTCGTGGAGGAAACCTGGCGGCTACGGAGGAAAACATCGATCAGCGAACGGTCCAGCACGTCCTGAGAGGGAACCCAACTCCTCTCCTCAAGACGTACCCCTCCCAATCCACCAGGAACTGATGACCATGGCCCCGAGGACGCATGTCCAAAATCTTACGGACCCTGTAGATAGGGTCGCCTTCGACAAGAATGTGTGGGGGGGGGGGGACGAGCGGGGGCGCGAAGAACGGGTTTAACATAAGAGACATGGAAGACCGGTTGGACGCGACTAAGATATCAAGGGACCAATGAACCACGGGGACAACTTGCGAGAAGTTGTCTTAAGGGGAAGGTTTAGAGTGGAGAGCCATACTCTCTGACCACGACAATATCTAGGACTCTTAGATCTAAACTTGTTAGCGGCTCTCACAGTCTGCACCCTATAACGGCAAAGTGCAGACCTGACCCCCTTCCAGGTGCGCTTACAACGTTGGACAAAAGCCTGAGCGGAGGGGACGCAGGACTCGGCGATCTGAGACGAGAACAGCGGAGGTTGGTACCCGAGGCTACTCTGAAAAGGAGATAGACCGGTCGCAGACGAAAGAAGCGAGTTGTGGGCGTATTCTGCCCAGGGGAGCTGTTCTGACCAAGACGCAGGGTTACGGAAAGAAAGGCTGCGTAAGATGCGACCAACAGTCTGATTGGCCCGTTCGGCTTGACCGTTAGACTGAGGGTGGAAGCCGGACGAGAGACTGACGGAAGCCCCAATCAAACGGCAAAACTCCCTCCAAAATTGAGACGTGAACTGCGGACCCCTGTCTGAAACGATGTCTGACGGAAGGCCATAAATTCGGAAAATATTTTCGATGATTATTTTTGCCGTTTCTTTAGCAGAAGGGAGCTTAGCGAGGGGAATAAAATGAGCCGCCTTAGAGAACCTTTCGACAACCGTAAGAATAACTGTCTTCCCCGCTGACGAAGGCGGTCCGGTGATAAAATCTAAGGCGATGTGAGACCACGGTCGAGAGGGAATAGGAAGCGGTCTGAGACAGCCGGCAGGAGGGGAGTTCCCGGACTTAGTCTGCGCGCAGACAGAACAAGCAGCCACGAAACGACGCGTGTCACGTTCCCGAGTGGGCCACCAAAAACGCTTACGAATGGAAGCAAGCGTACCCCGAACGCCGGGATGGCCGGCTAACTTGGCAGAGTGAGCCCACTGAAGAACGGCCAGACGAGTCGGAACTGGAACTAAAAGAAGGTTCCTAGGGCAAGCGCGCGGCGACGGAGTGTGAGTGAGTGCTCGTTTTACCTGCCTCTCAATTCCCCAGACAGCCAACCCGACAACACGCCCCTCAGGGAGAATCCCCTCGGGGTCGGTGGAGACTACTGAAGAGACGAGATAAAGCATCAGGGCTTGATGTTCTTAGAGCCCGGACGATAAGAAATTACAAACTTGAAATGAGCGAAAAACAGAGCCCAACGAGCCTGATGCGCATTAAGTCGTTTGGCAGAACGGATGTACTCAAGGTTCCTATGGTCAGTCCAAACGACAAAAGGAACGGACGCCCCCTCCAACCACTGTCGCCATTCGCCTAGGGCTAAGCGGATGGCGAGCAGTTCGCGGTTTCCCACATCATAGTTACGTTCAGACGGCGACAGACGATGGGAAAAATACGCGCAAGGGTGGACCTTGTTGTCAGAGAGAGAGAGCGCTGAGAAAGAATGGCTCCCACGCCCACCTCTGACGCGTCAACCTCGACAACGAACTGTCTAGAGATGTCAGGTGTAACAAGGATAGGCGCGGATGTAAAACGATTCTTGAGAAGATCAAAAGCCCCCTGGGCGGAAATGGACCACTTAAAGCACATCTTGACAGAAGTAAGGGCTGTGAGGGGAGCTGCCACCTGACTGAAATTACGGATGAAACGACGATAGAAATTCGTGAAGCAGAGAAAGCGCTGCAGCTCGACGCGTGATTTAGGAACGGGCCAATCAATCACAGCTTGGACCTTAGCGGGATCCATCTTAATGAACCGAGAAATGTGACGGAGGAGGCATGAAAAGTGCACTTTTCAGCCTTCACATAAAGACAATTCTCTAAAAGGCGCTGGAGGACGCGTCGAATGTGCTGAACATGAATCTGGAGTGACGGCGAAAAAAATCAGGATATCGTCAAGGTAAACGAAAACAAAGAAGTTCAGCATGTCTCTCAGGACGTCATTTATCAATGCCTGAAAGACAGCTGGAGCGTTTACGAGACCGATTCAAAGTGCCCTAATGGAGTGTTAAACGCCGTCTTCCACTCGTCCCCCTCCCTGATCCGCACGAATGGTAAGCGGTACGAAAGTCCAACTTAGTGAAAAACCTGGCTCCCTGCAGGATCTCGAAGGCTGAAGACATAAGAGGGAGCGGATAACGATTCTTAACTGTTATGTCATTCAGCCCTCGATAATCTATGCAGGGGTGCAGGGACCCGTCTTTCTTCTGAACAAAAAAACCCCCCGCTCCGGCGGGAGAGGAGGAGGGGACTATTGTACCGGCATCGAGAGCTACAGACAAATAATCTTCGAGAGCCTTACGTTCGGGAGCCGATTACCCAATTAATTGATAAGACCAATTAATAGAAGGATTATGACGAACTAGCCAGGGATGGCCCAAAACAACAGGTGTAAAAGGTGAACGAAAAATTAAAAAAGAATGGTTTCGCTATAATTACCAGAGACAGTGAGGGTTAAAGGTAGCGTCCCACGCTGAATCCTGGGGAGAGAACTACCATCCAAAGCGAACAAGGCCGTGGAATCCTTTAACTGCTTAAGAGGAATGTCATGTTCCCGAGCCCAGGTCTCGTCCATAAAACAGCCCTCCGCCCCAGAGTCTATCAAAGCTCTGCAGGTAGCTGCAGGTAGCTGACCTGCCGGTCCAGCGGAGATGGACCAAAAAGATAGTGCAGGATCTTGAAGGAGAGACCAGAGTTGTAGCGCTCACCAGTAGCCCTCCTCTTACTGATGAGCTCTGGCTTTTACTGGGCATGAAGTGACAAAATGAGCAGCGGAACCGCAATAGAGACATAGGCGGTTTTTGATTCTCCGTTCCTTCTCCTTAGCCGAGATGCGGATACCTCCCAGCTGCATAGGCTCAGAACCCGAGCTGGCGGAGGAAGATGGTAGTGATGCGGATAGGGGAGCAACGGAGAACGCGAGCTCCTTTCCACGAACTCGGCGACGAACATCAAATCGTCGTTCTATGCGAATAGTGAGTTCAATCAAGGAATCCACACTGGAAAGAACCTCCCGGGAGAGTATCTCATCTTTAACCTCCGCGTGGAGACCCTTTAGAAAACGGGCGAGTAAAGCCGGCTCGTTCCAGTCACAGGAGGCAGCAAGAGTGCGAAATTCAATAGAGTAATCTGTTATGGATCGATTACCTTGACATAGGGAAGACAGGGCCCGGGAAGCTTCTTCACCAAAAACAGAACGGTCAAAAACCCGTATCATCTCCTCTTTAAAGTCCAGATACTGGTTAGTACACTCAGCCTCCGCCTCCCAGATTGCCGTGCCCCACTCACGAGCCCATCCATTAAGGAGAGATATGATTTAAGCGATACGAGCTCTGCTCTTGGAGTAAGTGTTGGGCTGGAGAGAAAAAACAACATCACACTGAGTGAGAAACGAGCGGCATTCAGTGGGCTCCCCAGCGTAACACGGCAGGTTATTGATTCTGGCCTCAGGAGATTCGGAAGCCCTGGAAGTGGCCGGTGGATCGAGGCGGAGATGATGAATCTGTCTTGTGAGGTCGGAGACTTGGGCGGCCAGGGTCTCAACGGCATGTCGAGCAGCAGACAATTATTCCTCGTGTCTTCCTAGCATCGCTCCCTGGATCTCGACGGCTGAGTGGAAAGGATCCGGAGTCGCTGGGTCCATAGTGGTAAGATTCTTCTGTTGTGCAGGTAAGTGAGGACCCAGAAGCGATTTAACAAAAAACAGAGTCTTTAATGTAAACACAGAGAAGTCACGGATCTTCTTCAGATGTGGAAATGGAAAAATAAACAACCAGCAGAGAGGGCGACAAAAGAAACAAAAAGTCTTTGATAATTACAAAAGAGCATTTAGCAGCAGAGGAGAATAGCTGGGTTAGCGGCGACAGGCTGCAGGTCTCTCTGGGTAGGCGCGGGTCGTAGAGAAACAGTGGTACCTGATCTCTCATAGCGTCAGATAAACTGGACACAATACAAATTACAAGACGGTTAGCTGAGGACAGGTTGCACTTGCCAGGCGGATTCCAACAGGACAGGACAGGACAGGACAAGGGTGAAGCAAACGAGACGGTAGTTTGTTTCTAGCATGAGAAACTCAAACGAGAATCTGACAAAGAAAGAAGCAGGAGCGGAGAGACCTAATCAGAGGGGAAAGGGAACAGGTGGGAAGAGGGTGAACGAGGTAGTTAGAGGAGATGAGGAACAGCTGGAGGAGGAGAGAAAGAGAAGGTAAAATAATACGACCAGCAGAGGGAGACAGAGTAAAGAGAAAGAACAGGAACAAGACATAACATGACAAGACATGACATCTATTGCTCTCCTCATTTGCATGTCGCTTTGGACAAAAGCAACTGCTAAATGATTAAATGTAAATGTTAAATGTTGTTCATATCTGAAATCAGTTATTCATATATATTCATATACATTTGATATAGGCTATATTTGATAACCTGTATATATTTTACATATTTGATATACATACAGTACATAACAATATTATATATATATATTTCTGTATTTTTGTTATTCACAGGTATGTTTCATTCGGTACGGTCAACATTAAATATTCTAGACTCATTATTCTGTGCTACATTCTGTAATTGAAGGCAGCTTATGTGATGTATGAAATGAAACAAAGATTCCATTTGGAACCCTGGAGCCATTATTTAAATGAAGGTGAAAATCTTGGCATAGATCACATACATCATGCTGGTTCCATCGCCTGTTGCTAGGATACCATTGTGCACCATCAGCATTCCATGTGCAAAGAAACGTGCAGTGCTCAGGATATATATATATATATATATATATATATATATATATGCGCATGTATACAAAATACTCAGATTTGCAAAAATTTAAATGTAATTTTTTAATATCACATAATCTTGCCATCTCTATAGTAAAAGATAAACATAATACATTTAGAAATATACATTTAGATGCACGTGAAACAAATGAAATGAGTTTGTGGAGAAATGCTATTGTCCGCTTTGCTGCTAACTCATCTTTGCCAATACAAAAGACACTGTCAGAAAATTCTTAACTGCAAAGGGTAGAAAATAAACCATATCCATGCAGAGCTGTTGTAAATGACATTGGCTTAACAGTTTAAATACAAGATGAGATGAGCAGTCCTTTCTTCACGACACAACCTGGTATAATCGTATTTCCACACACAAATTCATACTACAGTCTTATACAGTTATGAGAAACTATCATACATTTTAATTATAATACATGTTTTTTACACTTTAATGTTTTGACTGTAAACAATATGTATAAAGGTCCACAAAAAGATTTAAGAATGTGTTAGAGGAAATTAATGAATTATGAGCTAGCATCTGGAAGGTTGTACAATGTGGTGAACAATATGATAATGAATGCATAGCATCTGGAGTGAGAAGAATATTTATAATGTCCCAAAACTTCATTCTGACTCCGATCTTTCAATGCGAGTCCAGATTATTTTTCTGGTTATAAAACCATCCATCACCTCATAATCTCATCAAATGTCCACTTTAGGAAGAAAAATCTATTCCCTCTTCTTGGATTTCTTGAAAACTCTCCTGAAAAGTCCAAATGTCCAGCATCTGCTCCATTCTTTAAAAGAATCCTGACGTTGCATTGGAAAAGTTTGCCGTGGTGAAGCGAGTCTGTGTAAGTGCGAGTCAGATTTTGATCCTGAATTATGCATGGCTTGTTTGTACAGAAGAGCACCCTGAATCTGTGTTTTCGGTCTCAGGGATCGATGTGGAAGGCGAGCAGTTTCTCGGAGTGCTGGTTGTTGAGCGTCCTGAGGTCTGGCAGACGCAGCAGAAGTTTGGGGAAGAGTGCGCTGTCTTCTGGCCTCCTGCAAGTGATGAGAGCTCGAAGAGCGCCGATCAAATCCTCCTGGAGCTGCTCGACGGCCCCCGCGTCTGATATACCTGAGCGATCTGACACAGAAATAATCATGAGTACCTGGAATACTGGCTCTGAGTACACACTCATGATGTAGACATTACTACTCTATTCCAAACTCTAGTGAAATGCCTTGCTGTCCTTCAAACAGAACGCGGTTTTGCTGTTTAAAACGCAGGTCAACGGAACAACAAAAGCGCAAGGTCTAGAGACGCATTTTTTAAAAGCTGAACTTCTTTTAACTTGAGCGCCACGTTTTTAGAACGGCGTGTCACGTGTGAGATGCTGCAAAAGACGTGAGATGCAAGTGCAACGGTTAAAGACGTCCGTCTAGTGTGTTTACATTGAAAAACAATGCAAAAGTAGCGCAGTGGAATGGAAAAATGCGTTCTGTGTGAAGTGATAGTTGACAGATTTAAAACACTCATGGGTAGCAACTTCACTACACAAATAGAGCTATCTATTGAAATGTATACTAGTCTAAGCACAGAAATATGGTGCAATAAAAAAAATGGGTGAAATAATTAGTGTGCTAATAGAACTGTTTTCTATAAAGTTTGTTTCCGCCACAGAATAAAACACAGTATTAGATTATTTGCGTCTTTATTATCTCACAATTCTGACCTTTTCTCTCCCCATTCCAAGTTTATAATCCACAATTCTAACTTTTTTTTCTTCAAAAAAGATTGCAATTAAAAAAAATGTCATGATGGAAACAAGCTTCTATAATTTTCTTCATAATATGTTTATCAAAATAGAATGTTTTTGCATTTTCTTTGACTACAGCCACCATTTTGGATTGTGGTATCGCATTATCCACAAAGGACGCATGCGATGCTAATTTGGAATTGGCCCAAAATGATGTATCTAAACTGTTCGGAACAGCCATGTGAAAAGCACAGCTGTGATGCCTAAAAATGCTACCAAGTTGGACTGACACACTTGAAACATTGCTTGCGTGAGACATGTACCTGCAGAAACCAGCACCACAGCCATGAAGAGCCCCATCTCATCGGCCTCCAGACCCATGTTCCCCAGCTTCTCACTGAACTCAAACATGGCGTCCAGAAGACTGCCCATGCCAAGCACTCGAAGCGATGCCAACGGGTAGGTCTGACCATTCAGGAATGTTACAGTCCGTTCCTTGGCGTCAAACAGCGAGCAGAACCTCACCATTAGAACCTGCGATGAAGGAAAATTATGTTAAATAAAGTGTTCAACATTGGGTCATGTAAAATGCATCACAATAACTCTCAAAGACTTTATTCACTGAAATACAAGTACTAGACGCATTTCGTTTTCAGAATGTCAAAGGTGTTCGATCGGCTTAAAGTTAACAGCCTGATGTACAGTAGAAAGAGGTTCCTGTTTCGTTTACTTGCTTATATTTATGCATATGGCAGAAGTTTTACTATATGATGCAGCACAGAAGGACAGCGGTACAGCGGACAAATCAGCATTCAGGACCGGAACTATCCATTTTATAATAGCAACACTTAGTTATTGAGAATTGAAAACAAATCTGTAAAGATTTTATCCTAGAGCCTTGCACAGTCCGTAAATAGTTGCCTGTAACACCATATGATTGAAACTGGTAGGGATACCAAATTCATGATCGAATTGTTCAGTTAATCAATTGAACCAGTTAACCAGATCAATCCTTAAATCGTGATCTTGAGTCAACAATATTTTGGTTTTAAATAAGTGTTCTATGACCTGAATCACAGCTGCAAGATCCTGAACTTTCAATAATAAAATATAATCATAATCTAATGAACATCAATATGTTTCTACACAGAAAAAGGCAAAGACAGTGTGATTGGAACTGATCCGGGGACAGACGTTGGCGTTTCTCACCTGAAAGGTTCCTGCCTTCAGCAACATGACCTGATCATGCTGACTCAGTGCCTGAAACCCAGGAATGCTCTTGGCAAATTCAACCACTTCTTTAACAGCTGGAGTGAAGCACTGGGAGAAACTCTCCCACACCTGTTGACTGGAGTGACTGGCTGGGGAGACGGGACATGCATTGAGAGGACATGCCTAGAGAAATACAGAAAGAGACCAAATTAATCTCATGAATTCTAAAAAATAAAGAAAAAAGTATGTTGTTTTGCGATGTGCAACAAATCATATGCCCTCATAAAAACCTACCAGAACTTTAGCACCAGGACTCAGTCTCCAAGGACAAGTCGTCTGAGTGGAATAACTGTTGTGCTTCGATGGATAGCTTTGAGAAGGTGTGGTTCCCTGACTGGGACTTGAGGATTGTGGGAAGTTATAGTGACTGTTGTCTATGACCTGGATTGTGGGTTTGTTGTCGTGGCTGGAGAACGGGCATCTGGATTGGGACAGGCGGTTTGTTGTGGAATGTACAGGATGTTCTTGCGGTGAGACACTTGGCTGAGGATGAGACTGGGTGTAACCGGACTCTTGTATTGGATTATGACGGAAGGAAGAAGGACTGTTGTTATTGTCATCGTCAATCTTCACTAACACCTTCTCCCCGTTCACAAAGATGTTTCGATAAGCCTGCGAGATCGCGCCGATGGCCTCTTCTGATTGGCCGTCTCCAGGGCTGGTAGGGGTCTCGGTGGGTGAAGAACAGTTGATGTCCATGGACGCCGATTCATTAAGGCTGTTCATGTAACTCTGCATTTCGTCCAGTAGACGTTGTTTCTCGCGCTTCGGAATGCGTCCAAATCGCACAGCTAGGAGAAACGGGGGATTAAATGTCACTATGTATAATCCAATCATACAATGCAAAGGTTTCACTGAATTTACAACTGTACAATAATGCAATGAGGCACGAGAGGCTGTGCTGTATTTTGAATATAGTCACGGCTAGAGGTCGAATATGCACATGGACTGTGCTAACGGTGAATATTACGGTGAATATTCTGCGAGACGGAGTGGAAGGCAGATAAGGGAAGTGTTCGATCGACTTAAGGTTGACAGTCTGATGTACAGTAGAAAGAGGTTCCCTTTCAGTTTACTTGCTTATATTTATGCCAATGGCAGACAGTTTTACTAATGATGCAGCACAGAAGGACAGCGGTACTGACAAATCAGCATTCAGGATCCATTTTGTAAATGAAACATGAAACACGATTACATCACAGTGACCATTAATCGTTCATATCACATTATAACTGGTCTACAAAGCTTCGTTCTTTTCAACTTCCCCCTCCTCTTTCTCATCCGATCTCTCCCTACTTCACCTCGCAGCTATTCATAGATCCTACAACTGTATAATACCCCTCCCCCATCCTTCTGTTCATCTCTCTCTCTCTCTGTCTCTATCCCATTGGGAAGTGGGTCAGTGAGTCACCCGAAGCACTGATGTTAGTGAGGGAATGAGTGATGGAGTGAGTGACAGCAGGTGAAATGATACAGTCATGAGGTCGAGGGTTAGCAGGTTACAGGTGAAAGGGGCAGAGAGAAGAAGGCGTTAGAATAGTTAAGTGGTGCAATGTTGTAGGGCAGAGGAACATGATATGATGATGAACTAGACTGATAAGGAGCACCAAGTGTTGAGCAATGTGAAGTGCCTTCAGCAATCAAGGTTCGGTTGAAACTGCTAACACAAGCACTAATGCAAAACCAGATCTTTAGGTCTGTAATATAACAAGGTTTTGTGCCTCGAGGTGTCATATAGCACCCTCACGTGAATACGTTGACCAGTCTTAAAGTCAAGGTTTCCGGTGACAAGCTCAATGACATAATAAATGGAGGGAGATCTACTGTAAAGCAAGTGACATACAGTATTAGCTACGTTTTTTTCATTTAAGGGCAATGTTTAATCCATAAAGGTTCTTTATATATTCATAAACTTTCAAATTAATTGTAAATCTTGTGCAATTACAGCGCGACTTGCAACAAGGGAGGAAAACAAGGTCAAGTACGTTAAGTGACGTTGAAATATGATGGTGCATACAGTATCACTTTACTTTCCCGCTTTTTAGGTCACCTAAATATGTACACTAGCCCCAGAAAATATGATTTATTATCAGCCCAGTTTACAAAGCTCCCCAGAGACAGCAGTGTCCTGTATGGGCAAAGTGTGCTAGAGGACAAATCGAAAAGATATTTCAGTATATTTATGCATAACATTCAACTGAAATAAATGCTCTAAGCTTCTGGGTTACATCGACAAAGCACTTTATTAAATCCCAGCGAGCGTTTAGATCTTAATTAATCCTGCAATACTGCAAACGAAGACCTGGAAACACATTAAACTGCAGTGTTCTAGGAGCTCTGTGTCCCCAATTCCCCAAATTAACCTGATTTGCAGCAGTTTTTACAGTGAGCAATGACTTGTGGGATTTCGGCTTGCCCACACTAATAAATCAGCGGTAAAGGAAACTGTCAGCCATGGGTGCAAACATTACCGAACAGATGGTGGATGCTGGATTTAGGAAATAAAAGAGGAGAATTGAAAGAATGTTTTAAATGTGCTGTAAAGGTGTGATCATAATAGTGACATTTTCGAGCAAAAAGGTCAATTGTCAATAATAGTGATGCATAAAACACCACTCGCACAGAGGTCACTTTCAAACCAAGAAGCTTTCTGTTGGTCAACGCATCACATTTGAGTAACAAATTTGAACCTACATGGGGAAATTTTTTGCCTTCATTTGAAACTTCAGATCACGCATATTCTACTTGAAACCACTGGATTATGATTGTGATATTTAGAATTGCTATGCATTTGCCAATGGTCAAACTGCTAGTGTGTTGCGTGTGATTGTTAGGTGGGTTCATACTGGTCTAAATGTTTAACCGGTGTTAAATTGCTTAGAAAAGTGCAATTACTAGGGTCTATACTGAGGGGTTGTTGCTAGGACATTGCTAGTTGGTTCTTTACTCAACCAACAAAATTCCTAACACTGTTTGGTAATACTGATGTGTCCCTCAGCAAACAGTTCAAATAATATAGTCATACCAAGAATAATAATGTTTATTATTAATAACTGTATGTTTAAAGCTCTTACCATCTCTGGACATGCCGACAGAGAGGCACTTCTTAAAGCGACAGTGCTGACAGCGATTGCGATTCATCCTCATGATCAGACAGTTTTCATTCTTCACACACATCTTATAATTGATGTTCTGCTGTATACTGCGGCGGAAGAAACCCTGAGGAGAACACAAGATCAGATTGAATGTGTGTGTGAATAGAGACTTCAGCCTCAGTTTAGGGGCCAATACTAAACACATCAGTTATGCATTTTGAGAATATTTTATGAGTGAGAAGTGTGCATTTGCGTGTCCTTACCTTGCATCCTTCACATGCATGGACACCATAGTGAAATCCTGAAGCAATATCTCCACATACTTTGCAAAGCAACACCATACCTCCAGTTTCTATTAACACAAATTTAAAATGAGTTAGCAGTGGTCAATGTCACAGAATTTAAGACAAAATTATCAAAAATGACTCCAATAATACTCACTAGTAAAGGTACCCGTGAACCCAATGGGTCGCCTGCCAACCATTGGGTGAGAGTAGGAGTTTTGCCCTGATGACGTTACGGTCGGTGTAACGGTGTTTACAGAGGAAGCACTGCTTACTTCTGGAAATTGGAAAACCAGTTGGTTGCCCCTCGCAGAATTACCACTGCTTCCAGCTGAGTATTTTTTAGGGGCACCAAGATCAGTGAAGGAGACCTCCTCGGGGGAAGAGGGTTGGGAGGATGGAGACTGGGTCTGGTACCCACTGGATGGGCTTCCTGGACTGGGGCTGGCACTTCCAGTTGAGCCTGCATAGTGGATCACTCCTTCACCTGCGTGTGTGTGAAGGAGAAGAGAGAAAGAGAGGAAAAAAAGATTATTTCATGAGGATAAGTTTGTCCTGTTATTATAAATATCTAGTTCAGTCATGAAACTCTAGATGGAGCAGATCCTTAATGGAATATGCTAGCCATTACATTGTTCACGATATGGCTCTACAAGCTGATTGGTCTCCGGTTCATCAGCAGCCAATGAGCTTGCATGCTCAACATTTAAATAGTCTGGTTTAGTGTTTGCTGTAAACCGGTCCTGCAGCCCTCCACCTTCCCCAGCTCCACCTGCCTAGATCTGCTACGGGTAATTTCATGCGTGGTATATCATGGCTAGCAATTCTCCGTACTTGCTCTACAGCAGCACCAATAACAGTCTGCCAAGATCATTTCCATTAACATACCAAACTATCCTGAGTGTTGTCATGATATAAATATCTAAATGAGAAGGTTTTCATTTTTAGCTTACATATCCATTGCACTCTACACCGTTTATTAAATGTGACTAATTTCACGTATAGCCTATTCACGTCAGTTTTACACATTTTGCATGTTTAAATCCATTCTGCAGGATTCAGCAAATCTGTAATTTAGCCGTGTCTTTTATGCAAATCTTAAACAAAGATAAAGGTGGAACATCTTAGTTACCAGCCACATTGTTGCTCTCCGAATCAGTTAAATGTCAGCAAAGAACTGAATGGTATCCTATTATAAACTAAGTGGGTGTGGATATGGTCTATTCATAAATGCATGTGTTTTTTTGTTCAGAACAGTAGAATGTTCAAAAAACTGCCAAGCCACTGATGTAAACTTGGAAATGTTTTACATGTTTGAACCTTTCACTACTTTCAGTCTGGCTAGCTAATCCGTCATCATGAATCACATGTTTCAAACCGCGCCAGAAGAGGGCTCAAACATGTGAGAAGTGTGCCAGACTGCCAGGATGAGCCAGACTGACTCACGTGTATAAGTGTATCGTTGGGGAATCGGATTTATTTCAGAGAGTCAGTTCACTTGATTCGATCCGTCTCTCCACGGCGTTCGAAGAACTGCATGCCGATTTCCACGAATTCATTGTTAGTTAAATACAGCTGTTTGTTGCTATGACTGCGTTTTATATTTTATTTTTTTTCAAATGCAATTAGCATCTTCCAGTTTAATGTTGCCAAGTGTTTTCCGTAATTGTGTTTTCCTAGCGTTTCTTGTCGTTGCTAAATTCTCTCTTCTAACATTCCCGAGTCTGTTAAACCGAATCGTTCTAAGAACCGACTCAAAAGAACAATTTGTTTGTGAATCATAAACTCGAAGAACTCTCACACCCCCGCCTCACGCGCTGCGCGCTCCAGAGCTGCCAGCCACCTGACCGTCGACTCACATGCACTCCTGACACAGTGAACGCCCCGAAAACACAAGCCTCTTTCCGCAGTCCCGTGTCTAAAACAGCCGCAGTACGAGAGAGAGAGAGAGAGAGAGAGAGAGAGAGAGAGAGAGAGAGAGAGAGAGAGAGAGAGACTGCCAGCCTGCTGCTCACGTTTGAAGAGGGCTTAAAAACAGTAACCAGGGCCAAGTTTATGCGCCCGTGTTTGTAATTCTTGAGTCACCGGAAACTGGATTGCATGCATGAACGTGCACGGTCACGTTTGCTCGACATACGAGCTTGTTTTTGTTTACGCCTTCTTGTTCTTTATTATAAGAAACTCATTCCACCTCTTCTCACTTGTTTATGACGTGCATGGATGAAATATAGATATTAGACTACATTGATGCCCTTCCCAATTTAATTGCATTCGAGTTAAACATTGTTTCGAAGACCATAGTTACATTTTGTATGACACATAATTTCCCCAAACACCTTTCCTGTGAATTGAAACTCACATGCACAAGGGTGAATGAGAATGAGAGGAAGAATGAAGAAATGAATGGGTTATTGAGTTTGTGAAACCTGCTGTTCAGGAAAACAAACATCCCTTGATGACATTCTGAATGCTGACAGGAGTGCTGTGTGTGTGTTTAATATATGCAAGGTAGATTTTATGTTCAATCACTTAGTGACTTTAATAGATTTCATTAACATTATAGGCTATAAATGTACACTTCATATTATACTATGGAGTATTGTACACTGTAAAAAAATTGCTGCCTTAAATTAGGTACAATCAACTTAAATTACATTAAACTGCTGTATTGCATACCTTGTTTTAATGTACTATAATAATAACTACTGACATTTTGTATCACCTGGAGTGTGATACTGTGATGTCTTGTCAAATAAAAGAGAATCCTATGCTTCCAGTATAGGTGTATCTGAATGTGTTTCTTATACATTATTTATATATTCTTCATGTTAAAGTTTTCTAAAGAGAGTGTTGAATGATTAACAGAAAAATGATAAATGCTAAAGGACTGAACTATATTTTAAACCAGCCAAACGAACATTAAGTAAATGGCAGGTGAGCTCTAGGTTGAGACGAGAGGTTTGAAGGTTTGTTCAGAGAGCTGGATGCCCTCAGACATCCACTGCTGCTGAAAACTAGGTCAATATTATTATCTTTGTGGAGAAAACACATATGTGCAGCACAACCTATGCAAATGAAGACTCAGTGTGCGACAAATGAATCATTCACTTTGTAATATTTTTTATTTTCGATATAAGGGACACTGCCGGATGTTGTTCTGGGGCAAAGCACATGCGAGTTAGACTATACATTTGAGCTTTCTGTTTTTACGAGACGAGTCAATCTCTTAGTCTGTGTCTATAGGCCTTAAATGCACCAAGCATCTTGTGTCACATAAGGCTGTGATTGTTATAAGCCTGTGTGTTGTCTAATAGAGATCACGCAGGCAGAGCAGAAGGAACAGAGCTGAAAGCTGTGCCTGTTTGACTTTGACCCAGTGACCAGCCTCCCTCCCTTCAGAGGCCGGATGAGATCGGCTGCCGGAACAAAAACACAGGCAAGGAGGGTGTGTGTGTGTGTGTGTGTGCCTGGGAAATCAAATCACGCGTGGCACGTGGAGTTCTGAGTTGATCCTCGTGACGGTGAAAGTGAAAGTCTGTCTGATGACATGCAAAACGTGCAGCTTGCAAACAGAGCGCTTTCAAAGAAATCACAAGCACCAGAATCAGATAACGTAATGGATAGGACATTGACAATATGTGTTTCTAACCAATCCTAAAGTAGCACACTGATAATTGTAGTCTGTATAGTCTGTATTCATAATAATAATATGGACAGTTTTGCAATTTAGAGCCTATTCTGTTTTAAAGTTCCCATGTATCATTATTTTACTTGCTGCCAAAAAAACTATAGCATCACAATCACACTGGCATACATTCGTTCTGATGGTAACACTGTACAATAAGATTAATTAGTTAACATTCGTTAATATATTAATAACATGGACTAACAATGAGCAATACATTTGTTACTATACTATTTAATCTTTGTTAATGTTAGTTAATAAAAATAATAAAAATACAGCTGTTCATTGTTTGTTCATGATAGTTCACAGTACATTAACAAATGTTAACAAATACAACCTTTAATTTGAATAATACATTAGTAAATGTTGAAAATAATATTAACTAAGATTAATCAATTCTGCAGAAGTATTGTTCATTCCAAGTTCATGTTAACTAAGGTAGTTAACTAATGCACCTTAATGTAAAGTGTAACTGTTCTGACTTACTAATAAATATCTTACTTTACTAAAGATAACTTTGTTATGACTCTAATAAATGACTTCAGATTAGCCATCTAAAAACATTGGCTTATAAGAAAGGCCATGTGATGCCAGTAAACAAAACTCTTTAAAACTCAATCAGGTTTATTGCCTGATGTTGAGTGTTTACTGTCTGTCTTTCCTCACATGTTCCTGAGCCGTTATTGACATGCACGAGCACGTGTTTGACTGAATGTAAAGGAGGAGCGATTATAGATAATGACCATCAGTCACTGGCGCACGAGCGTGACTCGGTTAATGAATCACAGTGTGAACACGTTCCCTGTTCGAGAGGGAAACACCTTGACAGTTGATAACCCAGTTTCGGAGTGCACCCACCTCTCTAATGGAGATCACGCTACATGTAAACAAAACGCTACAGAATCGCGGCGAATGCACAGATAGCTTTGAAGTTTTACGATAGTAACTTTGTTATAGCGACATTAAGTCGTCGGTTGCTGAGGTCTGAAAAACAACTCACGACTGATTTATGAGGATGATGTGTCATGATGTAGGTACACAGTTGGAAGAGCGCGCGAGCAGGTGCGTTTGTTTACGCGCCACGCGAGACCGGAAACATTTGTCAAAACAAATATCAGTAGTCGGTAACCCGGGCACGCGATACAGTAGCCTACAAAATGTATAAAAAATGCAGCGTGCAGATGCTAAAAATAACACAATCATGTCAGTGTAAAATGAAAAAGATGTCAAACAATTAAAGTCCTTGGCAATATCAATTGTGAGCGTGTATTAATGTAGGCTATCTTGCAGTGCACTAATGCTATCTAATGTCACTCACTATTTTACAAAGTTCAACAAGATGTTATGTCAACATTGGCTGAGATAAAACAGGGCAAATAACTCCAGTCGGGTGAGTGAAAAATATTTACATTAATGTAGAAAAATCTAGAATAGCTAATATAGCCAATAAATTGCTTTAACTCACCTGGACTGCCGTCCATAGTGTCTGTTCCTGATGCTGACGAAGGAAAAGCGGATATCTGAAGCGGCTCTATTACAATATTCAGTGTCTTCAAATTCCGTCCAAGAAGTCTTTTATGAAAATGTCTCGGAAAAAGAATAAGTTGATTCTCAAAAGTCAGATGTCCTTTAGGTTAGCAGGTCCTCACTCCGAGAGAGCTGAGCTGAAACACTGTGTACATTACAGTAAGAACAGTCCGAGCTAGTGACCTGGCATCAAGGCAGAGATTTGCAACTAGTTTGAGACGAGCAGAAGCATTACACCAAACACGTTTTCAGGTGCTTTAGAAATGTGACTGAGCTTCCCCCCACTAGTTTCCCCCTCCTTTCTGTGCCCTTTAAATTGTTTGTGGTATTGTGTGCCAAGGACTGAGTCCGTTTCACACGCCCTCTGTCCTTCTCTGTAGTAGCTAATGTTCTTCTCTCTCTCTCTCTCTCTCTCTCTCTCTCTCTCTCTCTGTTGTATGACTGACTGAATGCGCGTGCACTCGGTTGACATTGAAATGCCTCATGCGCGCGCTGCATGTGAGCGCTGTCCTACTGACACAGATTTTATGCTAATGTTCCGAGAGGAGGAGGAGAGCCGTGGGGAAGCACATGCAGAAGAGGAGGAGCGCACCGTGACTGCTGTTTGTTCCCTCGCAACTTTATATTGCTCGAGTTTCTCCTTTCCACACACGCGCTGCTGATAGGCTCCGAGCCATCGAGGGTTTGCCCGAATGAACATCGCATGAAACAGCCTGAACTCAGCTCGGAGAGGCATCATGTGGGTCTCACGTTTTTAGCCTGCATCACACACTGGCTTGGATGTAGGTCATGTGCCTAAATTAACTATAGCCTACACATAATTTGATGAAATGATGTTTGGAGAACTCTAACTAAACATTGATCAGGGTATTAATACTGATACGAAAAGCATGTCAACACTGTTACTGAAGAAATGTGCATATAGACTACACGTCAAAAAATAAAGGTAAGATTTTTTTTAAAGAAATTTATTAGTTTTATTCATAAAGGATGCATTAAATTGATCAAAAGTGACAGTGTAGACTTTTATACTTACATATCGCCCTGAGACCCCGAAAAAACGTTTGTTTGTTTTTATTTAGTATTATTCATGTCATATATATATATTCATATGCTATGTCCATGTAGTGGACACCAGGACACCGGTTGACATGAATTGAGGTGACAAAGAAAATACAGAATTGCATAATTGTAGACTTTTATATATATACCAGGATGTAATAATGGGAGTAATTATAGGTAACATGTTTCATAATAATATATATATATGTTATAGGAATATTGATATATAATTGAATTTGTGTCTCCCAGAATGCCTGATAATCCTGCTGTAAGTCCTGGTGTCTCTACAGTGGACATTTATGAAATCATGCCTTGTTTTGTAACAGAAAGTCATATTTTGATTAGAAACCCCATACCATTTTCCTGAGATGTTGATTTATGACAAACAATTAGAAAATTAGTCAGATTTAACTGATAATTACTAAATAGTATAATATTTTCATAAGAGTGCTACATTTGATCACTAAATTCCTGTCAGTAATTTTTAAGGATCCAACAGAAGTTGTGATGGTGAAACCGCCAAACAATGTGTCTCTGGAAATCCCTGAATCTGCTCTTCACATCTAGACTGAGAGAAATATACTCAAATATAATGTCCACTACAGAGGAAAAAAATCTATTTCTGGGTCCCAGGAGGGTATTTTCATGGTTTCCACAAAAATAGTAAGCAGCAAATCTGTTTTCAACTGATAATAATAAGAAATGTTTTTTGAGCAGCAAATCAACAAAATGTTTTCTGAAGGATCATGTGACTGGAGTAATGATGCTGAATTCAGCTTTGATCACACACATGAATAAATGACATTTTGAAATATATTCACAGAAAAGTTGTTTTAAATTGTCTGTCTGAATACTGCATTCTGATTGGCTGGAAGGAAAAAAAATTACATCGGTTAATGCACAGGTAGTTTCAGGTCAGTTGAATTACCATCCTATATTAATGCGCTGCTTTCATTGAAACACACACACACACACACACACACACACACACACACACACACACACACACACACACACACACACACACACACACACACACACACACACAGACAGAGCAGAGATCCCGCTACACAGACTACTGAATCACTACATTATTATATTACTCAGTAAAGAGGCAGTAATGTCGCTGTTTTTGAAGGAATTCAACTCGCAGCTTCATTACGAGACACTGAACAGATGCAGGTAATTCACACACACTTCTCTCTCTCTCCCCCTACTTTATCTGTGTGTCTCATTTAAAGCGAATGCTAGATCTAACGAGTCGTAGCTGATGAAAATAACCGCCAGTTTGCCCTTTCAGTCAAATTCAGTGCTGCAAACATCAATAATAGCTTTAACTGGTCAATGCTGGTAAATGATGGTATATGGGAGAGTCCACGGCTAGTTGTGCATTAAATCTGAATGCTCTCTGTTGAGACTGTACATTATTCCTTACTTGTAGTACTTGTAAAGTATGGGATAAAGGACTTGGGTTCAGGAAATGTGCTTCCAGAATGAATCCAGTTCTCAATCATGATCATTTATTGGCCGTAACAGCATGGACATCCAGCTGTATGTATCATACATCATCATCTAAAGACAATTGTTACGTGTTGTTTTGCTGGTCTCCGTCTCTCTCTTGTCCCGTCCTTTCTTCCACAGGATTGGATCAGCCCAGTGATGTTCAGATGTGCTTGGTGCTGATGGGTAATGAACTGATCTGGAGCCTGTAGAGGGAGCTCTTCTCAACCTGTTGTTCATCACAAATGTGCTATTGTGTGTTTGCTACAGCTAGCCTGCCTGTTGTTCATCACACATGTGCTATTGTGTGTTTGCTACAGCTAGCCTGCCTGTTGTTCATCACACAGGTGCTATTGTGTGTTTCCTACAGCTAGCCTGCCTGTTGTTCATCACACATGTGCTATTGTGTGTTTGCTACAGCTAGCCTGCCTGTTGTTCATCACACATGTGCTATTGTGTGTTTGCTACAGCTAGCCTGCCTGTTGTTCATCACACAGGTGCTATTGTGTGTTTCCTACAGCTAGCCTGCCTGTTGTTCATCACAAATGTGCTATAGTGTGTTTGCTACAGCTAGCCGGCCTGTTGTTCATCACACATGTGCTATTGTGTGTTTGCTACAGCTAGCCTGCCTGTTGTTCATCACAAATGTGCTATAGTGTGTTTGCTACAGCTAGCCTGCCTGTTGTTCATCACACATGTGCTATTGTGTGTTTGCTACAGCTAGCCTGCCTGTTGTTCATCACAAATGTGCTATAGTGTGTTTGCTACAGCTAGCCGGCCTGTTGTTCATCACATATGTGCTATTGTGTGTTTGCTACAGCTAGCCTGCCTGTTGTGTGCAGTGTGAATTTTTGGTTTTGAGTTGATAAGTTGCTTTCAAATCTCATTTCCTTTTTTATATTTTGTAAAGTATAGTAAATATCTTTTAAGCTGTAGGTAAGTGCCTTTTCTTTTGTAAATATACTGTTTTCTCCTGTTTTTCATTAGGTAGGGTATTTTTCTTTTGATAGGGATTTTAGTTTGTCCTGTTAGGAGTTAGTCTGGTGTTTTGGCCTTTGCTCACTCCTGAAGTTGTGTTTTCACTTGTGGTTCTGTAAATAAAAATGTACAAATCATCTTTGATTGCCAATTTCAGTTTTTGTTGCGGCCTCACCCTAGACGGGGTGTTAACACATTAAAACACAAACAAACCCTTAAAAACAAATATAACAATTAAAACCATGGAGATTCAAATAATGTATTACAGATCCTATAATTCAATTGATTCAATAGTTCAACAAACAAGAACACTGATACATCATACGAATTACGAATCACCTGCAGCATTTCAGAGTTAAACCCAACCATTATACTAAACACAAAACTCAAAGGAGTGAACTTACAAAGTCAAGCACACACCGACTCTACAGAATCTCATCTAGAAGATTAGGAAAAGGAGCATCTCCTTACACACACACAAACACACACACATACACACACAACAAAACAAATCAATCATTTTCTGCATCTGTGACCTATAGCTCCTCCCATGATCCCATGATAATTCCCCCAAATAATATTTCATAGTGTTATGGTTTTGATTAGCAAGAGACTTCTTTCAGAAACATTAAACATCTCACTGATCCCAAACATTTGAACAGTGTTGTACAAGTTTAGCATGTGGTGTTAACCGTAACATACACCCTAATGTTCAGCCTTGCATAAGCATTTTCCATATTACACTGTTTCCTAGAATATATGGCCATGATTTCTTTGTTATTTTGCTAAAACATGAGGTCACGGTGAACAGAATGTCTTGATACAACGAGTTAGTGCAACGGTTAAAGTAGGTCACATCAAAACTGCTCTCTTTTATAAAATAATTTATAAGGTACAGGCATCTAGTGATTACACCATGACATTACATAAGTTTTTCTCTATTTTTTACTCCCACCAGATGGCACTAATTTACCTAAAAAAATTGGATTTTAAATGCCTTGTCTGTATTTTATCATGGGAAATTGCTTTAATTGAAAAATAATGTAAAAATATATCAGAATTTTTTTTCAATGGGAAGAAAATATCAAAGGAAGGGCCCAATAATTTGACGAACCATTTTCTAGTTTATAGATGTTTATATTTTCAAGGCCTCACTATTGTTGTACATCTCATGACTATAATCGTGTTTGATTTATGATGGCCATTCACCAAACATGAGGTGTGCACACAAACACAGCCGATTGTGTTTACAGAGTCATGTTACATTTATCACCTTTATATCAGGGATAGTCATGTACTCACCCTCATGTTGTTCCAAACCTGTATGAGTGTCTTTCTTTGTCTGTAAACAAAAGAAGGTTTTTTGAAGTATGTTGGTAGCCAGACAGTTGATGGACTCCATTCAGAAGGAAAATACAAAGGAAGACAATGGTGTCCATCAACTGTCTGGCTACCGACGTTCTTCAAATATCTTCTTATGTATTCAGAAAAGAAAGCAATGACATGGTTTGCATTTTTGGGTGAACTATCCCTTTATTGAATTGATTTACTTTTTTTTTTGCTATTGAATTAGTATTCTTAAAGCTTATTTGTTTTATTTATAATGTTAGCAAGGATTAATAAATACTGTAAATAAAAATGTATGTATCATTGTTAGTCAATGTTTTTATTAATTAATTAATCAGACCTTATTGTAAAGTGTTACCATTTATTTTGCTGTTTGTCTTAAAACATTAATTGATGCTATATGAATCACCAACAGACTTACATGTGAGACAGTGATCCATATTTGTATGTATTCTTAAAGTACTTTCAAATATATAATTATAATTAAAACTATTATAACTAAAACTTATACAAATATTAAAATATAATTATAAAGACCACAAGAATCAAAAATTTAATCTGATAATGATGTTGGTTGGGGAGAATTATCATCAGCCACATTTTGCTTAATCTGCTTTTTGTACTTAATTTGACAACTATTATTTCTCAATGGCCTTTGAATACAGTAATGTCGTAATATCATGTCTGCTTGGTCTTCTTTCTGTCTCTCATCTACTCTGGCTTTTTATTTCTACTGCTGTTCTGGATAATTTTAAAATATTCTTTGGTTGTTTTGCACAGGCATTTCAATAATAAAACTGAACTTAAAGAAGGTTTTTACTCTGTTTTTTAAATACAGACATTATTGAGGATTTGGAGATGTATTGATATACTGTATTTGTATATAGTTACCATTTTAATTTGAGTTTTTTTGTCTTTGCAAAGAACTTGCAGTTGTTCATATGAACCCCAAGATGGCGCTCTTACATCAATAAAGATGCAATTGCCTCTATTTTAATGAATGAGTTCAATGAATGAGAATTGAAATGCCTGACGGGAATTGAATTAGAATGACAGAAATAGGATTTAGAAAAAATATATATATATATTTTTAAAATATGAAACATAAATTAAATTCAATCTGTCTGTATGCCTGTTGTAAGGTCTATAAAATCCTAAACTACTTTTAAATAAACAACAACAAAAAAACAAGGTAGCCTATTGCCAAGCTAAATTTAGAATATTTCAAGTTTGTCTTGATGAACTTTCCTTTTGTAGTTAAAAACATGTCTTGCAGTTATATAAATTGTATATATATATATATATAGAATTGCATAGTTGTAAAATTAATTCTAGCCTATATATATATATATATATATATATATATATATATATATATATATATATATATATATTCTCTTTTCAACGGAATATATTTGTAGATACAGTCAATAACATTGAAATCCTAAAAATATATTTGTAATTTCTCATCTAAAGCATTATCAGAGATTTTTATTAAACACCGATTTTAATGAGCATTCTGTGTAATGTGTGGTATATAATACTGTGATATAACAATTATAATCTTCCATAGAATCTGTTTCTACGCTTACTCGATCCTCCTGAAATGAGGCATTCACCGGAAGTAACTCTGGAGTACAGAAGCAGGTTAGTTTCATTGTCAGTTTGGTTACTAATATAGTAGCTACCCTGATTTTTGGAACCTTAAACTGAGGTTAACACTGTTTCCGAAATATCATTTCACTGCACTAGGGATGAAAAGATGAGTAAGTAAAGCGGTGTTTAAAACTGCCTCCGTGCCTTACCCTTACTCACAATAAGCTAATAATAATGATGATTATGATTTTGAGCTGTCGGGTCGGATTACGCGGGAAATGTCAGAATTCTCTGCGAGGAACTTGCAGTTTTACACCTAAACCGCTAGAGGGAAGAATCTTCCGTCCTTCATCGTCTACAGTTAAACTGCTTTCTGGATCACCCCTATTCACCTTAAGATTTAATTTTTTGGACAATGATGCTGGTGATGTGCAGTATGCAACAAAAATGTAAATACATGCGTTACAATATGTCTGCATGTGTTGAGGTGAAACTGTATACAGAAAGGAAGAGAGAATTAAACAAAGAGGGATCCAGAGAAGAAAAAGTGGTTTTGTCAGGACATGTTTTGATGGGCATGTTGGTAATTACAGAGTGAGCGTGGTGTTTGGAAACTCAGCATACAGCTCTGCCAACACACACTTGCAAAATACCTTGAGCCTGGAGCGTTCAACGCCCTAATTCATACCGACACTCTTATAAACACAAGCATATGTGCACTCACATACACACATGAAATCAGCATTATTGGCAAATCACGTTTAGTCAATGTATATGCAAGTACACTACAGGTCTGAACTGCCTGAATGTTGATGAATACATTTTTAAAAAAGCGTGCATGCAATGAAAGGAAAAATTGCATTTTTAAAAGTGTGCATGTAATACATCTGCTTTTATTTTACTTTTATGTTTTGATCCGAAAACATCATAAACAAAAGTCTGTGGTTACGGTCAGACTGTTGCTCTGGTGTATGACGGCTCACAGTCCCCTTCTTGCCTTCAGTAGCATCTGTGAACTGAGAGCTTTATCTAATGGAATGCCCACAATCCTCAGGCTTATACATGATCAGCAAATTCATTTAAAGTTCTGTCATGAAACTGTAGATGGCGCAGGCTGATTGGTCATTTACTCAATCTGCTTGCAATCACATCATTCAAGGCACAGCTGATTGGTTCCTGCTGTATCAGTAGCCAGTGAGCTCGCTGTTCAACCCTCAGATACTGGTCAGCATTTTCTGAAGCAGTTTGCAGTGCGCTTTCAGAAACCCTGCACCTTCCCCAGCTCCACCTGTGTAGATCTGCAACGGGTAATTCGTGTACTCTATATTGTACAGCATCAGCATGTCTCACTTGCTCACACAATACAGTCTCGTGAAAGTGCGTATCTATACCAGAATGTTATTTCTGGTGCCATTTATACGCCAAAATATCTTTTGCGTGCATATGCTACGCACTGAAACCCCCGTGGTTAGGATTAGGGTCGGGGAGTGCGTGCGTATTACACGCCATAAAGTGCGTATAAATGTATAAATGGCACGAGATATAATATTTGTATACGCACTTTCATGAGATTGGGCTCGCTCACAGCAGTGTGTCGTGTGTATATTACCAGTAGCAAGTCCCGTACCTGCTCTGCAGCAACAATAACAGCAGCAGCAGATCTAAGACCAAACATATCAACATCGTCATATCCATTACCATCCCAAACACTCACAGAGTTGTCATGACAGAACTGCCTTTGTGACGAAATTTATTTTGATGCAGATATTCAGAATGTGGAGATCATTTGAATCAAAAGTTATTCAAGGCTCAAAAGGGATCAAGTGACAGCAAAATTATGCTGAATTTATTTACCACGATGGCTTCAGAGATTGAATATTTCTGAACTTTATTTTGTTATTGGGATGGATCTGTGCATTTGGAGATGCTTTTTATACATTGGAATACTTGATCACTGGAGCATCACTTCACAGCGTCATCAGCTGCGCTCAAAGGATCTGCCCTTATGTATTAGTTTGGTTATTTGAGAAATTCATAATAAATAATAATAAAGCAAGATACCGTCACTCCCCGATCCTCGCCTCCTCACTCCTCGATCCTCACTCCTCGATCCTCGCCTCCTCACTCCTCGATCCTCACTCCTCACGCCTCGATCCTCACTCCTCACTCCTCAATCCTCACTCCTCAATCTTTGCCTCCTCGATCCTCAGTCCTCACGCCTCACTCCTCGATTCTCACTCCTCGATCCTCACTCCTCGATCCTCACTCCTCACTCCTGATCCTCACTCCTCACTCCTCACTATCCTCACTCCTCACTCCTCGATCCTAACTCCTCACTCCTCTATCCTCAATCCTCAATCCTCAATCCTCAATCCTCAATCCTCGATCCTCACTCCTCACTGTTTATTGCTCGATCCTCACTCCTCACTGCTCGATCCTCACTCCTCACTGTTTATTGCTCGATCCTCACTCCTCACTGCTCGATCCTTACTCCTCACTGTTTATTGCTCGATCCTCACTCCTCACTGCTCGATCCTCACTCCTCACTGTTTATTGCTCGATCCTCACTCCTCACTGCTCAATCCTCACTCCTTGATCCTCACTCCTTACTCCTCGATCCTCACTCCTCGATCCTCACTCCTCGATCCTCGTTCCTCGATCCTCGACTCCTTGACTCCTCGACTCCTCGACTCCTCGATCCTCGATCCACGACTCCTCGACTCCTCGACTCCTCAATCCTCACTCCTCGATCCTCGATTCCTCGATCCTCACTCCTCGATCCTCGACTCCTCGATCCTCACTCCTCACTCCTCGATCCTCGACTACTCGACTCCTCAATCCTCACTCCTCGATCCTCGATCCTCGACTCCTCGACTCCTCAATCCTCAATCCTCACTCCTCGATCCTCGACTCCTCGACTCCTCAATCCTCACTCCTCGATCCTTGACTCTCACTCCTCGATCCTCGACTCCTCGATCCTCGATCCTCATTTCTCGATCCTCGACTCCTCGACTCCTCGATCCTCACTCCTCACTCCTCGATCCTCGATCCTCGATCCTCACTCCTCACTCCTCGATCCTCACTCCTCACTCCTCAATCCTAACTCCTCAATCTTTGCCTCCTCGATCCTCAGTACTCACGCCTCACTCCTCGATTCTCACTCCTCGATCCTCACTCCTCACTCCTCGATCCTCACTCCTCACTCCTCGATCCTCACTCCTCGATCTTCGCCTCCTCACTCCTCGATCCTCACTCCTCACTCCTCGATCCTCAATCCTCACTCCTTGACCCTCGCCTCCTCAATCCTCATTGATCGATCCTCACTCCTCAATCATCACTCCTCACTGCTCGATCCTCACTACTCACTGCTCGATCCTCACTCCTCACTCCTCACCTCCTCGCGGTGCAATTAGAGAACTGAGATGTTCTTAAAGATGGCTGAGCTCCATCGGTTTCTGGCTCATAGGATGGACGACAGAGGAGCGAGGAGACGAGGAGGGATATTGAGAAGCACCCATAGACTCAGTTTTCTTCTAAATCTCTATATAATTCTAATGATCCTTTAAATTATGTTGATCAATAAAAACAACAATAATAAAGAAAAACAACAGTATTTGTAAAAGAAATGGGTTTCTGATCAGAAGGCCTGAGGCAGTGGTTAATGGACTAATGGATTAGAGGACAGAGTCTCTCTAGTGCTGATTTTAAACTCATGCTTCTGGCAGAAACTGCAGAAATTGTACAATTGTTTCCATATGTGCATCAAACTGCTTTTCCATTATTCAAACTCCTCCTTCTCCTTTTTTGTTCTCTTTATCTTTCTCTCCCTCTCTCTCTCTCTTCTAATAATTTGGAGTTTTTAAAACATTTATGATGTCTGTCTTAATCAGAACAACCTGGCACATTTTGGCATGGCTACAAAACTTATGGAAATTCAATCATTGTGAGAGAGACAGAGAAAGAGAAAAAGTCAAAGTTACAGAGAGAGAGAGAGAGAAAAGGAGAGAAAAAAAGAGCAGAGTAAAAACAGAAAGACTGCGGTAACCATCTTTCTCTCGACTGTGAGGCGACTCGAGCAAAAATAGATGTTCCATTACAGACGGAGGAGTGGAAAATAGTGGAGGCTTAGGTGAGGGAAAATGGCAAGAAAGAAGACGGGAATCTGACAGTAATGGTAGTTGACAGACGTGAGTTCATGGCAGGTTCGTGATGACATCACTGGCTAAATTGAGAAAGTTTTTTGTCTCACCAAACACATGTAGTTAAACATGTACATGTAATACCTACGCTGAACTGTAAACTAGGGTGAATTCAGGGTGATTGGGAAACTTTTTGCCATTGAGATGACTTGGAAAAAATGTCCCAAACAACCTGAATTCACCCCTTCTTTTTGTGAAGAAAATGTGAGAAGTTTTTGCCCACATAAAAACTCAACCATATGACGCCACACTGTTGCTAGAGTGTATTTGTGGTTACTTGAACAGAGTGATTTATTTGAACGTTGCTAGAGAGTTGCCAGGTGGATCTCTGCTCAAAAGACTTAGACCAGCATACATTTGCAGTCTAGTTTCTAATCTAGCTGGTGGACCATGCTTGTTTCCAACAAAAAATCAAAAACTGATGGTCAACCATCATGGTATTTCTGGTGAAGCTGTTCAAGGTATTTTAGGTTTAGCAGAAACCCGGACGGGACACTAATATCCAGAACACATCAGATGCGGGTGATGACCAGCGTTTTTCAATGGTTTTACAAATCAAAAGAGCTCTTTCGAAATATTCTTGGCCCTTTGGATCTCTGTCATATGGAAGTGCATATGGAGATCTTTCACACATCCACCAGGAGAAAACCACCTCTAATGTTGAAAAATTTTATGGATGACAGGGTGAGAACTTTGTCTGTGAGCGTGAGGGATAAACCTTCATTTTACACTTATTGGGGGGTAACAAATGATGGTTTGGTAAACACTTTGGTATTGAAGTAATGTTTGGTATGATTTCTGTATGCAGGGGGGAAACAAAACATACAATTGACTTTCAATACTGTCAATACAGCTGCAACACACTCTTCTTACTGCTTTTTTTTTTTTACACTTTTTGTAATACTGGTTGAAATCTTCTTCATATCATCCTGATAGCAATCAATAATAGAAGTGGTCTAAATAAAAAAAATACATATATCTCAGGACCAAAAAATGTTGGTCCAATCATTGCATTCAGTCCGAAACGATGTCCAATCTGCCTGGGTGATTCAAGTAAGTGTAGCACACGCGTCAAATAATATTGCACTTGTTACTAATATTAACCATAGGCCAGTAGGTTTTACTATGGAGGTGTAATAAGGACAACACTGATTAAATAATAAAGTAAATCTTTATATTTAAATGAACGATTGGAGTAATTGTTGATATTCAAAGGAAAAAAAGAAAAGAAAATCCCCTTTGAATCTCCTTTGCAGTCTGTCTCTAGTGGCCAGACGATGAATTGCAGTTTAAGTCACTTTCGAGACAGGAAGGTTGCCGCTCTGTCCCGCACCGTTGGCTCTAGTCGGATGCAATCGGGTTTTTTCGGGCCAATTCAGCATGTTGAATCGGCTTAGATCCGTCGGTGAGAGAGAGAAATCTGATTGGCTGTTCAGCTTCACGAACGAATCAGTGCTCGAGAATAAAAGGGAAAGTGATGAAAGCAAGAAAAGAAGTCAAGACGGCACAACAGGCTGTTCGTCATCTTACCTGACCTTTGGAATGCATAAATATTTTTATAATAACATGAGCCGACTGGAATGAAGAAAGTGATCAGCATGATTGACATTCAAAATGATAAGCAAGCACTGCTTTGTCATGATTTGTATTTATATATGCAGTCCTAGTTCTGGTTTCCCTTTTTGAATGACAAAATTAGAGTATTGATGCCTGCTGATATAGACAGTTATCGTCAGCTTTTTGGCCAATGAGAGGCGACAACACAGTCAGCTTTTGTCGCCGCTAGTAATTTCACATCAGCTTGGTGTGTTCCGGGCTTTAGAGGTAGGGTTAACAATTTTGGAGATTGTAGTAAAAGTTAGCTTTGAAAGCATACAATCCCACCCGCCCTTCATAGTGCTCTTAAGCCACGCTTCCTTCAAAACACATGAACACACACAGCAGAATCTGCAAAGCGTCACGAAAGATGCCGTTAAATTACCTCAAAAAGTTGTTTTGGTCTATATAGCTAATTTTGGGGGGGTGAATTTTTTTTATAACTCAACCGTTTAAATGATATTAAGCCTTATATTTTTGCATAACTAAGGGACGTGGCCATTTGAGTGAAAGATGGATTGCCGCTGATGTCACTACTAGCCGTTTGTCTGCTGTTTGTTAGCATCATATCACCTCAGCTAATCCGCCTCGCTGCTCATTTTCGTTTATCCGGGAGTGACGCGCGGCCAAGATGGAGAAAGACGGATCCGCCCACTTTGGGCTTTAAAAACACTCTTCAGAAACCTACGGGTGACGTCACGGACCCTATGTCCATATTTTTTACAGTCTATGTGCGTAACACACTGGTCGCTCAAAAACGGCCCGACATTCCCTTGGTGCGTCCCGGCCTTAACAGAGACTTGCTTGCTGTCAGAATGAGCCTTTATGCAAAATGTAAAATACTCATGTGAATTTCTAGCATTTATAGATAAGGATACAACCGTAAGATGTAAGCTTAAGTTAAGACTCGTTCGGTACACGCGTGCTGAACCAAAAAGCAGAGCGAGAATCCGTGTACCATTCACCCCTGCGCTTACATTAGTGTATGGGATTGTGTGTGAGCACATGGCCTTGTGTCAACATGCATGCATGAAGTAATTAACGGGTTTGTGTGTGTTTCCATGGCACTGGAAATGTATAAATGACTTCACATTTGGGCGTCTGCACAATGAATGTGCTCCTTCATTGGTTAGGATGTGAGCTTAACTTTATAACCCAAAACTGAAAACTCTGTCTCTCTCTCTCTCAATCTCTCTCTCTCATTTTGTCCTCTTGTTCTTGCCAGGTCCATTTAAACGCAGCACAGTGTGCTCATTGTGTGTTTGCCCCAACTGTGCTTTTGGGCTTTTGAGTTCGACACACGTTTACATTCTGCTTAAAGTCTTTGTCTATGTCTCCTTGTGAGTTGTTGTCGGTGTGTTGATGCATATGCCAACAGACACACACACACACACACACACACACACACACACACACACACACACACACACACACACACACACACACACACACACACACACACACACACACACACACACACACACACACACACACACACACACAGAACTTCACATGACATCAATCTGTGTGGACTGTGCAGTGATCTCATTACAGACAACTTGCTGTTGATTAAAGCCTACTGTGTCTCACACACGCACACATGCACACACACACACACACACACACACACACACACACACACACACACACACACACACACACACACACACACGCACGCAGACACGCACGCACACACACACACACACACACACACACACACACACACACACACACACACACACACACACACACACACACACTTTTCCTCTTTCAGCCTGAGGCTCACTCCATTCTGCGGTTTCTCCTCCGCTTGCTTCCAAACGGGGCCCCATTTTATGTTCTCTAAAAACTCACTCAACCGTACTTTCTTTTTTTCGTATTTATTTTCCTTACTTCGTTGCTCTCATGCCCTTATATATTTATTTTACTGATCTGTGTAGATCTGATATATATATTCTTTAATTTCATAGTTATGCCGCAAGAAAACTTGCTACTTATGCTGATGTGTCCAGGAAAGCTTCTGTCATGGCTTGTCAATTCACTCTGTAAACCAGCAGGTACTGTACATGCAGAGTCCAAACGCCTGAAACCGCTTAAACAAAACAAATCTAAACCTAGAATTAAACAGAATAGTTTTGATTTTCAAAGGTAACACAAATAAAATGTTAGAATGTAAAATAAATAAGAAATATTTATGATTTATTGACACAAAATGGGAGTTTGACATGTCTATACTCCTTCTAAAACTAGGATTACTATGTAGATTTGAAGATCACATATTGTTCGAATGGCAACATGGAAAACTTAATTTCGACATTTAAAAAAAATTCATGAAATTGAAAGAATTTTCCTTTTTCATTGGCTAGAAAACAAACCTAAGATCGTACACATTTACGCTCACTGCTGTTTCTCTGCACACTTCTTTGACACAACACTAACAGGTCTGACCTCCGACCTCTAATACTGCTGACCTGCTGCCTCAACCTTTCAAACACTGAACACACTCATACACAGTTACAAATGATTTTCATTTTCATTGGTCACTCACATCTATTTCCTTTGATCTATTACCTTTGTTCTGCTCTAATCGACCATATAGGCGATTTGCACATGCAAACCATAGCTACCCTTTTTAGATGTTTTAGACTGACAGAATATGCAAAGTTGAGGGAAAAGATCAAATCCTGTTTCTAACATGCATCACTACTCTTTTATTTTACTCTATTCTTTTCTCTCCCTATTTATTTTTTTCATGCTTTCACCCCATTCAAGCAACACACTTTTAGACTTACCAGCACTTTTCAGTTTTATATAAAGCTACTGTATACGCATCTCTTCATTATCCCAGATTTATGTTGTTATTATTATAGGCATGATGTAATAGGTCATGTCTGAACATAACAGTGGTCACAGTAGTTCTCAAATCCGAACATTTTGTTTAGCCTTCTTCAGACTAATCAGTAAAATTTTTATTTTTGTGCAATTGGAAGCCAAACATATTAAGCGGGAACAGCAAAAATATCACGTAAAATTCAATATTTACACATCTATTTCAAACATTCATATGTTCAAATCAGATTTCTGGAAATCCGCTTTAGTCTAACTGCTCTAATCGGATTTTGCTTAGCTTATGCTATGTAAACGTTGGAGTAAAAAAACATGCTGAAAGTCATTGCGATTAGAAGGTTGTGTTGTTGTGAATTGCAGTTTGAGCGGAAAATTACAATATACTCACTGCCAGTCGGCTTGGCATACACGTCTCTTTGAATCTTGAGACCAGTGAGACGGTAATAAACCTGGCCTCCTACGGTCTGCCAATATAGTGTCATTGCCATAGAAATCATGAAATTGATGAACAAAAAATGGAAAATGAACGACCGCAACGGCACACACAAATCGGACACAGTGTGGAGAGTCAATCATTTACATTAGATTCTAATCGGATACACAAATAGTTGGACTGACAGTGTGAACGTAGCCTATGTCTTTCTTATCTCACACACCTCTAATGAGCTGATGATTAATAACCAATACTAGCAAGTACAACAATATATATAGAAAATTTACTACCTTAAAGAACTATGCTGAACAGTCAATCATCAGAACAGCCACACAATCTAGGAAGTCTGAAGAGGAAAGAGGAGACAACACTAACTCATGATCTTACAAGAATCTGAAATCATCGGTCTTTGAATCTTCTGTCAAACTGAAAAGGTTCCAGATGCTTAAGTAATATAAAATACTTCATACCTGTGTATCCTATGCAAACAAGTAAGTATGTTAATTAATAATTAATTGCGTTACTGTAATTGCATGTGTGGGTTATAAGTAGGTAAGCTACAAAAACAAACAAAATACCTGTGTTAAACCTGATTAGGATCAGATTTGAGAACCACTGCCCTAAAATCCAATTCATTACTACGTGTTGCTGAATGACAATAACCTTCAACCAAAGCTGCCTTCTGAAGACCAGAAATCAAGAGCTAGTTCTCCAGACAGCAGAAATCAAGAGCTAGTTCTCCAGACGGCAGAAATCAAGAGCTAGTTCTCCAGACGGCAGAAATCAAGAGCTAGTTCTCCAGAGAGCAGAAATCAAGAGCCAGTTCTCCAGACAGCAGAAATCAAGAGCCAGTTCTCCAGAGAGCAGAAATCAAGAGCCAGTTCTCCAGACAGCAGAAATCAAGAGCTAGTTCTCCAGACAGCAGAAATCAAGAGCTAGTTCTCCAGACAGCAGAAATCAAGAGCTAGTTCTCCAGACAGCAGAAATCAAGAGCTAGTTCTCCAGAGAGCAGAAATCAAGAGCTAGTTCTCCAGAGAGCAGAAATCAAGAGCTAGTTCTCCAGACGGCAGAAATCAAGAGCTAGTTCTCCAGACGGCAGAAATCAAGAGCTAGTTCTCCAGAGTGCAGAAATCAAGAGCTAGTTCTCCAGACGGCAGAAATCAAGAGCTAGTTCTCCAGAGAGCAGAAATCAAGAGCTAGTTCTCCAGAGAGCAGAAATCAAGAGTTAGTTCTCAAGAGAGCAGAAATCAAGAGCTAGTTCTCCAGAGACCAGAAATCAAGAGTTAGTTCTCCAGACAGCAGAAATCAAGAGCTAGTTCTCCAGAGAGCAGAAATCAAGAGCTAGTTCTCCAGAGAGCAGAAATCAAGAGTTAGTTCTCCAGACAGCAGAAATCAAGAGCTAGTTCTCCAGAGAGCAGAAATCAAGAGCTAGTTCTCCAGACGGCAGAAATCAAGAGCTAGTTCTCCAGACGGCAGAAATCAAGAGCTAGTTCTCCAGACAGCAGAAATCAAGAGCTAGTTCTCCAGAGGGCAGAAATCAAGAGCTAGTTCTCCAGATGGCAGAAATCAAGAGCTAGTTCTCCAGAGAGCAGAAATCAAGAGCTAGTTCTCCAGAGAGCAGAAATCAAGAGTTAGTTCTCCAGACAGCAGAAATCAAGAGTTAGTTCTCCAGAGACCAGAAATCAGTGGTTAGTTCTCCAGACAGCAGAAATCAAGAGCCAGTTCTCCAGAGAGCAGAAATCAAGAGCTAGTTCTCCAGAGAGCAGAAATCAAGAGTTATTTATCCAGACAGCAGAAATCAAGAGTTAGTTCTCCAGACGGCAGAAATCAAGAGCTAGTTCTCCAGAGAGCAGAAATAAAGAGCTAGTTCTCCAGAGAGCAGAAATCAAGAGCTAGTTCTCCAGAGAGCAGAAATCAAGAGCTAGTTCTCCAGACGGCAGAAATCAAGAGGTAGTTCTCCAGAGAGCAGAAATCAAGAGCCAGTTCTCCAGACAGCAGAAATCGTCTCGGTTACGTATGTAACCCTCGTTCCCTGAGTAGGGAACGGAGACGTTACGTCGGATGACGACGAATGGGGTTTCGCTTAGAACACCTATCAACTTCGAGTATTACAAAACGAGCCAATGGCAAAGAAATGCCATGGGTCTGCGGAATTTGCATGACGTAACTCCGCCCCACCTCGTGGGTATAAAAGGAGGACGCCAGCAACAGGCAGATATGTTTCTTCGCTGAGGAGCCAAGACTGAGCTCAGGCGATCCCCGCGGTACAGCGGAAAGTGGCAGGCAGACGTAACGTCTCCGTTCCCTACTCAGGGAACGAGGGTTACATACGTAACCGAGACGTTCCCTTTCGTTGTCACTCCGAGTTACGTCGGATGACGACGAATGGGGTTACCAGTCTAATCACGCCACCTTCTCAGCTGTCTTCCAGTGCCCTGCGTAAATCTGAGATCCCTGTCGTGAGACTGGCACGGACGAAGGACTCCTATTTAGCACAGGAATACCAAGGTACACTGGGGAGCATATCCCAAAGTTTAGGGGAAATATGCAATTACTGCCAACCCAGAGGGGGGGGACTTAGAGAATACACATATGACCCGAAGGAGACATATGGAGAACACTGGGGTGTCCAGCCGCAGGTGGAATATTTCAACCCCAGGGGTGGCAAGGTGGCTTGCCAAGGGAAAGACACACGCTCAGAGAGGCTTACAGTGGAAATACACATGTGGGGGTCGCTCAGAGGAGGGACCATGCACACGGGAGGCACCTAGCCGACGCACAGGCAATAGACACTGGCGCCAACGTCAGGAGTGCTGGAGGAACTCAGGGCTTTTCGGGGAAGCTCACCTGAGGAGAATATCGCACGTATCCAGTCCGTGGAGTGGAATGGCGAGCAAGCGAAGACACCTGAGCGGGTCCAGTACTAGCTGGTTGAAGTGAGTACATGAGAGGACACTGGCTCCACTCGGAGATTGTAGAATCTGGCGAATGTGTTAGGTGTCGCCCAGCCTGCAGCTCTGCAGATGTCTGTTAGCGAGGCGCCATGCGCTAGAGCCCAAGAGGATGCCACACTCCGGGTGGAGTGGGCGGTCACACCAAGGGGGCACGGTCGACCTTGCTGCTGGTATGCCAAGGCAATGGCGTCCACTATCCAGTGAGACAACCTTTGCTTGGAGAGAGCCTTTCCCTTCAGCTTCCCACCATAACAGACAAAGAGCTGGTCTGAGGTCCTGAAACACTGCGTCCTGTCTACATAGGCGCGGAGGGCGCGTACTGGACAGAGCAGTGCCAAGGCTGGGTCTGCCTCCTCCGGGGGCAGCGCTTGCAGGTTCACCACCTGGTCCCGGAAGGGAGTGGTAGGAACCTTGGGCACATATCCAGGCCGGGGTCTCAGGAACACGTGAGAGTAAGCCGGCCCAAATTCCAGGCACGCTTCGTCAACGGAGAATGCATGCAAGTCCCCCACCCTCTTGATGGAGGCCAATGCAACCAGGAGCGCTGTCTTCATAGACAGGAACTTAAGCTCCACTGATTGCAAAGGCTCAAAGGGAGCACTCCGCAGGGCAGTTAGAACCACTGAGAGGTCCCAAGAGGGAACGAGAGGAGGACGAGGAGGATTCAGTCTCCTCGCTCCTCTCAGGAACCTGATGATCAGGTTGTGCCTTCCAACAGACTTACCTTCGACTGGGTCATGGTGTGCGGCAATAGCGGCAACATAGACTTTCAGGGTGGAGGGAGACAGCCTTCGCTCCAGCCTATCTTGAAGGAAGGAAAGCACGACACTAATCGAACATCTCCGGGGGTCTTCTTGAAGAGAAGAGCACCAGTTGACGAAGAGGTTCCACTTCAACGCGTAGACGTGTCTCGTGGACGACGCTCTAGCGGAAGTGATGGTAGCCGCCACCGTAGGTGGAAGGGTACTCAAACCTGCTTCGTCCCGTCCAGGAGCCACACGTGGAGGTTCCAAAGATCGGGACGAGGGTGCCATAGGGTGCCCCGTCCCTGAGAAAGGAGGTCCTTCCTCAGGGGAATCGGCCAGGGACGTGCTGTCGCGAGGAGTACTAGTTCGGAGAACCCGGTCCGGGCGGGCCAGTATGGCGCGACCACAATGACCTGCTCCTCGTCCTCCCTGACCTTGCGCAGGGTCTGCGCAAGAAGGCTCACTGGGGGAAACGCATATTTGCGGCCCCGCGGCTAGCTGTGCGCCAGTGCATCCGTGCCGAGCGTGCCCTCGGTCAGGGAATAGCCCAGGGCGCAATGGGTCGAGTCGTGAGAGGCAAACAGATCTATCTGTGCGTCCCCGAACTGGTCCCAAATCAGCTGAACCGACTGGGGATGGAGTCGCCAATCTCCCGGGAGGGGCTGAAGCCGTGAGAGCTCGTCGGCTGCACAGTTCAGGGCTCCAGGGATGTAAATGGCATGAAGACACCTCAGATGCTTCTGACTCCATATGAGGAGGTGGCGGGCGAGTTGCGACATACGGCGGGAGCGTAGACCACCTTGATGGTTGATGTACGCTACAGTGGCGGTATTGTCTGAACGGACTAGTACGTGTTGGTTCTTGAGCACGGCCCGGAAGCGGCGCAGAGCAAGACGTACGGCCAGCAACTCGAGGCAATTGGTGTGCCAGAGGCGACGGGGTCCTGTCCAGGAGCCCGCGGCAGCACGTCCATTGCACATGGCACCCCAGCCCGTGGAGGAGGCATCTGTCGTTACAACATCATGCCGCGAAGCTCGTTCCAGGGGCACTCCGGCCCGTAGAAAACTGAGGTTCGACCACGGGGTGAAGGTCTGACGGCAGGTCGGAGTAACTGTTACTCGGAGGGTGCCGTGTTGCCATGCCCACCTCGGGACTCGGTCGCGAAGCCAAAGCTGAAGCGGTCTCATATGAAGCAATCCGAGCGGCGTTGCCGCGGCTGCAGAAGCCATATGCCCAGGAGCCTCTGAAAAAGTTTCAGTGGAACCGCACTCTTGCCCTCGAACTGTTCTATCTTTCAGGCAAGTCAGCAGTGACTGCGCGCGCGCTAGCTCGTAAGCTGCGCGGACATGGCGACCGAGTCGATATCCATACCGAGAAAAGAGATCCTCTGCACGGGGCAAAGTTTGCTCTTCTCCCAGTTGACCCGAAGGCCCAGACGAGCTAGGTGCCGAAGCACTAGGTCCCTGTGTTCGCAACCTGAACTCGAGAGTGAGCTATGATCAGCCAGTCGTCGATATAACTCAGGATGCGAACCCCGTGTTCCCGAAGGGGAACAAGGGCAGCCTCGACGACCTTCGTGAAGATGCGAGGAGACAGGGCTAGCCCGAAAGGGAAAACCGCGTACTGGATGCCTGCCCCTGAAAGAAAACCGAAGGAACGGTCTGTGTCAAGGAGAATAGAGACATGAAGTAGGCGTCCTTCAGGTCGATCGCTGCAAACCAATCCTAGGCCGTATGCATTCGAAAACGCGTTTGAGCATCTTGAACGGCATCCTGTGAAGGGAGCGGTTCAGCACGCGCAAGTCCAGGATTGGCCGTAACCCACCGGTTTTATTAGGGACAATGAAGTAGGGGCTGAGAAGCCGGCTGACCTCATCTCGGCTGGAGGGACAGTCTCGATTGCGCCCTTCGCCAGCAGGGTGGCAATCTCTGCTCTCCTGATGGGGGCATAGCCACCAACAAAAGTGGAGCGGACTCCCCAAGTGGGGAGGAGACCGTGCGAACTGAATCGCATAGCCGAGCCTGATGGTCCGCGCGACCCAGCGGGACAGACGGGGAAGCTCTAACCAGGCTCCCAGGAACTGAACCAGCGGGATCATGCGACCACAGGCGTCCCCCCGGAGGGGCAGCGAAGCGGAGTAACTGGCCCAGACGTGGACGGCATAGCGGCCCGATGTGGGGGCACAGTTAGCAACCGCGCCCTGGCAGAGGGGCCAGGGGAGGACCAGGCTGGTCGTCCCGCGGGGGCCTGCTCTGCCAGGGGTCTGGCGACAGAGGGGGACAGGGGCGAAGCGGTCCGTGGACGGCACGCCATGTCAACCACCTCTGGGACAGAGGGGGACGAGGAGAGCACGGCTTGTGGGCGGCGCTCTGTGACGTCCGAGAACTCTGTGCTCAGAGACGGGAGAATCAGCTCTTTGGAGAATAAGGATTCTTCCCCGGCCCTCCCCGGGGAAAGGAGTGGTCCTGCTACCAACTCCTGGAAAGAACTGAGTCCCATCTCTGAGGAGCCCAACTCAAGAGCGCCGCTTAACCCGGCGTGTAGCGGGGTGCGGGGCTGGAGAGGACTGTGGCGTCCGGCCGCGGCCCCCAGAGCCGGCCCGTGAACGGGCGGGGTGGGAGCCGCGGGAGGGCGCCCTCGGCGGTGGGCAGACCGAGGGATCTGAGCGGACGGCGGGGCCGTCGGGACAGAATCAACCTCAGTCTGCTCCATCGCCGAGGTGCCCGTCTCACGAGCGCCGCTTAACCCGGCGTGTAGCGGGGGGCGGGGCTGGAGAGGGCTGTGGCGTCCGCCCGCGGCCCCCAGAGCCGGCCCGTGAACGGGCGGGGTGGGAGCCGCGGGAGGGCGCCTTCGGCGGTGGGCAGACGAGGGATCTGAGCGGACGGCGGGGCCGTCGGGACAGAATCAACCTCACTCTGCTCATGGGCGGCTGAGAGCTGTTGGGCAAGCCCTCAACCGCACCGCCGAAGAGGCCGACCTGGGATATGGGAATGTCGGACAGACGGGTCCGCGCGACATCCAGCACATCAGACAGGTTCAGCCACAGACTGGTGAGCATCACCTGACCCAGGGAGCGTACGGCCACTTTCGTCGCTCAGAGAGCAAGGTCAGTGGCGGCGCGCAGCTCAGTGAAGAGCCCTGGGTCAGTCCCGCCCTCGTGCAGGTCCATGAGCATCTGGGTCAGGTGGACCAGCAGAATGACCATGGCATGCAGTGAGGCGGCTGCCAGTCCCGTGGCGCTATAGGATCTCGCCACAAGCGTAGACGAAAACCTACAGGCCACGGGCGGGTGCTTAGGATTGCGCCGAGAAGAAGCACTCTGAGGACACATAGCATCGCAACAGAGCGTTCAGCCGGGGGAACCCCAGTGTACCCAAGGGCAGCGGCCCCATCGAGGGGAGGAAAGGCGGATGAGATCAGCGAGCGGTCCTGAGAAGACAAGGGGGTCTTCTAGGACTTCGAGATCTCATCATGCACGTCCGGGAAGAGAGGTATTGGGGTTTGCCACGGACGAGGGTCGGCGGCCTTACCCAAAACCAATCGTCCCAGGAAAGCATGGCCGTCATCTCCGGATCAGACTCAGGCACAGCCGTATGCACACCGGAAGGTGGCAGCTGTGACGAGCCCTCACTTCCAGAAGACTCAAGCCCACCTAGTGATGCTGCAACAGACATGGCATCTTCCTCTGTAGCTTCAACTGAAACACGCGGGCCACCAGAGGGTAGACTCGCGGGAATCAGCAGTTCACTAGCGGGCACCGTCATTGAAGAGGGGGGCTGGGGTCACGGACACATAGTCGGCGCCTTGTTCCAGACCGTAACCCTCAGGTCACCCTGGCCACCCGCCGAGATCGGGGGGTGGATGAGGGGACTCTCACTCTTGCGAGTTCACCGAGTCTCGACCTATTTATGACGCGATGATCACGTTCCCTTGCGAGAACATGAGTCACCCACGAGCGCTGTTCAAGCATGATCAAACACACTAGACAGCGCTCGTGCCCATCAGAGTCCGATACCAGTCCGCTGCAACCAGAAATGCACGGGCGAGCCGTCTTTAAAAAGACGTGCCGCGTGCGAGCTCTTTTATGAGAGGAGAGAAAAAACTCCGCGATGTTGAAGCGCACAGGGAGACACACACACACTGGCAGATTACTGCACAGATCAGCAGGCACTGTGAGCTCGCTGCAGATCGCCGTCACACCAACACCGGAGAGAGAAGCTCGTCTCGTAGAGCGAAGTCAGAGATGACTGTGGAGTGAAGAAATGCTCTTGGCTCCGAAGCGAAAACATATCTGCCTGTTGCTGGCGTCCTCCTTTTATACCCACGAGGTGGGGCGGAGTTACGTCATGCAAATTCCGCAGACCCATGGCATTTCTTTGCCATTGGCTCGTTTTGTAATACTCGAAGTTGATAGGTGTTCTAAGCGAAACCCCATTCGTCGTCATCCGACGTAACTCGGAGTGACAACGAAAGGGAACAAGAGGTAGTTCTCCAGACAGCAGAAATCAAGAGCTAGTTCTCCAGACAGCAGAAATCAAGAGTTAGTTCCCTTTCAAGGGAACTCGAGCTGCGTTGAGACGCGGTGGGAACGCTCTGCGTGATTGCGTCGTGAAGCACGTGTATAATCAGTCCAATGGAAGAACGAGACGTCACCGGCGGTGACGTCATAGACCAGGAAGCTATAAAGCACACCAGAAATCAGACCGCGACAGCTTCTGTTGCCTTCAGCAAGCGCTCTCTGTATACTGTCCTTGTCTATTTATTGTTGTCTGTCACAAGCACATTATCTATCTATATATATATATATATATTATGGCGAAACAAGAATTCAAGCGTTGTGTTGTCCCTTGCCCTCGTTTCATCACGGGTGGGGACACACATCAGCTTTGTGTTGCTTGTTTGGGAGTGGAGCATGCCCAGTCAGTTCTCGAGGGAGCTGACTGTGAGCATTGCGAGAAGCTGTCCGTGAGGACGCTCCGCTCTCGCCGGGCGTTCTTTGAGGAGGACGGTTCGGTTCGCGCTCCCCGGGGTGCGGGTCCCGCTGCTGCCGAGGCACAGCGAAGGCTTTCATCTTGGGGTTCGCATATGGATCTAGTAGCGGGGCTTGAGACGGGCCCAGCCCTTTCTCAACCCTTACCTGCTGGATCCGGTGCCTCTGCCCAGGAAGGAGCCCGCGCTGCGGCTTCTCCTTCCCAGGTTGGGGCACCATTGTTGCGGCTATCCAGTTCTGAGGATCTGGATGTCGTCAGTGTTGATATGGGGGATGTTGAGTTTTCGCCAGCTCATGCCTCCGATAATGATGAGGAGCTTATGGAGGTTTTATCTCGTGCTGTAGCTAGATTAAATATTGAATGGCCAGCCGATGATTCTTTGAGTGTTACTAGAAAAAGTTTATTAGATGAAAGATTTTTACCATCTAAAACACAGCCTCCACGTCGGGGACTCCCGTTTTTTCCCGATCTCCACAATGAGGTTTCGAGATCGTGGAATAAACCGGCGTCATTCAGAGTATTTAACCCACAAACTTCCTGTTACAGTAATGTTTTGGGTGCATCTGATTATGGTTATGTTAAGGTGCCTCGGCCTGAAGAGACGCTCGCGAGCTATCTCTCTCCCGAGTCATCGTCATCATTAAAAACCCCGACGTTACCCACCAAGCCATTAAAATCTACATCTTCGCTGGTGGGTAAAGCTTATTCGGCAGTAGGTCAGGCTGCGTCATGTCTGCACACTATGTCTATACTGCAGGCATACCAGGCTGATCTGCTGAAGGATATCGATGAACGTGAGGAAGTCAGCGCTGACGCAATTCGAGAATTGCGTCGCACAACAGACCTGTCTCTCCGGGCCACCAAGGAGACGGCCGAATCAGTGGGCCGTTCTATGGCAGCCCTGGTGGCCACGGAGCGGCATCTTTGGTTAAATCTGTCTGATATAAAGGATAAAGATAGGTCTGTTCTTCTGGACGCGCCACTGTCACCTTCAAGTTTGTTCGGCGACGCTATCAACTGTGTCGTCGATAGGTTTCAAGAAACGAAAAAACAATCGGCTGCGTTCCAGAGGTTTCTTCCTCGACGTTTCAATATCCCCGAGACTGCTGGGCGAAAAATGATTATTAAATCCGAGCAGTCTCATCCGAGTACAAGCTCCTCACAGCACAGAGTGCATCAAAAACAGAGCGTCGCCACTCGGGCTCCTCCACAATCTGGGGAATCTGGGTGGCAGTCGCAGTCCAGGCCAGCTAGGGGTAGGCAAGATCTGAGGACTGTCATCTCTAAGAAGGCTTGGGCTAAGAAGAAGTCCTGACGCCCAAGGCGTCAGGCTTCTGAGGGTGGTCCCCTCCGAGGAGGGACGATTTCGAGAAATCGTTCATCCTCGGCACCCTCTGGGGGGCGAATTCTCTGAGGAGAGTCGCAGCGCTGCCACATCGGTTGTTCCCTGCCGGTTCGCCGCTTCAGGGCACCGAGGTGTCAGCGTCCCCATACGATTCTCCGAGGAGGATTGTAGAACGGTCAGTTCGGTTGTTCCCTGCCGGTTCGCCGCTTCAGGGCACCGAAATGTCCGTACAACCGAATCCCGAGGCCAGTCTCGAGAGACTGGTCCCCTTAGTAGAATTTCTGGCAGCGTGGAAACTACTGCCAAATATTTCTCAGTGGGTCCTCCATATAATAGAAAAGGGTTACAGAATTCAGTTCGGTTCTCGTCCGCCCAGATTTCAAGGGGTCCTTCCCACAGTGGTGGACCCAAGGCAAGCTCGGGTCATGGAACTAGAAGTACTGATGCTTCTGCAAAAAGGGGCTATAGAAAGGGTTTCTCCTCCCAGCAGAGAGTCAGGGTTTTAGAGCCGTTACTTCATCGTTCCCAAGAAGGATGGGGGGTTGCGTCCTATTCTAGATCTGCGTCAGTTAAACAGCAGAGTTCAGAAACTCAAGTTCAAGATGCTTACACTCAAACAGATTGTATCACAGATTCAGTCCGAGGACTGGTTTGTCACAATAGACTTGAAGGACGCTTACTTTCATGTATCCATTCATCCTCATCACAGGAAGTTCCTGAGGTTTGCTTTCGGGGGCGAAGCATACCAATATCGGGTCCTTCCATTCGGCCTAGGTTTATCACCCCGCACCTTTACGAAATGCGTGGATGCAGCGCTGGCTCCTCTGAGACTCCAGGGCATTCGCGTATTAAACTATATCGACGACTGGTTGATCCTCGCTCGTTCCGAGCAGTTGGCAGTTCGGCATCGAGATGTCGTTCTGTCTCACTTAAAAAGGTTGGGGTTGCGGCTAAACACCAAGAAGAGTGTGCTCCTCCCAGCCCAGAGGACCACTTTTTTAGGGGTGATGTGGGATTCGACAACTATGCAAGCACGATTGTCTCCAGCTCGTATTTCTGCGATTCTCACAGCCGTAAATATGGTAAAACTAGGCCAGTCACTCACTGTGAAACAGTTCCAGAGACTGGTGGGTCTCATGGCAGCTGCGTCCAACGTAGTTACTTTTGGCCTTCTGCACATGAGACCCCTGCAGTGGTGGCTCAGGACCAAGGGGTTTTCTCCGAGGGGAAATCCGTTTCGCACGATCAAGGTCACGCGGCTATGCCTACGTGCCTTGGTCATGTGGAAGAAACCTTGGTTCCTCGCCCAAGGCCCAGTATTGGGGGCTTCTTGTCGACGCGTAACGCTATCGACGGATGCTTCCCTCACAGGCTGGGGGGCGGTCATGAGTGGCCGCTCGGCGACAGGTGTCTGGCAGGACCATCAGCTTTCGTGGCATATAAACCGACTAGAGATGATGGCGGTATTTCAGGCTCTCAAATACTTCCTGCCAGACCTGAGAGGCCATCATGTGCTCGTCCGCACAGACAACACATCGGTGGTCTCTTACATCAACCATCAGGGGGGTCTGAGGTCCCTATTATTATGCAAACTGGCTCATCAGATCCTCCTATGGGCCCAGGGAAAATTACTGTCACTCAGGGCAGTTTATATTCCAGGGTATTTGAATGTGGGAGCAGATATCCTGTCAAGACAGGGGCTGAGGCCCGGGGAGTGGAGACTTCACCCCGAGGTGGTGGAGCTCCTATGGGAGAACTATGGTCAAGCTCAGATAGATCTTTTCGCATCTTACGATACAACCCATTGTCCGCTTTGGTTCTCCCTCACATATCCAGCTCCTCTCGGACTGGACGCTATGGTACAGGAGTGGCCGAGGCTGCACCTGTACGCATTCCCCCCGATATCATTGCTTCCGGGAGTTCTGGAGAGGGTTCGCCGGGAGGGGGCTCATCTATTATTAGTAGCCCCGCACTGGCCGACCCGAGTGTGGTTCTCGGACCTAGTGTCCCTTCTGCACGGCTCTCCCATGGAGATTCCTGTCAGGGGGGACTTGTTATCTCAAGCAGGGGGCACGATATTTCACCCTCGCCCGGAGTTGTGGAAACTGTGGGCTTGGCCTCTGAGGGGGCCCAGCTCTTAGAATCCGGTCTCTCGACTGAGGTCGTTGAGACCATCCTTCAATCCAGAGCTCCTTCCACGAGAAAACTATATTCATTGAAATGGAAATTGTTCTCTACATGGTGTGGAGAACGTTTTTTAAATCCTGCTGACTGCCCGGTTGGTACAGTTCTCGATTTCCTTCAAGACCGTTTCTCTGCTGGATTATCTCCCTCCACCTTAAAGGTGTACGTAGCGGCTATATCTGCTTATCGCTCCCCTTTGGGGGCTTCTTCTCTTGGGAGAGATCCTCTTATTACTCGTTTTCTCCGTGGTACACTGAGGCTTAGGCCTGCATTGCACTCTAGAGCACCGGCTTGGGATTTGGCCATTGTACTTGAGGGTCTGGCCCTGGCTCCCTTCGAGCCTATTGAAGAGGTTTCAGAGAAGTTCCTTACACTAAAAACTCTATTTCTTCTCGCTATTTCTTCTATCAAGAGAATTGGAGATCTGCAAGCCCTGTCGGTGGCTCCTTCATGTTTGGAATTTGCACCTGGTATGGTGAAAGCATTTTTACACCCTAGGCCGGGTTACATTCCTAAGGTCCCCACTAATGTGGCGGGCCCTATTGTGCTGCAGGCTTTTTGCCCTCCACCTTTCGTTACCCCAGATCAGGAAGGTCTCAATCTGTTATGTCCCGTTAGGGCTTTGGATGCCTACGTTCACAGAGCTGCCCTGTGGCGTAGATCAGAGCAGTTATTTGTCTGCTTCGGTTCAACCAAGAAAGGTTGCCCTGCATCTAGACAGGTAATGAGCAAGTGGGTAGTTGAGGCTATCTCACTTGCTTATGAAGCGGCCGGACAGCTCTCACCTATGGCTGTCCGCGCCCATTCTACTAGGAGTATGGCTGCCTCTGAGGCTTTAATTTCAGGGGTTTCCCTGCAGGACGTTTGTAATGCGGCAGGCTGGTCCTCACCGCATACATTTGTCAAATTCTACGACCTAGACCTCTCCAATCCCGGGGCTAGGCTGCTTGTTTCTTAGTGTGCGCAAGGACTCCACACAGAACGGGCATTTCTCATTATGGCGTAGTGGACATGGGGTTTCCACCGCGTCTCAACGCAGCTCGAGTTCCCTTGAAAGGGAACGTCTCAGGTTACGTATGTAACCCTGGTTCCCTGAGAGGGAACGAGACGCTGCGTTCTCCTGCCATACTTCCTGCATGCCCTGATCGACTTGCTTCAGGCCTTTTCAGAAGCTGTCGCGGTCTGATTTCTGGTGTGCTTTATAGCTTCCTGGTCTATGACGTCACCGCCGGTGACGTCTCGTTCTTCAATTGGACTGATTATACACGTGCTTCACGACGCAATCACGCAGAGCGTTCCCACTGCGTCTCAACGCAGCGTCTCGTTCCCTCTCAGGGAACCATGGTTACATACGTAACCTAAGACGTTCTCCAGACAGCAGAAATCAAGAGTTAGTTCTCCAGACAGCAGAAATCAAGAGCTAGTTCTCCAGACAGCAGAAATCAAGAGTTAGTTCTCCAGACAGCAGAAATCAAGAGCTAGTTCTCCAGAGAGCAGAAATCAAGAGCTAGTTCTCCAGACAGCAGAAATCAAGAGTTAGTTCTCCAGACAGCAGAAATCAAGAGTTAGTTCTCCAGACAGCAGAAATCAAGAGTTAGTTCTCCAGAGAGCAGAAATCAAGAGCCAGTTCTCCAGACAGCAGAAATCAAGAGCTAGTTCTCCAGACAGCAGAAATCAAGAGCTAGTTCTCCAGAGAGCAGAAATAAAGAGCTAGTTCTCCAGAGAGCAGAAATCAAGAGCTAGTTCTCCAGACGGCAGAAATCAAGAGCTAGTTCTCCAGACGGCAGATATCAAGAGCTAGTTCTCCAGACGTCAGAAATCAAGAGCTAGTTCTCCAGAGAGCAGAAATCAAGAGCTAGTTCTCGAGAGAGCAGAAATCAAGAGCTAGTTCTCCAGACGGCAGAAATCAAGAGCTAGTTCTCCAGACGGCAGAAATCAAGAGCTAGTTCTCCAGAGAGCAGAAATCAAGAGCTAGTTCTCCAGATGGCCGAAATCAAGAGCTAGTATTTCAGAGAGCAGAAATCAAGAGCTAGTTCTCCAGAGAGCAGAAATCAAGAGTTAGTTCTCCAGACAGCAGAAATCAAGAGTTAGTTCTCCAGAGACCAGAAATCAGTGGTTAGTTCTCCAGACAGCAGAAATCAAGAGCCAGTTCTCCAGAGAGCCGAAATCAAGAGCTAGTTCTCCAGAGAGCAGAAATCAAGAGTTAGTTATCCAGACAGCAGAAATCAAGAGTTAGTTCTCCAGACGGCAGAAATCAAGAGCTAGTTCTCCAGAGAGCAGAAATAAAGAGCTAATTCTCCAGAGAGCAGAAATCAAGAACTAGTTCTCCAGAGAGCAGAAATCAAGAGCTAGTTCTCCAGACGGCAGAAATCAAGAGCTAGTTCTCCAGACAGCAGAAATCAAGAGCTAGTTCTCCAGAGAGCAGAAATCAAGATCTAGTTCTCCAGAGAGCAGAAATCAAGAGCTAGTTCTCCAGATGGCAGAAATCAAGAGCTAGTTCTCCAGACGTCAGAAATCAAGAGCTAGTTCTCCAGAGAGCAGAAATCAAGAGCTAGTTCTCCAGAGAACAGAAATCAAGAGTTAGTTCTCCAGACAGCAGAAATCAAGAGCTAGTTCTCCAGACAGCAGAAATCAAGAGTTAGTTCTCCAGACAGCAGAAATCAAGAGCTAGTTCTCCAGACAGCAGAAATCAAGAGTTAGTTCTCCAGACAGCAGAAATCAAGAGCTAGTTCTCCAGAGAGCAGAAATCAAGAGCTAGCTCTCCAGACAGCAGAAATCAAGAGTTAGTTCTCCAGACGGCAGAAATCAAGAGCTAGTTCTCCAGACAGCAGAAATCAAGAGCTAGTTCTCCAGAGAGCAGAAATCAAGAGCTAGTTCTCCAGAGAGCAGAAATCAAGAGCTAGTTCTCCAGAGAGCAGAAATCAAGAGCTAGTTCTCCAGACGGCAGAAATCAAGAGCTAGTTCTCCAGACGGCAGAAATCAAGAGCTAGTTCTCCAGACGGCAGAAATCAAGAGCTAGTTCTCCAAGAGCTAGTTCTCCAGAGAGCAGAAATCAAGAGCTAGTTCTCCAGATGGCAGAAATCAAGAGCTAGTTCTCCAGACGGCAGAAATCAAGAGCTAGTTCTCCAGAGAGCAGAAATCAAGAGCTAGTTCTCCAGAGAGCAGTAAATTAGTTAGTTCTCCAGACAGCAGAAATCAAGAGCTAGTTCTCCAGACAGCAGAAATCAAGAGTTAGTTCTCCAGACAGCAGAAATCAAGAGCTAGTTCTCCAGAGAGCAGAAATCAAGAGCTAGTTCTCCAGACAGCAGAAATCAAGAGTTAGTTCTCCAGACAGCAGAAATCAAGAGTTAGTTCTCCAGACAGCAGGAATCAAGAGTTAGTTCTCCAGAGAGCAGAAAACAAGAGTTCTCCAGAGACCAGAAATCAAGAGTAAGTTCTCCGGACAGCAGAAATCAAGAGCTAGTTCTCCTGACAGCAGAAATCAAAGCTCAGTCTTTTGAAGGGCTGAAATCAAGGCCAGTCTTCTGATATTACAAAAAAAAAAAAAAAAAAAAAAACATCTTTGCAAGTGTTTGTATGAGTGATGATGACATAAAGGTAATATTTATGCATGTTTGTGTGTGTGATTTCAAGTTTATGACCCTTCACTGCTGGTTTAGGACACCAGATTTTTATAAAACATCTGTGAAATGCAACAGCAGGGAATAAAAAACAGGGGATAAAAAACAGAGCGAAATTGTTTATTCTCCATGTCCTTCCAAAAGCATTTGACTTTATGTCATCTGTGGCACACTAAAGAAGAAAATCTGAAGAATTGTTCTGCGGTCTCTTGCATGGATGTTTGACTTTCAAGATTCAAAAAGGATGCAGAACTCCATAAAAGTAACATAAAAATGGTCGTTAGGCTACAACTGTGCCATACTACAAGTCCTCTGAAGACATACATGCTTTGTGTAAGGAATAGAACAAAACTTAAGTCTGTGAATGGATCAACTAATTAATTGAAAAGAAATGACTCAAATGAAGAATATGTTCATGAATTAGATATTGGAAATTTTGCATCAACTCAAATGAACAAGCCAAGGTCCGCTATAGTGGATGTCAGGTTGTTCAGTGAATGATTTACATAAGCTTTTATGATTCATTTATGCTTGAAAACCTCAGTCCCCCCTCAGTTAACTGTATTCGGATGGAAAAGATCTACACATTTTTAAATGTTTCCTTTTGTTTTCCACAAAGACGTCACACATGTTTGGAAAAATTTGAAAGAATTTACATTTTGGGTGAAGATAAAGATTCTTTATTGGCATCGATGCCTGGAACTTTCATTCAACAAAATGTTTTTTTTTATAGTGAAAAAATGTTCTTTAGATTTAAAAAAATCTTCTTCACACTAATAATGAACCAAAAAAAAAGGGTTCTCTTAAAGGTTCTTTGGGGAACCAAAATTTGTTCTTCTTGCACTATAACCCGAATAAGTTGGCACACAGACGTAACTTTCGGTAAGCAAGGTAAGCGGTTGCTTACGGGCCCGGACCAATCAGGGGCCCGCGTGACTGCAAGATATTGATTGACAGTTGGGGCCCCCTATCATATTTTACTACTTTTAGTCTTTTTACTTTATGGCATTTTACTTTATCGCAAATTCATTTGAATAAATAATGACAACAACATATTTTACTGATCATTGAATACATGTGTGAAACGAACAATGATGAATTTTGGTGTAATTTGTTTTGAATTGAGACTGGGGAATCCCTGGGTCGGTGAACATGCATATTCACACAGAGGAAAGCCCGAAAAATGCAGCTATAATGTAAGTGAGCAACTTTTTTTATGTATTTGGACCTAGGCCTATGTGTGTGTAGTCATAGCAGTGAGTAACAATGTGTTAAGGTGCGCCGTCACCAGCAGTGTTTTTTCATGTGTTATGGTGTGTATTCACCAGTGTTTATTTTTTGTTTTTTTTATTGCGTAAGCTATTCCTGATTTTGTCAGTCATCTCATCTCTTATGCTGTGTCTCTATGATCCGATCATGTCCTATTCATGGTATCCTATACTCGTGGACATTGCGTCATCACGTGATGTAGTAGGGGCCCTGATAATCCTGCATTAGGGCCCGGTATTGGCTCGTTACGGCACTGAGTTGGCAAAACTTAAGAAATGTTAAAGTCTTAGTAAGCAGGACTTGCAGATTTCTATTTTAAACTCATACATTTCAATTGCTCTTAGCTTGAAACATTTTGAGTAAGCTAATTACGTAATACATTTAACTTTTTTTTAAATTGTCATGTAATTTAAATTTAAATTTTTTATTAGTGAAAGCTTGGCTAGCTTTAAATAGCTAATTAAATACATCCACCGCGGCTAGTCTGTATGGGCCAAATATTCATCCAAACAGAAACATAGACCTCTATATATGCTACACTCAATTAATAATACATTATAAATGTGCTCAGCATTCGGCAACAAATATTTTTCCGATTTTCTAGACTATTTTAATTCGTAAAGTGAGCAGGATATATTGAAATGAAGCGTATTCGACAGGCAGTGTATTTACTCTTTATGGTACTAAAAAAGGCAGCCGGTCTCGGAGACCTCCCTAGCTCTACAGCGCGCCACAAATTTCCAATGCAAATCTGTGGTGGAAAATGGAACTGCAGGAACCGTAGCGCGCTCTATTTCAAAGCCATTAGGTCAGATTTCAGGCTGCCCGTCCCGCTTATTTTAAGTAAACTAAACCTTGCTCCAGACCAAGACGATATCAATCCGCTTCAGATATGTGTCTTCATCAGGTCAGTAACTAGTTGGCATATCTGTCTGTTCTTCCTATGTGGAGTAGCGTATCAAATTAATGAAAGTATAAACCCTTTAGTTTAAATGTGCTAATGTGAATAGGCTACTAGCCTTTATATACACTAGTTATGTTGTGTTTATTTTATATTTGTTCTGAGAATAGACATTTGTTTTCCTCACTGGAATTCATACACAACTTACAATATTCTAAAACAACATTCAGATGCTATTAAAAATAGCTACTACATGATAGCAATTCAATCTAGATTGCATTCAATGCGTTTGTCGTGATACTAAAGTCTGTCAATCATGATTAGAGAGCCACCGGATAGGATAACTAAACCCCCGAAAGGATAACTAAACCCTAAACCAACTTTTTTTAGTTAATGATTTGTAAGAATGGGGCTTTATTAGTGCTGTTCATTGATTCGAGTAACTTTTTTTGACATTTGGGTATAAAGTTTTTTAATTCTACAATATATGGTGTAGAAACGTCTGAGTGCTTCCCTCTTCAGGTTGAAAGCTGGCTACTGCAGTTGAATTTTCCTAATGGATGTTTGGGGTGGCAGGTGACGTTAGCAGGTTCCAGCTCACCATGCCCTTGGTACGAGCTACCATGTCCTTTTGCGGTATAAAAACCATCTTGTTTTTGTCAAAACCACTGTTTCGACAGTCCCGAAATCTAAGCTGTTGTCCCGAATCCTGCCCTGATTGTCCAGAAAATTATTCTAAAGCAAAATCTTGAGTAGGCCTAGTTATTGTCTGATAAAACATTAAAAACTGTCCATGGAGGTTGAGTCGTGAAGAGAGCGCGAGTTGCAGCAGCCGCGAGCTCAGTGAATGAATGCGCAGGCAGCCAGTCTAAAGCAGTGATTGATTTGTCGCAACGCTGTGTGCTAAAAAATACTTCGGCAATGAACAATAACTACATATTAGACTACACCCCCAAACTCTACTTTGCAGCGGCGTCTTGAGGTGAGTGGTCATATATGTTTTAATCACAATTTATGGTTAGGCTAAAGTTAATCCTCTGGGGTCGACAAACGCACGGGGCATTTTGCTGGATTTTTTCACATAGTGGCAAAACATGAATATGCCTACAGAGTGCGCGTGCTATTGACATCAATTCGATGAAACTCATCGGATGCTGATCGCGATGCGGGAGTTAAGACCGCAGTTTGAATTGATATGGCTCTGACCCTGTGTCCACAGACAATTCAACATCCTCGACTTAAAATGACAGCTCTGTTGCAAAGCTACTTGCGTCACTCCAGTCACTCTCCGGTTTAGAGAATTAATCCGTCACTGCGGGTCTCAGGTGCACGCATCCCACCCCCACCACAACACATCCACGCCCCCACAACAACCCCCCACCCACGTGACAACATCCACATAACTTGTTGGCCAGATGTGTCTTGAACATATTTCCACAATTGCACTTACCGGTAAATTGGTCAGAATTAACGTGCGGGAAAATTCCAACAGAACTCCCGGAAGTAAACAAAGAGGAAAATCCGGCAGACATGCGGAGAATTCACTCACAATGTATGTTCAGAATCAGCACAAGCTTTATCCTTTCGCAAATCCCCCCATAAACAACAAAGTCTATACGCGATGTAAATAAGAAATTCACTGTGCAGTGCAGACAACTTCAGTGTTTATGATGAGATTTTAGTGAGAGTGCAGAACGCGGTAAGTCAGACATGGCTTAAAGGGAATGCTATTGACAATCTAAATAATAATTTTGTTTGACTAGGGCAGCTGGTTAAGTCCAGGTTTAAATGCGCAGTTCTTTGGCAGTTGGGTCTGTTCGAGGTCGGATCACGTTCTCACCACAAACGAACCGTTCCAGAGTTCGCTTGAAAGCGTACCGATACCACCTCTTCGAGGAGGTCTCGGTACGCTTATTTGGTCTGCTTTTGGTGCGCACCCGAGGGCGATTGCTGCTTTCACACCTGCCCAAACAAACTGCACCAAGGGGGAAAAACGAACTCTAGTGCGATTCAACCGAACTAAATGAGGCAGGTGTGAAAGCACCAAGACTCAGAATCTGCCCTACCTAAATTTAGACAGGAACTCCTATTGCAGTGAATGCTACCTTGCTAATTAGTAACATAATGCTTTGACAGAATTAGCATAGCATATCACTTTCTGAATGAGTACAGCTATATAAAACACTTAACATATCTGTTCTCAAACTAAGCTCATGTTCCACTCCTTATGGTAATTGTTTGGAAATAGAAATCCCAGCCCAGTTTCAGTTACATTTAAGTGTGTCTAATTTAAAAGAAATGAGTTCATAAAACTCAAAACAATGATGCAATTCAGATTACTTCAAATGTGTCAGTTTAGTGAACTCAAAAGAAAAAGAAAGTTCTAAATACTCATAAAAGTTATTAATTGTCTCAACTCAAACCAATTAATCATTTTGAGTGTTAGTGTAACGGTAAAGACCACAGAAGCAAAGATGCAAGTGAAGAGTGTTTATTCTCAGTTCACGGTCAGTTGAGGAGAAAACGGTGAGCAATATATATGGGTCTGAATGAGCTGCAGCTGGTGAGTAGATGATGATCAGCTGGATCGCTGATCAGTGAATGAAGTGGTAACGCCCACTCATACACACCCACACAGATAACAACAGAAACACGAGACAAGAAGGAGTCAATGAATATATAAACCGTGACAGTACCCCCTCTCCTAAGAACGCCTCCTGGCGTTCTCAGACTCCCTACCTGTCGATTGTAATCATCAATAAGGGAATGATCCAGGATGTCTCTAGCAGGTACCCAACTTCTCTCCTCCGGACCGTAACCTTCCCAGTCCACCAAGTACTGGAATCCGCGTCCCCTCCGCCTTGAGTCCAGAATGCGGTTTACCGAATAAGTAGGTTCCCCTTCTACGAGTCGCGGCGGGGGAGGAACCGGGACTGGCGGATTAATACGAGAATAAAACACGGGCTTGATCTTGGATACATGGAAGGCGGAATGAATCCTCCTGTACACTGGAGGCAATTTGAGGCGGACTGCCACCGGACTAATGATCTTGGTGACAACAAACGGGCCAATGAATTTGGGAGCAAGTTTATTATAAACGGAGAGGAATGTTCTTAGTAGAAAGCCACACTTTTTGACCAACGACGTATACGGGAGGCTTTGACCGGTGGCGATCGGCCTTGGCCTTGGTGCGTTCCCCCACCTGGAGTAGAGCTCTAGTCCAAGTGCGGTGACACCTCTGGATGAAGGCGTGAGCGGAACCGCGACCTCGGATTCCAGACTAGGAAAAATTGGTGGCTAGTATCCTATACTACACTCAAACGGCGATAGACCCGTGGCTGACACTGGTAACGTATTGTGGGCGTACTCCACCATGGACAGTTGCTGGCTCCAAGAGGAAGGATTCTTGGAAACCAAACATCGTAACACCCTTTCCAGATCTTGGTTGGCTCTCTCGGTTTGACCATTGCTCTGGGGATGAAACCCTGAGGACAGACTAACAGTCGCTCCCAGTAATCTACAAAACTCTTGCCAAAATTTGGACACAAACTGGGGTCCTCTGTCGGAAACCACGTCTGTCGGGAGGCCATGAATACGAAAGACGTGATCTACAACTATCAACACTGTCTGCTTGGCTGAGGGTAATTTGGGTAAGGGGATAAAGTGAGTCGCCTTCGAGAATCGGTCCACCACGGTTAAAACCACCGTGTTACCCTGAGAGGGTGGGAGGGCGGTGATAAAATCTAGAGCGATATGGGACCAGGGTCTCGATGGGACAGGCAGCGGTTGAAGTAACCCATCTGGGGGTCGATTGGAAGTCTTACCCGTGGCACAAACCGAGCAAGCCAAAACAAAACTGTAAATGTCACGAGCCATACGTGGCCACCAGAATCGTTGCTTGACTAAAAAGCTAGTACGGTTGACTCCTGGATGACAAGCCACGTTGGAACAATGCCCCCACTGAATAACGTCAGACCTTAATTCCTCTGGCACAAACAAGCGATTCGGTGGGCAGCCGGGCGGAGGCATTACCCCTTCTAAGGCCGCCTTGACCTTCGATTCGACCTCCCATACGAGTGTGGAGATAAATAGATTCTCCGGTAAAATGCACTCGGGAGTAGACGGGCGTTCGGATCGATCAAAAATGCGTGACAAAGAATCGAGTTTGATGTTCTTGGAACCCGGGCGGTACGAGAGAGTAAAGTCAAAACGTCCGAAAAAAAGTGCCCACCGAGCCTGCCTAGAGTTAAATCTTTTAGCCGTTCTGATATATTCCAAATTCTTATGGTCGGTCCAGACGATAAAAGGTACCCCCGACCCCTCCAACCAGTGACGCCATTCCTCCAACGCTAACTTGACAGCCAACAACTCCCTGTTACCAATGTCATAATTGCGTTCGGCAGGGGATAAACGATGAGATAAAAACGCGCATGGATGCACTCTGTCGTCTGTGGGAGAATGCTGAGAAATCACCGCTCCTACCCCCACCTCTGACGCGTCGACCTCCACCACGAACTGACGTGATGGATCAGGGGTAATAAGGATAGGGGCCGAAACAAAGCGGTCTTTCAGTTTGGCAAACGCTGTCTCAGCAGCGTCTGACCACCCGAACGTTGTTCTGGGGGAGGTCAAGGCGGTCAGGGGTGAGGCTAGTTGGCTGAAATTGCGAATAAAACGTCGGTAAAAATTGGCGAATCCCAGAAACCTCTGTAGGGCCTTACGGGAATCTGGGCTTGGCCAATCTATCACAGCCTTAACCTTCTCGGGATCCATGCGAATACCCTCAGACGACACAATGTATCCTAGAAATGGAACAGACTGTGCATGAAAAACGCATTTCTCCGCCTTGACAAAAAGCCCATTCTCTAGCAACCTCTGAAGCACTCGTCGGACGTGCTGCACGTGTTCCTGGAGAGAAGAGGAAAATATCATTCTGTCATCCAGGTAGCGAAAAAATGAACTGATCGACCATATCTCGCAGCACGTCATTGACGAGAGCCTGGAAGACTGCTGGGGAGTTGGACAGCCCGAAAGGCATGACCAAGTATTCAAAGTGCCCCCTGGGGGTGTTAAAAGCAGTCTTCCATTCACCCCCCTTTCTAATGCGGACCAAATGATAAGCATTACGTAGATCCAATTTCGTGAAGATAGACGCTCCCTGCAACCTCTCGAAAGCTGAAGAGATCAACGGCAAAGGATACGTATTCCTTACCGTGATGCTGTTCAGCCCTCGGTAATCAATGCAAGGTCGCAAGGATCCGTCTTTCTTCCCCACAAAATAGAACCCCGCCCCCGCTGGAGAAGAAGAATGGCAGATGAACCCGGATGCTAGAGAATCAGAAATATATTTCTCCATAGCCTCCCTCTCTGGGACAGAAAGTGAATATAACTTGCCTTTAGGCGGAGACTTACCTGACATTAAGTCTATAGCACAGTCATAGGGACGATGCGGAGGTAGAGAAGCAGCACGAGACTTACTGAACACTTCCTTCAGGTCCGAGTACTCCGCGGGCACGTTAGATAAATCCACTGCCTCCTCCTGAAACACAGAGACAGCGACAGACGAACAGGCAGACACAAGACAAGACTCATGACATTTACCACTCCATTCTAACACTGATTTCAGTTGCCAGTCAATTCTGGGGTTCTGTTCAATTAGCTTGGGGTGTCCTAGAACAACGGCTGCGAGTGGTGAGTCCATGATGTAGAAAGAACATGTCTCAGCGTGGTTGCCAGATGTGATGAGGGTGATGGGTCCGGTGATGAGTGAGATGGTAGGCAGATTTTGACCGTTGAGTGCTTGCACTGCTATATTACTGGTGAGGGATAGAAGGGGATTGTGAAATCTTTGAGCAAAACCATGGTCCATGAAGGTACCTTCTGCCCCAGAATCCACCAGTGCCTGACAGTCGTGAGTGTGGCCTGACCATCTTAGTCTTACCGGGAGGAGGGTCGATGTATATGAGGTCTTCTCAGCGGAGATCCCACCCGACAGTAGCCTCAATCCTACTGTCGGGCTTGGCCTTTTACTGGACAGCCATATGCGAAGTGTCCAGCGGTCCCGCAGTAAAGGCATAGTCCTTGGGATCTCCGCCTCTCCTTCTCCTCCCGGGAAAGCCGAGCTCGCCCGACCTGCATGGGCTCGTGATCGTAGACGGGGCTGACCGCGTCCCCGTCGCTGGATCGTAGACTCTCAACTCCTCCCCTGCCCCGATTCGGTGGTGTTCTGCGTTCCACTCTCGCTAGTCGTGCGTCTACACGAAGGGCCAGATCTATGAGTCCGTTCAGAGATGTGGGGAGATCCAGGGCGTAGATCTCCCTTTGAACGTGGTCAGCCAGCCCATGCAGGAACATGTCCCACTGCGCCTCCTCGTTCCAGTGACACTCTGCCGCCAGGGTTCTAAATTCGATGGAGTAGTCCGATACTGATCTTTCTTCTTGTCTTAACTACGCGAGCATCCGGGCCGCCTCTCTCCCGTCAACCCCTCTGTCGAACACCCTCTTGATCTCGTCGGAGAGTGCCTGGAACGAGGCGCAGCATGGATCCTGGTTCTCCCACACCGCCGTTCCCCAGAGTGCCGCTCTCCCAGTCAGTAATGTGAGCACGAATGCTACCTTGGATCTCTCTTGCAGGAAGGTGCGAGGCTGTAGGGCAAAGTGCATCGAACATCGTGTTAGGAAGGCACGACAAAAACTAGGCTCACCATCGTAGGCCTGTGGAATGGGTAGGCGGGGTTCTGACTGAGAGGCTTCCGCAGGTGGTATGAGAGGAACGGCCGGTGTGGGTGGCGCAATGGGAACACGTAGCTGTTGTATCTGCTGGGTGAGCTCGGACACCTGCGTCACCAGCACTTGAACGGCGCGTCCCGTCTCATTAATGTTCCTCTCCTGAGCGTCCATGCGCTGGATGCTGGAGTTTACAAACTCCTCCAATGGATTCGTGTCACTCGCTGCTTCCATAAATGGTCAGATCGTTCTGTAACGGTAAAGACCACAGAAGCAAAGATGCAAGTGAAGAGTGTTTATTCTCAGTTCACGGTCAGATGACACACAAGAAACAATACTCAGTCCACGGTCAGATGACACACAAGAAACAATACTCAGTCCACGGTCAGATGACACACAACAATGTACTGGTGACGCAGGGACGAGATGGTCAGGAGTCCGGTGAATGGTGAAGAAGTGAAGTGAAGATCCAGGTGAGGTGATGTAATCCACGGCCGGTGATAATCCAAGTGAACATGAACAAGACAAGAGCTGAAACGCCGACAGGAGGGACCAACACACACGAGGGACTTCATACAACGATCTGACAATGAGAGGAGAAAACGGTGAGCAATATATATGGGTCTGAATGAGCTGCAGCTGGTGAGTAGATGATGATCAGCTGGATCGCTGATCAATGTATGAAGTGGTAACGCCCACTCATACACACCCACACAGATAACAACAGAAACACGAGACAAGAAGGAGTCAATGAATATATAAACCGTGACAGTTAGGGTTTACAGTGTGGCATCACTGCGAAGAAACGTTTTTGGAACCTTTAGTTTTAAGAGTGTAATTTTTTAAGTGGAAATAATGACATAAGAGATTTTTTTGGATATAGAAAAGCTGTCTAGTTGTGAACATGAAATGTATGAAAAAGAAAAATATGATCTAAAGGAGGCCAATAGACTTAAGAGACCATGATGGCATGAGAGTGGATGGGGGGATATAATTAGGGGGAAGAGAAAAGCAGAGCAAGCAGTTTGTCGAAGAAAGGCAGAAGGAGATGGAAGCATAATGGGATGTAGAAACTGACACCCAGAAGAAAGAGGCGAGAGATGCTATAGGGGGAGACGTATAGACGGATACAGCAGAACCAGTGTGTGTGTGTCTGGGGGGGGTTCAGAGAGAGGGAAACTTAAGCTTTCTGGCCATGATTTTCCATCCCTAAAGGCATTCTGTGGGTTCTTAAAAAAGCCCTGTATATTTGAAGTATCGCGTCACGTGACAAGGGCTGTATTTATGAATCGAAGAGTATCGTGATTTTCTGAGGAAGGACAAAGAGCGAGAGAAACATATATACAGATACCGTATGCAAGACAACAACTGTTGTAAAGAAGACATGCATGGCAGCAAAAGTTTGATTTTAAGAGGGAGGGCAAGAATGCCAGAGAGCGAATGAGGAGGTAGAGTGAGTGAGTAAGTGAGTGAGTGAGTGAGAGAGAGAGAGAGATAGAGAGAGGGGGGAGCGAAAGAGAAAATGCAGAAAGCAACAGGCTCCTTTATTCACACAGAGAGACACATCTGACTTACACAAGTCAACCGAGCCGCTCTCGTTTGCTCAGTTCAACCCTTCACTCCAGACCTCCGTCAGGATCATATCAGGTAAGCCTGATCTCCACCACACTTCAACACAACAGACCACAGTAAAACAAGTCTTAGAAGAGTTTTCTTTCCATTCCCAGCATTCCCCCCCAGCGTACAGCTCATAAAAGCAAAAGAGTCGGTGAATGAGTAAGACATGTTAGAGCAGGAATAAATGTGTGCAATTCCTGCGTACAGTTTGAGTGTGATGTTTGGAATCTTTTTGGCGAGTTTGAACTTAAGCGAGATTAGAGGTATTCGAAGACAAAGCAAAAATTGCCTTTGGTTGTGAGTCTGTAATTTTTTGTCACTCAACTGGATGTGACATCTCAATGAGGCGAGCTGGCGGCGTCTTCTTATCAAGATCATCGAGTTCAGACAGAAACGGCTTCAACCTGATGCTAGGAAACGACAGACTTCTGAAGTTATCAGAATTTCACCAGTACACTAAACATGACGCTATAAGGGTTTCTCTTAAAGCATTTCAATTGAATGCAACAATTCAGACGATCTGATGAAGGCATTATTTTAGGACAGGAATATCACGAAGAGTGTTGTGTTTTTTATGCCACAGTGTTAACCATTGTGTTGGTATATCCTTATCAAAGCAAGCGCTGTTTCTCTTTTAATTTTGTCAAATGGTTGCTTAACCTTTACACACACTTACTATAACCACTACACAACAATAGGCTTCTGATGAACGCTGTGTTTCGATTTGACTGTAGTGACGCAATATTCCTAATCATAGTCTCACATGCACAGACAGATTCATGTGTGATCCTTCTGGGTGGCTGTTATAATATTTTTTTTTAAATATATATATATTTTTCTTCCTTTCTTTGCTTGATGGCCTTTTAAACAAGCCAATCACAGTGATAAGGGTTGTTATTTTTTGATAAATAGATGCATTGATATTACAGATGGGACCTTGTCAATAACGTTGTTGAAGGTTACGTAAACACCTTAAACTGGGTAATTATCCAAATGCAATGGAAATATTAAAATCAGCTGTTTTGAATATCATAAGTGATAAAATGTTTGTGTTGGGATTGCTGCAGCTTCCTTACTGGAAATATCTCATGTGTTTCTACATGGTCAAGAAAGAGCTGTTCATTCAGATGGAAAGATCAGAATTGAGATCACTTTTAAATCTCAGTTTTGTCCTAGACAACAAAGAGATGAATGGAGGCCAAAGGAAATTTTGCTTCTGTGTGTCAGATGTTTTCAACAAATGTAATTTTGAAAAGAGACCTACAAAATGGCTCAGCCTCAAACTGTTCTCAGATTTGCCAAAAAAAATTTTATCGCTGTTATTCACATACACAGCTAACGGGAGCGTTCTAAGAAGGTTGAACAAACATTCTTCTAGTAACATTAATAAAACATTTGTTCAAAGTTTGGGTCTTTAGTAATAATTTAGCACATAAATCGTTCCGTAAACGATTACATAAATCGTGAAACGTTTTTACCTGAAACGCTCAGATGTTTGTCTAACGTTTTTTAAACGATACTACTAGTTTCAGAACATTCAGAGAACATTTAAAAGTAGCAATCCCGTTAATGCTTGCAATATGCTAAAATGGAACGTTCCCATTCATATAACCAAGAAAAAACATTTTTAAAAAATTAAAATATTTCATTTTTTGAACATTCAGAAATAATGTTTTTTAACTTAATGGGAACATTCTCAGAACATATTTTTGTTATCAGGGTGGTCTCTCTTACTGTAATAATAGAATAATACATAATGATACATAATTGTGATCTCCAGAAGGTCTCCCAAGTTTTCACATCTGAGCAGTGAAATATTCCCCAAGGCTCTTGAAAGTGAAGATGGCAATTATCCAATGGCAGTCGGGTTTTGCAGCCTCATTGGAGATCCTTGTACATTTCACTTTTTATTCTTTAGTTCTTTAGAAAATCATCCATGTACTAGTGCAGTTCCCAGAAAAACACTAATCTGAAGAAAATGTTCTTTTAGGATACATTTTATTTTTAAGAGTGCGGACTAAGCAATGTCTTATCATGTACCAGCCACATATTTAATAATCTCCAAAAGCATGAAGTAGGTCTTCGTCACAGAATCGTTCTTGTCACGGGGTTTTCGTCAGCATTTATTTGGTTAACACACACTTTCAGAAGTTGTGCAGGGACTCTCCAGATATGTATATATTTAGACTAGCTTAAAACCAAATTTTACTTAATAAAACTTTGTTCACCACAGTTGTATAGACATAAATATATAAAATCAGTTATTTGCATGCCATGTGTTGCTGTGGTTTATGCACAATGAAAAGATCCAAGTAAAATAGTGGAACATATCATCAAGAATTTACCATATTGTCCACAAAATGCCATAGTTACAAAAAAACGGTATAAACCACCAGTAGTTTACATGTACATTAGGGTCAATTAGACAATTCATCCACGCGTCATTATCTCAAAGGTTATACGACTACATTTCCTCACCAATATTTTTTGACGATGTGATTTACAATAAAAGTCACGCCCTGAAACGCTCATCATTAAAGTTGAGCTGACTTTAAATGTAGACATGTTCATAAACACCATCAGTAATGCATCATGTTTGAAAGTTTGCTGTAAGTGATTTATATAAACACACCTAGCTTGTAAACTGAACGTTTCTTTTAAATTGTGTTCGTGAGGAACATGAGCACAATAATTAGCACATAAGTAAGTGTGTGTGTGTGTGTGTGTTTTATAGATCATCAGTCAATCTGTCGGCGCAATGTCTTGAGCTCTGCTCGACTCACCTGTCAGGCTGGTGTTGTTGGTCTAGTCTAGTTCACTTAAACGCATTGCAGTGTTTGTGTGTGATTGACAGAGAGAAAGAGAGAGAGAAAGCTCCCTCAGTTTCTCATTGTTCTCAGCTTTTTGTGAATGATAGACCCTTCAGGCAGAGACCGCTGTCTGTCTCACGACTTCTCACTGTCTCGGCTTGTCCATCAACATATACTGTGAACACACATATAATTACCCTAACCTTATCATAAGCACAAACCTAACCCAACACTCTTACAAATAAAGCTTCTTAATTGGCATTTATGCTTCCATGAAGAACCTTTAACATGCATGGAAACCTTTCAATGCAAAAAAGTTTCTTAACAGTGAAAAAGAGTTCTTCAGATTATTAAAATGTTCTTCACACTGAGAAATAAATACAAACTGTTCACTGGAAGGTTCTTTGGGGAATAAAAAGGTAATTTTATGGCATCACTGTGAAAAACCCCCTTTTTAGGAGTGTAGCCCAAGAAGAAAGCATTTCATCTTTTTAGAATAATGAAACAAAAAGTAAATTATGAAGATGTTTATCTAACTTCTGGAGCCATTTTTTCCCCACACAGCACATCACATCATGTACATGTACACCTGATATAGGAAACTGAGCAGGTAATACAATAGTGAAGCTCACTGTAGCTGGCATAATTCATGGAGAGGACATTCATAATTCATGCAGAAGTTGTGTAGAAGTGTTCTCCATATGCGCTGGAAGGCTGTACGGCCCGGTATTAATATGTTACGGCTGCCGCATCCGCAGTGCATTTGGATTGATTATTTGTGAGAAAGATGGTGAGAAATAGAGAAAAGGAAACATACAACAGTTGGTGGAGATGCCAGAAAGAACAAAGAACGTGACTCGAACCATTTGGAATTTTAAAAACTGTTTACATCCGGCTTATTAGAGAAATATGTTGGGTTAAGACATAACAGATGACATGCTTATGAGTAAAAAACTGTCCAGACATTCTCGTTTATTTTAAGCAGAGTTAAGTGTTTCTATAAAAATATATATTTTATGGTTATATTATTGCTGTCAAATCGATTAATCGCGATTAATCAAATATAACAAAAGTTTGTAAGTATATGTGTATGTATGTATGTGTATATATATATATATATGTGTGTGTGTGTGTGTGTGTGTATACAGTATATGTACTGTATGTGTGTGTACTATATATGTATATATACAAACTTTTAGATGTGAATAATCACGATTAATCGATTTGACAGCACTAGTTTATATGGCATATTTATAAGTTAAAATTTTAACATATATTTAATGATTATTCAAAACAATTCTCAGGAGTGAAAATATGAGCAGTTCTACCAGAAAGACTCAGGAGAATAAATACCGTAAAACAAATATATATTTATTAACAGCCAAGCAAGCTATATTATAATATATAAAGCTCTTTGGCGTAGCTGGCAATCCGAGGGTCGGGACTTTGCATGTCCTGCCTGAAGACGAAGGCGGGCGCAGCCGACCCCTGGGAGATATGGGACGGGACTATCCCGGTGGTGGTGGGGAGGATGGAGGTGAATGAAAGCGTCAGCATCTGCAAACTCAGACGTGTGTAAGTACTGATCTTTTATACCACGAGTATTAGAACACGATTGGATAGATGATAAGGTAATAAGTGACGTAACAATTGAGTCTTCCTGGCAGATCTTATGCTAAAGATTTCATTTTTAGTTTTTTCTATAAAGCAGTTAAACCTTTTAAAGAAAAGAGCATGCGCTTAATACGTCTAACTCAAACACAATCCACACAGTAGTAAACAAAGATGTAATTTAGCCCACTATGTGTTGAGTGTGTGTGAGTACCTGGTCACAATCTCAATTAGACGTGACCTCTGACCCACACTCGTTGCCTCAGGCACTGAAAGGTGACTACAGCCGTGACCTTTCCACTTCTTGGGTCAACCAACAGAATCTGCTCAATATAACGGCACCATTGTCTGGTTCATATTCAAAGCAGTTGTCATCTGTGTCAGCACTTATATAATACCAACGATTTAACTCTTTATGAATGCAAAGTGATCATTCAAAGCCCTGGTTTTGGATTTAATCATTTCCAAAATTGAAATTAAGCCTCTAGAAAATTCTGCTCTAAAGTGTGAAATTTGATTATAAGAATACCCAGCTAACGAAAATAGTCTAAGAACATGAAAACGTTGCTTTTTGAATGTTCTCACACCATTCAAAATTGCCATGATTGCAAATGTATTACATAGGAAACATTTCTTTTTATTATTCATCAAATGTTATGAGATTGTTACTTTTGAATGTTCTCTGAAAGCTCCGAATCAAGTAGTACAACGTTCAACTATAACATTTAAGAAAAAAGTTCCATCAATGATGTATGAATACCATTTTTGTGCTGATGTTTTTAGAACATTATTAAAGACCAGATAACTCTGAATGAAGGTTCTATTAACGTCACTGGGAAAACTTTGAGAGAAAGTTAGCTAAACTTCTGTGAACGTTCACTGGTGGCTGGGCAGTCGATGCAGCAGTGTCAGACATACTTTTTATGTAAGAACTCAAATGCAGATGGAAAGTAAGTACTAGTGATGCACCAATATGAAATTCTTGGCCGATAACCGATATATTGGCCTATAAATCCAAATTTTATATAATTTTTCAAGAGTCTGATCACAAAAACAAGTCTCACACTTAAAATCGCTGTACCAAGCACACAATTATAATATTCTCATTATAATTGTATGTAGCCTATATGACAGACTTGTTTATGCATGTTGCATTTGACTGTATTTTCCTTTTTTGAAATGATTCCAGTCATATTTCAAGCAATTGAAAACCATCACGGCAAACAGCTCGCATCTGAAGTGTCTCAGCTGAAGGAAATAATACATTATTTATCGGCTTTAATATATCGGCCAGATTTTCTTATAGGGCAGATATCATTAAAAATGAACGTATATCGGTCGATACCGATATGGTGGCCGATATATTGTGCATTCAAGTACTCAAAGGGGACAAAATAGTTGTTTACAAATGACTGTGTTATTAAATAGCTAACTATATGAACATGTTGATGGTTTAACTCACTTAACTTAGTTCCTCTTCAAACTGTTGCTTGGCAGTGGACCCTTTTTTACATTTCCATGGTTCTCAGAAGTGGAAGTCGTCATAGTTTGGTAAACGTCTGGTGAATGGAAAATAAATTCCCATTTGCTCCAATAGCAAAATAAAAAAGTTTCGATGACTTTACAAAAGAGGGGAAAAAAGAGAGACTGATTACATTGGTCAGAAGAGAGAACGAAGTCAAACTTGCTGTCACTCCCTCGGCCGCTGTATTAGAAACACCCTCACAGCAGCATTAACCATTTTTCTGTCATTTAATGCCAAGGAAATATAACGCAAAGTATAGTGATATAAATGTACATAACATTAAAAAAAAAGAAAATATAGAAGACAGTTAATACTGTAGCACCTCTAGAAGCGTTTGCATTCACATCATTTTGAAGTGCACAAGTGTTCCATTCTATCATCATTTACTCACTATCATGGATGACTTTCTTTCTTGCATGAATGCAAAAAAAAAGATACTTTAAGATTGTTTAAGCTTTTTGAAAATACAATGAAAGCTAATGGGGTCCAAAACAGCCCCATTCATTTGGAACTCATTGACTTGAAAATAATGTGGTAAAAAATTTTGTGCTCAGAATTTTTGGGTGAACTATGTTGTGGTTTACCCTGTTCGCTGTACCAGGACATATAATAAGACCTCTGTACTAGTGTCTACTAACTCTATACAATATTGAGGCCATTAAGAATATTTACGCATATTCTGACCACTTTTTTTACAACGCAGCCAACGACATAATGACGTTCATAAAATGAAGTTATTGTGCACCAACAGTGACGGCACGCATAAAAATATTTTAGAGCGAGGAAAGTCTTGTGATCCAATTTATTAGAGGATGGAAATTTAAGCCATTACCTGCATCTGTACGTTTCTGCTTTAAGTTTGAAGCGGTGAGTGTAAAATGTAAAGCCTTAAAGAGTACACATGCTGTGAATAGAGTATAAAAACATTCATGAGCCGTCTCACACCTGCATGCATTGGCATTTAAAAATTCCACTTTTATGAAATATGTGACTCAGAGTCTCAGTTTTGACACATACACACTTGTGTACAATAATGGCCATCTGTATTTGGTGAGCCCATGTGAAAATCCCAGTCTTACATATGTGTGTTAATATGTCTGTGTTTTAATGCACCACATCCTTTGGTTTGAAGTTCACAACCTCCCTCAAGGCACCTTGATTTATGGCTCATATTTCAGCAACGTAATTATTCCCTCTTAGTGCATGTTTTTCCAGACATGTTTTGCCTTAGTGGCTGTTCATGGTTTCTTCGGGGAGCTGCAGGGTTCTGGTTGAGGTGCCAAACTCCAATCATTAGCACACATCAAAGACACGCCGTCTCCAACCTGGAGCAATGTCAGCGTGTGTCACGCATGGCCATGACCAGCTGAGGTGGACCTTTGTAAAACCCACGTTCAAAGTGACAAAGACCTTGTTTAATGTGAACGAATCATTTCATTTTGAAGTGTTGTACCCAAGAAGCACTGCTCAAATCAAAAGAGAGCAGTTCATAAATACAGTACATTTTTTCATGTGTTCATTTAATGAGAAGGTTGCTTTGAATTCACCCATTCTGTGCCAGGGTATTACATATAGTGTAATGTCATTTCTTTGAAAATATTTCACAGAAGTTAAATTAACACATGCAGTTTATGTGTCTAAGGCAATTGCGTATTTTGTAGGCAAGGAAAGCTATTAAAAAGTTCTCCTCACTCTTTTATTATACACTAGACATGGCTGGCCGAATCCAAAATGCCATTTTTACAGCTAATTGGATGTTCCTACACAAAGTCATAAATTAAGGTGATTCTATGAGGACTTCAGAGCAATTAACAGTCTGTAAAATTGGCTATGTGTTGAGTGGCTTTTGGTTTGCATTTAAGGATTGCATAACTTTAGAAAACAACAACATTTACGTAAACCTCATTCGGCTCAAGAAATTGTTTAGTAGACCTTGGCGTGTGTAATTTCTGTGCCTCTATAGCATCACAAAATGCAAAAAGAATTACTTTTCACACAAGTTTCTGGCACTGCCAATGTCTTCAATTGGTCGGACAAACAGAACCTCCTAACTAAAATTCACACCATGATCCAGTTTTGCTGTATTGGGCTGGTCAGGATATAACCGTAATATCTTTACAGTTTTCAGTATGGAAGCCTACACATGCACCCATAATGCATTCATATTTACATTGGGCTGTTGATCAAAGACAATTTGTTAACTACAAGACACTTATTTTCCCCAGATATTTTTATATTACCTTTTAAAAATGTTACCAAAAAGTTTGAGTAAACTTTAAAATGTGGAACTTTATACTTTAAATCCAAAGCACAATTCAGATTTTAGGTAAAGAGGGATTATCTATTTAGACACACACAGACACACACGCACGCACACACGCACGCAGACACGCACGCGCGCACACACGCGCACACACGCGCACACACACACACACACACACACACACGCACACGCACACAAACACACACACTTACAATTGGTCATTGAGTGACCACTTATCCAAAGTGGTTTACAGATGCAATTCTAATGCCAACAATATTTGCATACTGTAGTGCCACTGCCAAGTTTCAGGAATAGTAGTACACAAGGTCGAAAGAAGTGTAGTAATTGTGGCCAATTAAGGTGGACTCATTCCACCTGCCCATGTTGGCTTCTTCCTGTTTTGGCTAAATTCAACCATAGAGATATTAATTATTACCCCCAAAATAGTAAAAATGTATTTGAAATCCAGAACTGGAATTGATTTTTGACTTCCAAGCCTCCCAGAAAATGAATGCATTATCAGTATTTAAAAAAAAAAAAACCTAAAGGATAAATAAGGATTAATATTATGCTGCATTCTAACAATGCTGCTAACCACCTTGAATTCGCACCAATAGCGCCGTTATACGGAAAATGACAGACTTTCAGTAACAGTTTTGTCAGAAGGAGGTCTCGATGATTCATGTTTCAGTCAGTGTACCTGCGGTCACTATAGGTCACTATATCTGTATGACACGGGTGATCATGTGAGCTTCAATGTCTGCACTCCCATTGGTAGTTCATGTATTGAGTGTATTAACTCTGTGATATCGCCGACTGTCTCAGCTCCTCATGTTGCTATGTCAAACTCTCATTGGACATGAATGACTTTCTGTTTCTGCAAACTGCTGTCAATGTGAATGCCATAGTGAGCCTTGCGTTTCATATGAAGAGGGGAACAGGTTGATGAGATGATACATGTTTACACATCATTGGTAACAATAACAGTACACTCTTAAAAATAAAGGTTCCATAAGTGAATTTTCGTAGTGATGCAACTGAAGAACTATTTTGGAACCTTTCAGTGAAGAGATCGTAAAAGAACCTTTTTTTTTGTTAGTGTGAAGAAACTTATAATAATCTAAAGAACCTTTTTCTACTATAAAGGACTTTTTGTGCAATGGAAAGGTTTCGTGGAGTTTGAAGGTTCTTCATGGACCCATAGAAAAATAACATTTATTGTAAGAGTGCAGAAATGAGGAACCAAGAAGTTGACTAAAAGAGTGTTGGTCAAAAAGAGTCTTAGGGTACGTTTTGCACAACAACGATATGCCTAAAACGGAGACGTTTTTCCTTTGAGTTTCCCGAGTAGGCCTACAGACGACACCATTATCAAAACGATCCCCATTCACACGGATCCGCATAAACGACTAGAAACGCTGTATTCTGCTGCCAGGCCATTAGATGGCGATGAAACACTATAGACACTATAAACACGTACTACGCATGTGTATGACGTCATAGTCTTCCGAAATTCGCGTTTTTGTTGTTTATACGGAGACTGTTATCAAAAACTTGCACTTTAAAATCCGTTTTCAGAAGTTTGCGGTTTCAGCCACCCAAAACGCTGTTGTCGTGTAAACTAACGGCCAAAACGCACGAAGAGTTGTACGTTTTTAGTTGAAAACGCTGTCGTGTAAACAGCCCCGTAATCTAGATCACACAACTTTGTGGTGCTCCAAAGGACATTTGAAGTACCTTTATTTTTAAAAACCGAGGCAGATTTTCCTAACATGAATAAGTAAGTAACATTAATATATGAATTGCAGGAAATGTTTTCAGTTTTGTCCTTTAGAATAGATCTTGGATCGATCCATGCGTTACCCACACAAGATAAATATTTCCATCACAGAAAGTTTGCGTGCATTACCTCATTATCCCTCCCTCTGTTGACGCTGGTAAACGAGAGCAGACGTCCATGAAGGCATTGAGACAGGACACACAGGCTCTTCTGTTGACAGTGTAAAGGTGTGCACCCTAGCGAGGGCCACAGGAGACACACACCCTACAGTCCATCTGTAGCACATGAAGAACATTCTCAGATGAAAAGAACACAGAAACTAGAAGCTGAGCATATTAGACCTTAATAGCTAATAAGTGTATGTGTGTGGAAAATGTCTTAACCAGCATTTATTTAAAAGTTGCCAGCCACGGCCAGCATTTTTGAGCATTTTCACAAAAATTTCACGACCCCCAGGATATTTTGTTGTATGAATATCTGAACATGTAATATATCAAAAGAAAGAACAGAGCCTCCGGTTTTAGACAAAAAACTTGCTTTATTCTAACTTCATGCATTCTTTTTTATATAAACTGCCTAATTGATTTTCGGTATCTTATGCCTAATTTTATGTATGTCTATTTATGCAACTGTGGGTAAGTTTCATAAAAAAAACTATTTGAGCAAAAAGCTGCAAAACATGTTTTTGGGAAAGACTATGTGCAGTTCAGATTCAGAACGATGAAGTGGACCGAGTCCTTTAACACCACCAAAGCTTCACAGTCCTGTTGCTCTTCCTGGGTCGACATCTCATTTATTAGGCAGTTTTGATTTATATGCTGTTTAATGTTGATGATCATGTTATTTTACATATCGATCTGCTTACATGCTATTGCTTGTTTCTGCTTCTTCTTCGCCTGTGTTTTGATCAGGAGATTCTGTACTCTTCTGTACATATAACAGTGAAAAACACGGATAGCCGTATATTTCCATCAATCGTTGTCTCATTAATTATGGAAATTTCCATTTATGGTGGGGAAAGAGTTAAGAAAAGGGGCTAAAAATGTTTTGTAAAAAATATATATCCAGTCATGAAACTGTAGATTGCGCAGACTGATAGGTCTTACATGTAATCACATCATTAGCGCATGGCACAAGCTGATTGGCTTCTGCTGATCCTGCAGCCAATATGATTGCTTGCTCAACATTTAAATGGTCTTGTTAATTCTGTGCGGTAAGCTAGTCCTGCTATGCGCCATCAGAGTTAATCTGAACCCCTCCACCTCCCCCAGCTCCACCTGCCTAGACCTGCTATGGTTTTTATTAGGGGTGTAACGGTTCACAAAATTCACGGTTCGGTTTGATACGGCAGTGGTGTCATGGTTCTGTACATTTTCGATACAGCAAAAAGAAAGAAGAAATCCAGAGAAATCTCCTATTCATTAAAATAAATTTTATTTTTAAATAAGTGTGAATTTTCCAACATCTTGAAACTTTTAGTTTTATAAATGGGGGTAATTTTGGAAGGATGAACAAATAATGTTTTGGTCATCACATTAAAAATAACATTTAAATATGATAATATTTGAGTTTTGAAGTGCTGGGAAAAGATATGTGATGTACTTGAAAGCATTTTACTATTTCTGCCAAACTTCCACGGTTACAGTGAGTGTTACTCCAGTAAATCCATGGTGAATGTTGCTGATCTGTGGACTTAAAGCCTATAACTAGTTCACTCATGGCACAATGTTTCTCCTGGTTTCCACGTCAGCGCTGTTTGATCCGTTAATAACGGAGAAAGTTTAATGCTTTCACTAGATCTCGCAGCGATGTTATTACTTCAGTGGCGAGTCCAAATGCTTTGTTTACTGGATCTCTCAGCGCTGTAGTGACAGTGTCGCTTGATCCAGATCTGCTCGCGCTGCACTGATGTTGATGGTCCGAACTGATAAACGGTCCGTGAAGCACAAAATAATGAGTAGCGCAGTTTCGTTACGCTTTCATTTTTTACTATTGCCATTTGATGTTGCGCAACGTTGTGGTGGTCGCGCCAGCGCGGATTTTGGTCGGCAGGAAAATGGTCCAACGAATCGTTCGGTTTGTAATGCGTACCAATTACCGAACCGAAAGCCTCGTCCCGAACGGTTCAATACGAATACATGTATCGTTACACCCTTAGTTTTTATGTATGTTTATTTATGCAGCAGCAGCGTAGCAGATCTAGTCCACCAAGACCAAATACATGAACATTGGCATATTCAATAACATGCTAAAACTATTCAGCGAGTTGTCATGATTGAAATGGGTTAGGATTGGCTACTGTTATGGTATAACAATATAATTATATACATTTCCATTTATTCATTTTGCAGATGCTTTTATCCAGAGCGATTTACAAATGAGGAATACACCCAGCAATTATTTTATGATTGTATTGTTGTCAGCAGGATGCAGAAGTGAGCTTTCAGAGTTTTCAGCTGTTTCTTGAGTATTGTCAGGGATTCGGCTGTCCGGATAGGGTTAGGATTGATAAAAGTCCTTCCGTAATATAAAAACAAACATGTGTATATAATTGCATAATAGATTAAATAATGTCTTATGAAAAAAATGCTACCCAGGTTTTTATAAGGGTTAGTTTTCGGGGTTGTGTTTGGTTACGGTATAACAGATGTGATGTAGACTGTGTGTAAATACTGGGTTCATTCTGCTGACGAGTCATTAACCCGTATACGCAGTTCTCCTGCATTGCTGCTCGTTATTTTAACATTTTACTGCTGGATATGAAACCTTTGCATTTTATATGCTGCAGAGGCTCATTCACCTCTCTCTCTCTCTCTCTCTCTCTCTCTCTCTCTCTCTCTCTCTCTCTCTCTCTCTCTCTCTCTCTCTCTCTCTTTCTCTCTCTCTCTCACACACACACACACGACTTCTCTTCTCCTTATGACCAATGTGTATCTAATTAATGAGCAACTACTGCACAAGAGAGGAATGTTTCATTCCTGCCTTTGCTTTTTCCACTTTTGTTAACTCTTTCATTCTCTTTTTAATCACTTTTTTGTCCTTAATTGTGAATTTGTTTGATTTTATAGTTTTTCATACAATACTCTCCCCCCAACTTCTTTCTTTCTTTCTTGCTTTCTTTCTTTCTTTCTTTTTTTCTTTCTTTCTTTCTTTCTTTCTTTCTTTCTTTCTTTCTTTCTCCAACTAAAAAACTTTTTGAAAACACATCCTCATTGTTTTCTTTCGTCCTCTTCTGTTTTTTTATGATTGTTCTTCTCATGGCTTTGTTGAAAACATCTTGAAGACTGTCATCTTGAATGAGACGAAGAAACCACTGAAGACGAAAACATGTCAAGCTGGGGGATTTTCAGAGGACAGCGAGTCAAAGAGGGAGCGATGGGGAAGATATAAGGAATTCAGTTTGGGGGAATTTGTGCCTTTACTGTAATAGATAATAAAAAAGTAATATATGCCACTCTGTAGAGCACATGAGACGGTAAAGTGTATTTCTGTGTCTGTGTGTACGTGCGTGTGTGTGTGTGCGCGCGTGCGCGCGCGCGTGTATGAGTGCGTGCGTGCGTGCGTGCGTGCGTGTGTGTGTGTGTGTGTGTGTGTGTGTGTGATAAGAGCAGGACTGAAACATGGCCATGCTGCTTAGGCCTCACATGTGGAACAGTTTACTGAAGCTCTGCTCCAAAATGAACAGAAAGCAACAGACGGCAATTAAAAGAGAGACAGACACAAAGAGAAGGAGAAAGACTGAGAGAGAACAGTCGACTCATAAGTAGATTGAACTTGACTTAGTTTAAATCGGAAAATGCAACCGGTTAATGTAGCCTACCTTTAAAGTAAAAAACACCATGGAAACTCCAAACTGAAAGCATTGTATGCAAACCACCTGACTGTAAACGTGATTCTTAAAACATGCAATGCATTACAGTCATGTATGTGGGTTTATGAACATTTGTGTTTGTAATCTGTATGAGGATATGGAAAGTCAGCTTGCCATTTATGGTTTGTTCTCTGTAAGTTTCCATCAGTGGTGATGGAGGCAGAAGGAGGGGTTTGTGCCCTCCACCCTGGGCATGTGGCAGTCGAACAGAGGCAGCTTTATTGAGCTGTGTCTCTGATTTAAATCATATGGCATCGCCTGGAATCACTTCATGGCTTGGAGGCCGTTCAGATGAATGCCCCAACAAGAGACTCGCTCTGTTTCTCCCCCTCATTTCATCTGTTTGTTGGCTTTCAATTTCTTTCACAGTGTTTCTCACTAAAACCAAATGGCGTCATGTCTGTTTGATTATGCTGTTTCGTCTTTATATCTGTTCAAGGTCAAATTTCTTATCTGTCAAAATCAGTTGTTCAAAATCCAAAGTAATAATTACTTTTATAATGGATTGGATGCACTTTTTTTGGGCTCCAAAAATCTCAGGTACCATTCACTCCCATTATAAAGCTTGGAAGCTTTACTATAACTCTACAACTCTTGCGTCTTTGGCTGAAAGAAAAAAGTCATA